>NC_135482.1:163404142-163707172 GCF_052094955.1 Ictidomys tridecemlineatus
TAAAGATACCAAAAAACAATCACTATCTCAAGCCTCAATAACCATTTTCCCCTCAATTTTCTCATTAAAATGACTATGCTTGTAAAGCTACATTATTTCTATTACAGAATAAGGTTTATGTGCACAACCACAGCACTGATTTGTCCCTCCATTATAATATTTAGTTCTTTATACAAAGCACTGTCAAAAATTCCATGTTTTGTATTTTCCTCATTGTCAAAAAAGTAAATCTAACTAATCCCATAACTAAGAAACTAGTGCTTCATATATTTAGATTTTTGTCTCAAGTTTCTGCACATTTAAAAAATGTAACCAAAATAGATCTATTCCCAATGACTTGCAACAAATATTTACATTTATCAATCACATAAAGGAAATTTATGCTTCCCTCATACCCATTTTCCAGATAAAATTTAAACATATTTTCAAATATTATGTATACATAACTTTTTTTCATTAAACAAATATTTTATTGAATATCTACCATGTGCCAGGCACTGCCCTAGTTGTTATACTAGTTTACCAAAATATAGTCTCCTCTCAGTGTTGGCTAATCTTGTGAGATGGTCTCAATAAGCAAACAAATAAATAAAATAAAAGGGCTAGGGATGTGGCTCAATGGTAAAGCATCTCTGGGTTCAACTCCCAGAATAAAAACAACAACAAAAACCCAACAAGAAAAAAAGAGTTTAAAGTCATTTATTAAAGTATAAGGCACAAAATCATGAAATAAGTGAAAAATTGTTCTTCAAGACAAGAGACTGCTTTTTGTCTCCATACAGTATATATATACATTAAATGATCATTCAAAAATCAAGAATCAATTGGGTCATTTTAATTCCAATTCTTTTTTGCGTGTGTGCAAAGTCCATATATATATATTCAATTAACCCAAAAGCACCAAAATTGAAAGAAATAAATATAAATGTTCATGTTAATGTCAATGTTTTATAAGCTTTAAAAAATATTTCACAGGAAGAATGTTCTCACTACTTTTTAAAACTGTGGTTAAATACACAACAAAGTTACCAATTTAACCATTTAAAGGTACATAATTCTGGGGCTGGGATTGTGGCTCAGTGGCAGAGTGCTTGTTTCGCACATATAAGGTACTGGGTTCGATCCTCAGCACCACATAAAAATAAATAAATAAAATAAAGGTATTGTGTTCATTTACAACTAAAAAAAAAATTGCATAATTCTGTGGCATTAAGAACACTCATGCCAGATGTGGGTGGCATATGCCTATAATATAATCCCAGTGGCTAGGGAGGCTGAGGCCCTAAAAAACTTAGCAAGACCCTGTCACAAAATAAAAAGGACTGGAAATGTGGCTCAGTGGTTAAGTGCCCCCTGGGTTCAATCCCTGTTACCTCTCACCCAAACTGAACAAACAAAAAAACAATTACATTACTGTGCAGTCACTTTCACCCTCCATCTCCAAAACTTTTTCATATTCCCCAATACTGTGTCCATTAAACACTAACTGTCCATCACTCCTGACTCTTAGCCCCAAGAAATCTTCATTCTACTTCTATCTCTATGAATTTGACTATTCTAAGTACTTCATATAATTGGAATATAGTATTTGTCCTTTTATATGTGGGATTTTATACTACAAACAACTTTTTAAAGGTTCATCTATGTTGAAGCATGTATCACAATCTTTCCTTTTTATAGCATTCCATCTTATGTATATGCTATATATTGTTTGTCCATTCATCTGATAAGACATTTAGGTTGTTTCTATCTCTTGGCTATTGTGAATAATGCTATGAATAAAGTATTCCTTTGGTACATACCCAAAAATGAAATTGCTGGGTCATATGTTTATTCTGTTTTTAATATTTTTAGGAACTACTATACTGTCTTCCATGGTGGCTACACTCTTCTACATTCCCACCAGTTTTATTAAGATTTCCAATTTCTGTACATTCTTGCAAACATTTACTTTTTCTGATAATAGCTATACTAAATTGGGAGTGGAGTAGTTATGTCCTTGTTGTTTTGATTTGAATTTCCCTAATGATTAGTGATGTTAAGCATCTTGCCTTTATTGGTCATTTGTGTGTCTTATTTAGAGAAATGTCTATTTAATTCCTTTGCCAATTTATCATGCTTTTGTTGTTGTTGACTTCTTTATATATTTTGAACATGAACCTCTTATCAGATACATAATTTGCAAGCATTTCTCCTATTCTGTGGACTGTCTTTTCAGTGTGTTGACAATATCTTTTGATAAACAAAAGTAAAATCTATTTTTTGTTGTTGCCTGTGTTTTTGATATCATTTCCAAGAAATAACTGCCAAGTCTGAAGCTTGAAGCTTTTTCCTTCTCCCCTTAAAAAAAAAAAAAAAAAAGAAATCACTGAAAATCTTTCAACTTTCTTTCAAGATCCCTGGCTGTTTCAGAGCTGGGTCAGAGCTCTTTGAACACCTCCATCTGTGGAGTGTACATAAAATAGCTATAATCACTATATCATTACCATTGGAAGTAACCCCTAAATTTGTACATTTTTCCCTGGAGGGTGGGCCATTTCCTATGGGGAATGGCTTAAGCAGCTTTCCCATAGGCCTGTTGGTTACAGATTTACAGATATGAGAGACTGGTTCTGGAGAGTGGAGCTTATCCAGAAACACTGTCTGGGAAGGACTTTCCCTCCAGGGTGATTCAAATGTTCCAGGCTGGAAGGTGGAGCAAGAAATGGATAATCCCTAAAACTCTGGGCCACCCTTGATGTCAGTAAACTGGGACATTTTCTCAAAATAAGGAGAGGATATTGCTTTCTCCAGCTTAGAGGTCCTAGAAAAATGGGATATAGCCAAAGGGTCCAGGTCAAGGAGAAATGCCATGACATGAAGATGCTGGGAGTATGTGTGTATTTTTTCCTTGTTTTTGTGCGAGTCTCACAGTTTCAGATCTTATATTTTAGGTCTTGGACCATTCAGAGTTAGTTTTTGTATATGGTATAATTTAAGAATGTAATTTTAATTCTTTTCTATGTGGATATCCAGTTTTCCTAACCCCAGTTGTTGAAAAGATGGTCCTTTCCTCACTCAATAGGGACTTTTGGCATCTCTTGACACTTTTGTTGAAAATCATTTGAACATATATGCTAGGATATATTCTGGGCTCTCAAGTCTATTTCCATTGGTCTTGATATCTTTATGCCAATACCACACTGTTTTGATTTCCATAGCTTTTGTTTTTAAATCGGATAGTGTGAAACCTCCAATTCTGTTCTTTTTCTAGATTGTTTTGGTTATTTGGTGTTCCTTGAGATTCCATATAAATCTTAAGTTGGATTTTCCTATTTCTGTAACAAACTGTTGGGATTTTGACAAAGACTGTATTGAATCTGTAGATCACTTTTAGAAAGATTATTATCTTATTGCTAAGTCTTCCGATTCATTAAAATGGGATGTCTTTCCATTTATTTGCCTTAATTTCTTTCAGCAATATTTTATAGTTTGTTATGTACAATTCTTTTACCTCCTTGGCTAAGTTTATTCTAAGTATTTTATTCTTTTTAAAGCTCTGTAAATGGAATTGTTCTCCTAACTTCAATTTTACATTGTTCACTGTTAAGTGTTTAGAAATGCAACTGATTTCTGTGGTGATTTTGTACCTTACAAATTTGCCAAATTTGACCATCAGTTAAGTTTTTTTGTGTGTGAGGAATCTTAAGGGTTTTCTAAATATAAGATCATGTCAACTGTGAATGAAGATAATTTAAATTTATAATTACCTTTTATATCTAAAATTGGTTCAAGAGCTATCTGGTGATCTTGGTTCATTCATTCTATCATTTTCCTAGAAAAATATAAGACAGCTGTTTTCTTTCCCTCTTCAAACTTCCAATACCCATTCCCCCGCTTTTGTAAAAATATTTTTTAGTTGTCAATGGATCTTTATTTTATTTATTTATATGTAGTGCTGAGAATCAAACCCAATGCCTCACACATGCTAGGCAAGTGCTCTACCACTGAGCCACAACCCCAGCTCCTAATATTCCCTCCCTTTTATCCTTACAAAAAACAGAAGCCATCAGAAGAGAACTTGACCTAAATTTATCTATCTACATGTATCTATGCCCATATAACTCTTCCATTAGGGATAAACCATCACTGTTCCTAAGACAAATCCCTTCCCTTGATTATCAGATTTTTCCCCACTTACTTAAGGATATTTCTTTTAATTCTTTCCTGTATCTTTAATTTTCCTTTCCTTCTTGGTACCAGAGATTGAACCCAGGGTTGCTCAACAACTGGGCCATACTCCCATCCCTTTTTATTTTATATTTTGAGACAGGGTCTCAGAAAGTTGCTAAGGGCTTTGAATTTGCCTTCCTCCTGCTTCAGCCTCCCCAAGCTGCTGGGATTTCAGGCGTGCGACGCATTGCCTGGCTAATTTTCCTGTTTAATGGATAATTTCCAAGAGAAACATGTTGTAATTTCTGTTAGCATTACTTTCTGTGACAATATTGCAATTTTATCTTTAATGTTTTAGTAAACAATCTTAAGAAGATTTCCCATTTTAATCCTTCTATTTTAAATTATCTGAAACAGATTCTAAATTGAAAGCCTGATAAATTTATATTATTAGAATTATTCCCACAAGAAAATATGAAAGAAAATATGAAAATTTTTTATTTAAACGTAAGAGCAAATTGAAAGATTCAGTGAAAGAATTCCAGGTAAATAGAGAAGGTACATATGTCTTTCTTTTTGCTCAACAGCAACAATAATCTCCTAGAGTGGTTAAGGTTTGCTTTTTCCTTTCCAATTATTTTTTACCTACCAGCTACCAAAGTTGATCTTATTCTATGACTTCAAGAAGGGGCCACTTTAGTAAATTAACATTTCTTTTGAATCAAGTTTAGACAGTTTCTATGGCACAGGGATACCCATATGCTAAAATACTTAGCACAAAATATCCTTCTGTGAAACTATACTGCTTTAGGCTTTTTGAATGTTTAACTTTCTCTTTCTTTCTTTCTTTTTTTTTTTTTTTGTGTGCGCTCTGGGGATTGAACCTTACCAGAAGTGTTCCACCTTTGAGCTACATCCCTAGCTCTTTTAAATTTTATTTTCAGAAACATCTAAGTTGCCCAGGCTAGCCTTGAATTTGTGATTCTCCTGCCTCAGACTCCTGAGTCATTAGGATGGCAGGTATGTGTTGTGGTGCCCAGCTTAATTTTACTTTTAATCCAGCATCAACATAATTAGTGATAGCAATTACTTTTTCTTTTCTTGCAGTGCTAGTGATTGGACCTAGAGCCTAGTGTAACCTAGTAATTTCTTAATTCTGATATGCTGCAAATTTTGCCCTTGAAGCTCTAGGGAACCAGCTATGCTTTAGCCTCTAGGACACAGAATAACTATCCTTGCTTAAGAACAGAATAATGAACAAGTAGTATTATATTTCAATAATGTATCCAAAGGAAAATTTTAAAACAGCTACTATTTAAATCTGTAAAGGATGACCAAGTTTTGAGGTCTAATTAAACTATGACAATTTTACTATCAAGGCATTTTATTTCATTACCCTATTACAAAATTCAAAGCTTTAGTAAATATCCAAGTAAATAAAATTTACAGAAGGCAGATTAAAATTTGTTTTTGCTTTACTTTTGTTTCTTGGATATAATTACTTAAAAACATAGACTACATTTAATAAAAGAAGATTCCTTTAAAACTAGTGTCAAGATCAGACATGCAATGAAATAATATTCATATATAATCCAATAATACAGTTTATAATCTTAAAAACCAAGTTCTTGAATTTAAGTGGATATAAGGTTTATTTTAGCTGGGGATGTGGTTCAGAGTAGAGTTTTTTCTAAGCATGTATAAAGCTTAAGGCTCAAACATCAGTGGCCCTCTCCCCAATTTTGATGTTATTGAAAGTTTATATTGTTTCTACATTTCCTTTGATTTCTTCTGATGGAAAAATGCATGGGTGAACAATTATTTAACAAGTATCTATGAAGTAGATTTCAACCAAAACAATCTACTTCAGAAAGTGAGGTTAGATCTAAACCCCCTAAGTGTTGTTTTCCTTACATCCAAAGTTAAACTAATTAGAACTCAAACATTTCATATATTTCTAAAAGTTTTGATGACTCTACTCCCTAGACTTGTCTAAATTACAAATATACCATATCAATCAAGAAATGCATCATGAAAATATAACGTGTTATTAGCCATACATTTTTTCCTTAAATACGTTTTGTCTTTTGTATTCTAATTATGAATATGTACCCATTATTCTCAGTGTTTACCCTGTGTCAATTGATAGGTAACAGACAGATATGAGCTGCGGGAAAGTGAGGTTAAAAGTATAATTTTATATAGTATGGGCCTATTGTTCTGAACCCTTCCCCCCTGCTTGCCTTTGAAAAGCAATTTACTTGGGACCACTCTGAACTTAAATCAATAGGATTTGTTACATTTTCAGAAAACAACCTGTTTGTTATCTGCAGGAGAAATGCAGGCCAGAAGACTCTTCCCAGTCAGTAACAACACCACAAATTCCCTGAAGGCGGGAATTTCAAGGACTAAGGAAGAAAGAATTTCACAGGTTTGGGTTCCTTCCTAGTCCCTGGAGTCTTCCTAATCAAATCAAAAGAGAGTGGGACTTTCTGGGGCCAACATCTGTATCTCCCTGATTTTAGAGGAGGGTTTCCAAATTCAGCTAATTTCAAACCAGTTATAAACCCCTGGTTATATAAAAAATTTGCCATCCAGCTAGAGATATAGATCATTTGGTAGAGTGTTTGCCTCGCATGCACAAGGCCCTGGATTCAATCCCCAGTGCCACAAAAAATAAACAAAAAAGAGTCAAAATTAATCTTGTCAGGCGTAGTGGTGCACGCCTGTAATCCCAACAGCTCTGGGAAGCTGAGGCTGGAGGATCAAGAGTTCAAAGCCAGCCTGGCAATGGTGAGGCACTAAACAACACAGGGAGACCCTGTCTCACTAAATTGATGAGGTTGGCTTGGAACTTGAAAACCTCCTGCCTCAGCTTCCTGAACCACTGGGATTACAGCTCGCTTTCCATTTACACCTACTTTTAAGGACAATTTGTCTATTTTTTTCCCAGTGGATTTTCACCTCAACTTTTCTAGCTGATGCTGAATTGTCTATTAGCTAATAAATTGTGAATATAGACAGTTGTTCTTGGTATTACTATTTGGGTAAGTAACTGGTTTCTCATACCTCTACATTCAAACTGAACTAGCTATATGGCCAATTGTTTCCTGGTGTGGTCCATGTCATTTCTCTATTCCTGTATCTTAGTCCACTGGAAATACTATGCCTCTATTCCTTAAAATCTCTGCTTTTGATTTAACTGATTAAAAGAAAAGCTATGGATAGAGTCCTAATGATTAGATGTAGAACCAAAGGAAAGAGCTACTAGGAAAAAAGAAAAACAAAAAGAAAACAATACCGTTCAGTTCTTGGTCTTTATCTTAATATAACAGTTATAGTTTCAAGTCTTGTGGTTTACATTCTAGGCTGTGAACAGTTAATTATTTTTACTGGATTTCGATATAGCTCAACCTTCCATTCTAATGCTATTGTGAAAAAAAAATTCATTTTGAAAGTTGAGACACCAAGATAATTGTCTTTAGAAGCCAACTTGAATACAGACCTGAGTAGAATCTTTACTTTCAGTTTTCTTTCTATAATACAAAACAGAATTTAATACAATTCTAGTAAAACACAAATTATATTTTTACCCCTCTCTGTAAATAATTTACAATTCTAATTTTGTTTCCATTAACATTCTTTTGTTTAGACAGATTTACTTTCTTTCTAATAAGTGCTCTAGTATCAGCTCATATAGTTTATATAAAGTATTACTACATTTAACATTCAGAAATTTTAGACATGCTGCCTAAAGTATATAATCATCCTGACTATATTAGAATCATTGGTCAATTTCTACATTTTAAAACTTATTATCAATATAATAAGCAACAGACATAGTTTATTGAGGCAGCAATGACAGAACAGTGAATCTCAAGCCAAAAGACATATGATGGAATTCACCCTGTGAATTCCTATCTATCTTGGTTAAGTTATTTCAATATATAAACCTTCTGGTTCCTCTTCTGAAAACTGGGGCAACTAATGTCTACTTCATAACTCTGTCATTTAGATTGTTTAATCAATCACAAACTTACAGAAGCATATCTAGTAGTGAATAGATGTGTTTATTAAATGTCTGCCAAACCTAGATTTTATAGTATGATTTGAAATTTCTGACAAACTTAAGTGTTTTAGTGGACTGCAGCTTCAACATGAAGCAACAAAGTTAATGATAAAGAAAAACCAGTGCAATCAGGTTGTGTTACCGAAGCACCGGATTCAAAAGAGATGCACCATACTTTGTACTTTGGCCAAACTGAATATATTGGATCTAGTTTTATAAACAATGTTTTAAAAGGAATAACACAAAATGCAGCCAACTTAAGTGGAATATACAGGATACATATGATCTAAAATTGACGCTTATGAGAACCAGTGGAAGGAACTGGTGGTTATGTTCAGGCTAGAGAAAAGATATAAAAACTATTTTTAGAAGATTTATCTGGGATCAAAGAATGAAGTTCTAGTGTAGAACTAGAACCTGCCCTGTTATGATAATTTTATTTTCTATCAATTATCATCAACATAAGTAAAATCAATAATATTAAAGTGTATTTATGGGCCTGGGTTGTAGCTCAGTGGTGGAGTACTTGCTTAGCATGTGTGAGACCTGAGTTTCATCCTCAGCACCACATATAAATAAATAAAAAACAAAGGCCATTGACAACTAAAAAAATAAATTAATAAATAAATATAAAAATAAAAGATAATGGCTTTCTTAATATTTCATGGCTAAAAATAAGATCTATTTAGAGTAAAATTGACTGTTAGGGGTTGGAGATACAGCTCAGTTGGTACAGTGCTTGCCTTGTATGCACACGGCCCTGGGTTCGATCCCCAGCACCACACAAAAAATTTGACTTTCAGAAAATTTCAGTTTATTTTTGCGTTATTTAGCTTTCTGTTACCATGATGAAATACCTAAGACTTAAAGGAAAAAAAAATTTTTTTTAACGGTTTCCATCCATGGTCTGTTGGCTCTACAGAAGCACAGTATATCATGGGGGAACATGTGGAAGAGGAAGCCTGTCACCTCATAGTGGCCAAAAAGCACTCAGGGAGACAGGAAGGCATCAGGGTTGTAATAGTCTCTTGAAAGGCATGCCCCCAATAACACAGCTTTCTCTAATAGGCCCACCTCTTAAAGGTTCAATCATTTCCCAACAGTGCCAGGCTTGCCATCAATTCTTCATTTAACATTGGGGTCTTTGGGTAACATTTCCACATCATAAGAACTTTATTAAGTTGTCCTATTAAAGATTTGCAGGGTAAACTGCCAATTTAAAATTCTAAATAGTGAGGCACCAAATACCAGTGGCATAAAGAATCAACTTGAATAGCCAGCCTAAGGATATGAAAAACTGAAGGAAAAAAAAATTAATAAATTGAAATCCAGATATTCTTTGATATTAATGTTCTCCTAAACTTTTAAATGTAGATTCTAAAATTTGACTAGTGGTAATTTGACTAGTCACTGGAAAATCATGGCATTCTTTATAGTGAATACTATTAAATATTTCAAAAAAGAAACTTGTTTTAATAACCAAAATAAGCATAAATTTATTTGCTGAAGATAAAAGGAAGAGTGAAACTGATAATTTAGGCCAAGTCAGGCCTCTAAAACGTGAATATATATTTAAATTCCTTGATCAATTTATTTCTCTTTTATACATGGAGATAAATTTAAAAACTCAAGTTTTAGAATAGTAGGTAAGGGCAAGTTTACATCAAATGTCCAGGTGACTTACTGTATGTATGCACAAAGCTTGAAATCCCTATTCACTAGAGTTTATTATATTTGCATATGTAAGTTTCTATTTAAATCAGTTCTATGGTATAAAATTCTGCCTTGTTTAGTTTTCCTAAGAAAACATCCAAAATAACTTCATAAATAAGAAATTCCCTATTACTTTTTTTTGAATTCATATAGAAACTGAGAAATTGTTCATGGTGGGAAAACAAAGAGTTCATCATTTTTACACTAAAATCAAAATTTTATGGCTCTGATTTTGCTTAAAGCAGAAATATAGCTATGATTTAAACCAAAAAGCTCAGATTTAACTCAATCATTCTGCTAAACATATACATGTCAAATGTATAAGGTTTTGAGGACAAAGAACACATGATATTTGATTAAGAACTAATTCCTAAAAACAGCAGTTATTAGAACAATGAGAAACAGGGCATACTGTAAACTTTTCCTATGATCATAAATTAGAGAACAATATTAAACTTTAAGGACCTGTATGTATTTACTAAATTAAAAGTAATTAATCTTATCAGGTTTATATGACATCCTCTTTACCAAATGCTGATATTAGCTGGTATCCTTCTGAATACCCTTCACCACTAATCTAACTGCCAAATAAGCAATTTATTTTTTTCTTTTTGGCACATACCTTTCTCCCAGAAAACATTCCCACTTAAAACAAAAATTATTCACGATAATTAAATTTCCTCATGAGTGATGCAGACAGTGATTTATATAAGACTAAATTTCCTACACAAATGAATTAAAAATAAGATTTCCAGGGGCTAGGATTATGGCTCAGCAGTAGAGCGCTTGCCTAGCACATGTGAGGCCCTGGGTTCAATCTTCAGCATCACATAATAATAAATAAATAAAATAAAGATATTGTGTCCAACTACAACTAAAAAAATAAATATTTAAAAAAACAGATTTCCAGTTGTCTAGTAATGATAATTATATTAAATTTGTATTGAAAGAAAAACAGATTTTATATCATTTACCCTACCATCAATTACTTACTGCCCCACTGATAAAAACATTCTGATTTTTTTTTTCAATACTTCCAGTCAGTCTTATTACATTTATACTACATATAATTCAACCACTGATAGTATTTTCTAGACTGCTTTAATGACATGTTAATGTTTTATTGCTAACTTAATAACATTTCTAAACCTTATCTATTTTCCTACATGGGAAATAGTTGTCACTTTTTACTAAGATAGCTTTTGAGAGCAGGCACATTTAATGTTTCCTGAATTAGGAAGTACTTTTTCTTTATCCTTAGTACTTTATAGAACTACCAACAATGATGACATTGAATGGTGGATTGGTGGATTTTCTGCTTTATCTCCAGTTTCCCTATTTATGAAAGTCAATGTCTTTTAAGATCTTTTTTTTTATTTTTTAAGATTTATGTATCCAAAAATGCAATATAAAGAATAAAAATAGTTCAAAATGGAAAAAGTGAAGAAAAAGAAAAGGTAAAACTATTTCTGAGTTTTTGGTTAGCCATCAAAATTTTAAATCTTTCATCCAAAATCAAACTTGAAAAATATTCCATCTCTTTACTTAATTTGGAAAAAATGAATCCAATATATTATCATTATTTAATTATGACAGTATTTAATATATGAATGCTACTATGCCACATTTTTTGGGCACAAATTTCACAAATAAATAAAAATCATTCATTTATAAAAATCACTCTCTAGGGCTAGGGTTGTGGCTTAGTGGTAGAATGCTTGCCTAGCACGTGCGTGCACTGAGTTCGATCCTCAGTACCACAAAAAAATAAATAAATAAAGGTATTGTTTCTAACTACAACTAAAAAATAAATATTAAAAAAAAAATCACTCTCTAAAAGCAACTATGCCATTAAAATAAACACTAAAAGAGAAATGGGGACAAACACACTTAACATATGATCATTATAGACCTATTTTTCTGGATATTATTTAATTGGAAAATTATCATTTTAGAATCTATGATTTAGTGGAATTCCAGGAATACTACCTAGAACACCAAGAGAAAGCATTCCAATGATGAATATTGCAAATGACATATTAAAAATGCTGGAGAAGAGCTAAATCAGGCCGCTTGCTTAGAAATTTATAAAGGAGATGAAATGGGGTTAAAAAATGACATCTGGGGGCTGGGTCTGTGGCTCAGTGGTAGAGTGCTTGCCTTGCATGCGTGAGGCACTGGGTTTGATCCTCAGCACCACATAAGAATAAATAAAATAAAGATATTGTGTGCATCTATAACTAAAAAAATATTTTTTAAAAAAAGTATATGACATCTGTGCTTATAAGTCAGTCAAGAAGATAAATGATACCTCTTTCTTTTTTATTCTGGAAATTGAATTCAGAGGTGCTTTGCAACAGCTATATTTGCAGTACTTTTATTTTTTGAGACAGGGTTTTGCTAAATTGTTGAGGGTCTTGCTAAGTTGCTAAGGCTGGCCTTGAATTTGTGATCCTCCTGCCTTAGACTCATGAGTTGTTAGAATTACAGGTATGTGCCACTGTATTCAGCTTTTCTCTTTTTGAAAAGTGGACTCTTCTCCAGTCTACAGTATAAGCGCAATATCAATGAAAAATATTTCTTTTTCTAAGAGGTAAGTTGAAGAAAGGCTATACTGGCTTCTAAGGGATCAATTAATGAACCCAAGACTGGCTTACACAGAATTCTTTAGGGATTTGCGAATATTTCCATTCTAATTTTCCAGAGAGCATAAAAATATGAAGGGAAAAAAATTAGAAAAGAAAATGACCTATGGCATTTGGCTACCTTTGCAAACTAGCCTATTATTAACTATTTTCATATTTAAATGACCCTTTCTCCCCCAAGAACTCTACTACTTATGAGTAGAATGGCCAATCTTTTATGACCATTTATGCATGTTTTTGTACTATTACTACAACAAACATGTGATCTGAGCCACCAATGCAATGTGTAAGATAATGTAAGGGAAGCATCTGAAGCACTAGTTTTCATTTAAAAAGGCCATGTCTCAACACCATCAGGAACAAGAACAGAAACAGTTTAAGATTTTTTTAGAGATAGAGTTAGCTCAAGGAATGGATAGAAATGAATCTTTCTGGTAACTCATTTTAGGGTATGAAATACTCTTAGGAAGTAAGCATCTGTGTATTTAACATGACTTTGATCTATGAGTTTTTCTAGATATATGATTTTAGCTAGCCTGTTAGAATTATAAAATTTATAAATTCTCAAAAATTAAATGAATCAGGAGAAAAATGTTTCTTATTCTAAGAAAGAGGACTGCAAATGCATATATGAAAGGAAGAAAAAGGGATTGCCTTCTGGTGTTTACTCCTTCCTGAAGTTTTAATAGCAAAATGTAAAGCTCCTAACAAAAAAGTCTCAAGTATAATTGAATGCAATATAAGAACAAATTTTAAAAAATTTCAAGTGAAGAGGCTATTCTCTCAATTTATAAAATCATAAGATCAATAAACCTGGATAATGACAATAAAAAAGACCACTACTTAAGGCTGGGATTGTGACTCAGTGGTACAGCGCTTGCCTAGCACATGTGAGGCACTGGGGGTTGATCCTCAGCACCACATAAAAATAAATATATAAAATAAAGTTATTAAAAAACCAAACACTACTTATTTGTAAATTCCTTTGAAGGGAAAAGATTTTAATTGTGACTCTCAGAGATGACAGAAAATTTACCCAAGGCAACAGCATTATCCTTGCTCCAAATTATATTAAACTAACATCAAACCTTAATGTGTAGAGGACTAAGGGGGAGAATAAAAAGTAAACATTCTAGGATGAATAGAAAAAAAGGATCAGAAACAAACCTAAATATAATACCAAAGTAACTTTTATAGCAATGGTACATGGGCTCAGAATTAATACTCACAAAGTAAGAATTCCTGGGCTAGTAGGGGGCTGTTTTATTGTGGTCTTCATTTTGTCATTATTAAACCTAGGGAAAAAATAAGAGTAAACTTTAAAAATTTGACCACAGAAATTAGAACATTTAACTGACATTGTTGACAGTCATTGTTTTCTGAACACTTAATGAGGTTAACAGTCATTGTTTTCTGATCTTCTTATATCAGAGAAAAATCAGATTATAAATACCCAGTAGCAACATTTCTCTATTTCAATCCCATGCACTGTAATTAGTTTTTAAAATTTGCTTTTCTATTACTTTACCTTTTAGAAGTTTAAAAGTCAAAGTCTAACTTAGAGCATGATTAGCTTCTGGAGGACGTCATATAATTGCAGGTATTCTAAGTTAATGCACGATCATATCCTGAGATTTCACACACACATTTGCAAAATCTACAGTCTATATATTGCCAATTCAAGAATTATATTGTTATGTAATATATAAACAGAGTATAAATACAAAACTTTCCAGTTTTGTATTTATACTCTATTTAAGTAAGCTGGAAACTGAAAATATATTATGATGCTATGGGTAAAACTAAAGAAAATACAGTTGTGAAATTGCCTAGATCAAAGAGTAAATGAAAGGGTAATGATAAGAAGAAATTGTTTCCATGGTGTCTTTACTTGCCATTGTTTCCTAAGATGTAACCCCTACTTGATTTTTTTTTTTTTTTTTTTTGTACTGGGGATTGAACTCAAGGGCCCTCTACCACTGAGCCACATCACCAGCCCTATTTTGTATTTTATTTAGCAATAGGGTCTCACCGAGTTGGTTAGCACCTCGTCTTTGCTGAGGCTGGCTTTGAACTTGAAAACTGCTGGGATTACAGGTGTGCGCCACTATGTCTGCCCAACTTAATTTTGATGTATCTCCTATGCATGTTTTTGTACTATTACTACAAATTCTGCTCCTTAAAAGCTTATATATATGGTGTCATATGGACGTCTGATCTTTTATTGGTTAGCACCAATCAATAATGTTAAAGCGAATATAACTTCTCCATAAAGTAGTTTTTGTTTGTGTAAGAAGGTTATCCATGATGATACACATAGCTCTCATTTTAATAGCTATATATTTCACCATGAGACTGTGTCATAAATTACCATTCTCTAGTTGCTTAGTATTTTTACTGGTTTCAAAAATTTTTTTCCTATAAAACATAAATAAGATTCTTCTTTTTCCATATGTCTGAGTTTATCTAGAGCATCTAGGAACGTATTGAGTTCAAGTCTACTGTATTTTAAACTTTACTATAATTAAATTCTTCCACAATAGCATATGAAAAGTTCTCTTTTTCATATATTTACAACACTTGACAGTACATTTAAGAAAAACAGCTACTATCTATATGAATATTTAAAAAATTCTTATGTGATCAATTCCTTCATCTAATATATATCTTACATAAAAATACTAAAAATTCCAAATATAATAGACTAAAATTTGGCCAGAGGCACTTGTAAAAAATAAAGCTCGGATAATGCGTTTTTCCTCATGATTGAGGAAATACCAATAACAATAGTATTCTATTGTTACAAAAATGATTATTAATTAAATACTGAGTTTAGTCAGATCCAAAATGACCAAAGAGGAAAAAATGCAAGAGAAGTAAATGGTTTATTGGTGTGGATAGTCCCCCCCCCTTTCATTTCAGGAAGTGTTTCTCATGTAATACTCCTAAAAAGAAGAAAAAGCTCTCTTTAAGCTTGTAAAACCCACAAATTCCTGAGCCCTTCTGCCAGAGGTTCTGATATAGCAGGTCTGGAAAAATGCTTTATTTCAAGTTATTCTGGTACAGGTGGTTCACACACATTAAGTTATAACTAATGGGGAAAAAAAGGGTGTATTTCAAAATAAAGGATTACATAACTCACTTTTTGGTGAAAAGTAGGCAATAGTAACTAATATGTTCTCTGTTACATAGACATATTTTAAAAAAGCTACTCTAGCACTAACTCAGGGGGGAAAAAAAGAGAAAATCTCAATTTATGGTTGAATATGCTTGACTTCACAGTGCCAGAATAGACTGTGAGCTCATTAATTATTTCAGTTAAATAAGCACATCCTGACACAAGTTTTTTGGTACTAATACCAGAGAAATAATATTCTGAGTTTACTATTATTGGCAAAAAAAAAAAAAAAACATTAAGAGTGGGTATGATCAGGTATGATTTAAAAAAAAAAAAAAACCTTTATTTTATTTATTGTTATGTGGTGCTGAGGCTTAAACCCAGCGCCTCCCACATGTTAGTCCAGCGCTCTACTATGAGCCCTAGCCCTAGCCCCAGCCCCAGCCCCTGATCAGGAATGATTTTAATGAAGATGACCAGGAAGAAATTATGGTTACTTTTAAAAAATAATTCTATTGCACATGGCAGGCTTCAAATTGAGACATTAGGCTTTTACACTAAGACAAAATATTACCTGTAGTTTCCTACCAACAATTTAACAAGTGAAATCAGAACCTTAATAGAAGGCCAATATTTATTTTCTTGCAACTAAAATCTATTGGAACCATTTAGATATAAAAAAGGAAAAAATATTTTAATATTTAGGTTAAGGAAGGTTTGACTTTGTATAAATTCAAATTGTAAAATTGAGAACACCTTTTTATATTATTTGAAATTAAATTTAGATTTAATAAAAAAGATTTAGAATATGGCATGGCATTATTGTAATAATGAGACATAGCAAACCTTGTAATAGAAATAGAAAAATTTAATAATGAATGAGAAAAAAATGAGACAAGTTTTCACCTGTGGTCTGCCTTGTATCTAGTTATTTACAACATTAAGTAATATAGGATTTTTTAAAATTATAGCAAAATCAATAAGAATTTAACCTTGTTTAGAGTACGCTATAAAACAAAGACAATACAGGCTCAGAATATGGCCCCAAAGTGAAAGATACACTCTTGTGTGCCATAGTCAACTTTCCTTTCTTTTTCCTAACTTGTGGTATCAGCAAGTAATTATTATTTTTTTCCAGAATATCAGTTAAAAAGTGAAAACCATGAAACATACTATATATACTTCTGGAAGTCAGTATTCCATTCTAAACAAATGAAATTATCTAAATTAAAACAAAATGAACTAAACCCACAAAGTAAATAGTAAAAAATAATAGCCTAAGAACTATAGCATCTTCTCTTTATTGGGAAGAAAATATCTTTCTGTCAAAGAATATATTCTACAAATTATATATGGGTACAGAAACAGTTGTGTCCTTCCACCTGGCCTGTAAAAACTGATGGGCGCAGGCTTCTATGACGATCATTTCTGCATATTGATGCTATTCTGTAGAACAGCTGACAGGCAGCAGCAATCTCCTAGCCCTTGCTCCCAGCTGGAACGGACAAGAACAAGGGATGTGGTAGTAATACTTGTTTGTTCACTGTTGCTGCTTCTGCTGCTTAAGCAGCAAGTTGACAAAATTGCCTGCAACTAATACAGAGAAAAAAAAAAAAACTGGTTCAGGCTAAACCTACTTACCAAGTTTGCTTATAGCACTAGACAAATTATTTTTTAAGAAATATATTTTTTTCCTTAAAAAGAGATAGAAAGTGAAGAAAAGACAAAATTCATGTTTTGGTTAGAAAGAGAATTTATAATATCTAGGGAAAAAAAGTAAATAATATTCAGCTCCTTAGTTTAGATTTAACTGCTCAATTAACAAATTCTCTGAAAGAGTTTTTAGCCATTTGTCAGGGTGAATGCATAAAGAGAGTACACTCCTCCCTAACTATTCCCTAGGAAATAAAGTGTTCAAACTTCAATCAAGAAATGAAATTATATTTTGCTTATAAAATGCCGCTAGCTCCCTTCTAGGTACCACATATCTAATCACCACCATATGTTTGACTTTAGACAATATTAGCAAAGAATAAGTTTAGCCATAAAGATTTAACAAAAATTCCCAACAATTAAAAAAAAATTTCCACAAGCAATTTACCTACTTCAAATGGGTAATATAGAACTAAAAACTTGGTAAGTACATAGCAACAAATAATGAAAAACAGAAATAGAAATATTTATTCTGTTAAATTACCTTTAAATACAATATGCTACTTATAGACCTATATATAAACTTAAGTTTAAATGAGAGTCATCTTTTAGTACCGTAAGCAATTTTTAATTCAGAAAAATATAAAGTCAAAAAAATCTAGACAATATTATAAAACAAACAAATCTATACAGAATTGGCCGGCAAATTTAAATAATAAAAAAGTATGAACAGCAATGTTTTAAATTCAGATATTTTGTAAAAAACAACAGCCAACTTCAACCTTTCATTTTTATCACAATTGAAAAGTATTTTTTTCTGCTTGGCTCAGTAAGAAATATTGTTAATGGTAAAAACAAATATTTCTGAAGATGACAGTCTAACAAGAAAACTGCATATATTTATTTAGTGTGAAAAGTTGTCAATAGAAAAAACTAACAAAAACTAAAGAGTTTCTTAAAATTTATTTAAAAATGGAAATGAGTTATTTTCAGAAAGCGCATATGAAAGATACTGCAAGTTTTTCCTCCAAGTGATTCTAACCACAAAAATAAGAAAGTAAAACCAACTTTAATAATATGCTAATGTAATTTTAAAAATGTGGTTTGTAGTGATGGGAACAGAAATTCTACCTCAACATGATATTGAATAAAAATTTAAAACCCTCACATTAATTAAATGTTTCCTTTTGAAAAATGCTGATATGAAAATATTAATTTTGATACATTAAGTCTTATTTGAAGACAAACAATAGAAATAGGTTACGGGTGTTATTTGCAAAACCACACAAAAATACATACAAAATTGGTTCAATAAGCATTTAAAAAATTTTAAACTAAAAAAAGTAGTTATATCTATTATTTCACAAATCCTCAGCAACATTCTAAAACCTTTATCAAAGAAAAATATCGTAATTGACAAATTGCTTAAAATATTTTATATTTATACATCACAAATAATGAATAATTCCAAGTTCCGTCATCTGTAGAAATGTTAAATTACATCTAGTTTATTCAAATATTCTAAAAAAACTTTTTCAGTAAGACAGAAATGAAGAATGAAGAATTTTTATTGAAAGTGAATTTTATTTAAATTCCTTAGGCATTTAACCAAAAATTTAAATAAATATTGTACAAATAAGATATAAGTCTATCACTGAAAAAAAAAAATTAACACCATAAATTTCTTCACCCAAATTCTGACATAATGAACTACATCTAAGCTTAATTAGATAATCAGATTTGCCAAATCACAACAGTCCAAGTTTTAAAGGGGTGGTTAGGAGAGACTCAATCACACATAAGAGTAAAAGCCAATTTTTATTAACTGCCTTCTAAAGTAACACATACTACTAATTAGGTTAAAGTTCCTTACCCTGTGAAAAGTAACCAAATATAATAAAACGATTAATATCTACATTGATGCTTTTAATATTATATTGTTTAAAAAGCTTATTAGTTTATAAGACAGAGTATGTAACTGTAGAAAAAATAATGATGATGCTAAATTGTTGTGTCCAAATAATAAGTTCTGACACTTTTAAAGATCACAATTTAAATTCTCTAAATTAGGAACAGCTCTGTGATTTATATCTTTATTTACAACACAAACTCATATACTGTTGGCTTTTCCTGAAACTCATTAAAGCCATGTCAAATATAATGGATTGAAAATGACAAATTAAACTGGTATCTTTTTCAAATACTCAGATAAACATATTTTTCAGTTTCATCTTTATTCTCTCTAACCTGGAAAACACTGGTTAAGTGAGATGGGAAAATTTTATTTCTATTTGTCCAATTAAAAATAAACTGCTTCTTTATAATATTCTAAAACCAAAGGTATGAAGACATTCTTTATTTCTTATTTATTTATCTCCAACAACCACTTTACAGTATGATGCCACCAATATAAAAGTACCAGAACTTCTAAACTGATTTCTATTAAAATGTAACATTTTATTTATTCTGTTAATATTCACATTCCTGAATTTTCTAACATCTAATAATACAAAAAAATCAAATTTCAGTTTTTGGTATTTTGATAAGTATTACAATGTTCAAACATTCTTAAACACATCAGAGAATGTTTTAAAATTTTTACTGTTTAAATTTGAAGCAGTTCTATGATCATAATCATAATTAACTTACTCTAAGACCAAATTACTTTTTCTTATAAAAACAAACTTTTGGGATTTCTTGTATCTGAAGTGTATAAAGTAAATACTTTTTACATGAAAAAATTTTAAGAAAAATTGTAGTATGTTGTATTTTAGTAACTATTTAGCAAATAGCATTAAATATATACATAAAAGAACTAACCAAGTAATACTTAGTAAAACTGTTCAGTAAGTTCATTTTCACTATACCAGGTTACAATTTAGATAACAAAATTGCATTAGCTAAATACTATATGAATTTTTCAACTAATGCTGTAAAAATCAAAGAAAATAAATATGCCAGAAAAATGGTTCTGGGATAAAGTATTTTGGAGGTTAAGACAAAAGTCATTGGAGGTTTAGGTATTCTACAATTTTATTAAAGAGGTTGCAACTTTTTATATGAACACCTAATAATCAGAGTATCTATGAGTAAGATACTAGCTTCTGCTTAAGAAAGTGAGTTTTTCAGTTTCAGCCAAATTGCTACTTTTGATTAGGATAGTACTTGGAAATTTTAAATTCTCTTATTTAAAATATTCTCATTAATCTTATCTAAAACGCTCTCTCTACCTGTTAAAAAAGCCAAACACCAAATTTCATTTGACTTAAACCCTCCATTTTATAAGAAAAGTCTACTACAATTTAATTATTATACACACTGTAATAATATTCTTGAGGAAAAAAGTTATTATATATACTTATCTTGGGAATAAATAAGAGAATTAGCTCTTAATACAATACCATGAGAATATAATCTATATTAAAAAATCTGGAGTTTTAATAAGCAAGCTAACTTAATATGGGTCACTTCACACACAATAATTTCTTTTAATTCTTTATTTACTGATTTTAGTTTACCCCAAAGTTTCAATTTTACCATTTGACAAGTCCAATTACATTGCAAATATATAAAATTATATGCTTTTAAAATATGTTATTATACCTTAATCTCCTATCATGTTCCAAAGCATTATGTGTGTATTCAATCAAAGAAGTTAGGTTGTTTTCCAGAATTGGCTCTCTCCTAAAGGTCAAAACCTGCAATAAAAATGTCATGTATTATAGCATGAAGACATTGAACAGATTTGTTTCCTTCAGTTCCACAACTGATCCCTGAACACAAAGGTAATGTTTTCAAAATGATTCCAATCCTGCCAATGTTCAAAGAAGTCCCAACAGAAAAATGATATTTTTAAAACAGAAATAACTTGATTATAAACACCTGTGATATGCTTTATCATCTGAAGCCTCTTCAAACAAGTCAGATTAATATGTTTCTGTTTTCATTTCTCTTTAGGGTATTCACTTTCAAAGAGGTGTGAATGAGTTTATGTATGAAGATATCTGTGAAGGACTGGTAAAGGGGGACTTTTTAAGGAAAATATCAGAAATATAGTTTGTGTTTCTAAAACTCAAAATCCACACAATTTAAAAAATTACTAAGACATAGGGACAAAAGTTAACTACCTTTTCCCTCAAATCATCAAATGTATTAATAATTATTGAAAGTGCCATTATGTTAAATTTTAGTCTTTTGCCAAACCTGAGCGAATAATAACATTTCCAAACATTTCAATACATTACAGTTTTAACAGATTAAATTTAGAATTTAATTTAAAAATAAACAAATATTTATAATAAATGGACCACTTCTAGATCACATAGTTTTTAATGTTTCCAAGTATAAATGAGATGTAACAATGTATATAAGTAGTTTTGTCATTTTGTTGCACCTTTCTGAATCTTAATGAGTAAGAGGCAATTTCTACATAGTATTAGAGATAGTTTTCTATATTTGAGTACTCTTAAAAATTAAGGTATCTTAAGTTTAGAAATTATAGAAGGAAAATAGTAAAAACCTAAATGTTAAATTTTAAACATTGCAACATAACTTTTTAAATAGTAGTGAAACAAAAAAAATACTAGATAATAAGGAACAAAAGAGGTTTGGATATAAAGATAAATTTTGAACCAAATGTGTGATTTTAAAAAAAGGTGATTATTAAAAAACCTTCAAATAGTAAAGCTCAAATCTATTACAGCTTATTATTTATATTTAGAAACAACTATAAGTCTTTTCAATGCAAACATTCTTTAGTCAAATGACAGATTAAGTAAAAGTGTATTCAATTTCTCATAACTCAATTCGAAATAATTAAGTATAAAACTCCAATATGTATGTATGTATTTAATATATTGATTCCAATGTTTGAAACTTCTTTTTCTAAAAGGAAGAGCCTTTAAATCATTTCTAATTCAGGAAAAACAAAAAAAAATCCTAGCCCCTTCCCATATCCTACCACAGTCATTTATATAAGCAAACAATCAGGTGATATATTCACAAATATTAGTAATATGGTATTCTAAAATTAATGTTGTGACTTTCATTAAAACAACCACTTTAAAATTCATTTAAAACTGTTACCTGTTATTCTTAAAATTAAATTCTCAATCTCACTTTCAATACTTATTTGAAATACAGTAGTATTTTATTTCTGATTTCCTCTGGCCTTATGAGATTTGGGGCCAAAAAATTTTAAAAAGTCTTAAGTTTTAGTTCTACTTATAGGCCAGCCAAAATTAGTTGCAAAGCACAAGCCTAATTTTTCTCAATTAAAAAAAAAAAAAGACAAAACTATATCTATATTTTGACAATTCTTTCTAAGATGTGTGTTCTAGTTATAATTAGACCAATAACCTGTTTCTCCTAAAAGGGGTTAAAAAGAAATCAATGTGGGAATTAAATGTCATTAAACAAAAGAAAAAAAAAAAAGCAAGAGCCATTTTGGGTCAGTACTATTTTAAAATTAGAGACAAATTTACAATGTAATTGGTGAAAGCTTATGTGTCATATATCAGAAATACCTAATATTTCTGGGGAATTATTTTCTTTTTGTAAACCAAAATCAACTGACCAATATTTTTGGATTGAAGAATTTTGTGACATCATGAAGTTACTAAATACTAATAAATAAATAAATAAATAAAATATACCCAAGACTTCATAAAACAAACATAAGGGATCCAAAATATTACAACTACTTTGCAATTTTCATCCTTACTTGTCAATCCTGATAAACATTAAAACTGATATTAATCTGATTAGAAAACATGTAGTGTTACATACAAATACCTGAGGCTACATTTTGTAAACACACAATGAAGAGAAGTTAACAGCATTAAAAAAAAGTCTAAAGTTAGACTTTTACTTGAATTTTTAAAAGAACAGTATATAAATGGCAAATAAATGAAACAGGAAGGCTGGTACCTTTTCTTGTTCCCTTCTCCCCACAGTATGTAAATCCAGTATTGAAAAAAAGATGAGCTATTGTCGAAGTACCATTTTCCATCATTTTTTTCTATGGTAACAAATGATTTTTGTATTTCTTAAATAGCGCACGCACACTCGCACACTCACAGAACTATCTTTTTATAGAAAAAAGGGATAACTGCATATAAACATTAAAAATACATACCAGTTGGAACTCATGTTCATAAATCTAAAACTAAAATCTTCCTCTTATCTAACATCACAAGAAGGGAAAATACTTCGAAAGCTGTGATTTTTAGTTAGGCACTAGTGTGTTCTAAAGCTTTAAGTATTTTAAAGAAAAGAATCCATCACTTATTTTAAAATCAAACAAAACAATCCTTCACTCATCATCCTCAAAACAAACAAACAAAATCCCATAAACCAAATCACTTAAAAAAAAAAGTGGCTAAACTTAATCAGACTGATGGAATTTTAAAACCTCCCCAAAACACTCTACCAGTCACAATATTTGAATGAAAATTAAAATAAAAAATCAGTAAAAAGTAAAACCTACCAGTCCTGGGTGATATAATTATATTTAAAACAGAAATGACATCTATAATTTCATTAAATCCAATTTTATAGAGGATGATTAATTCTTTTTATGAAATTTTCATGAAATGATCCAAAATAAACAGCTTTGAAAAAAGGTAATGAATATGGATGCATTCAGTTATCAGAATTATTAATAGTATGATCAGTAAACTCAGCTACACCACTTATTAATGTAAATTATATTTAAAGTCCTACAGAGATTTGTCATGTTTTCATTTTAATATTTTCTAACAATACATATTTTGAAAATGCAAACTATAAATTTCAACTACTATTCATAAAATTATATAAATGTCTGTTAAATTTTTAAAAATTCTCTTTAAAAACATCTACAACTGTTTATCAGCGAGTTTATTGCTTTTCTTTGAAAAACCACACCAACTCTTATCAAGATGCAATTAAATGGAATGACAAGTTTGGTAATAAATAGAAATATGTTGATGGCTGCCTCGAGCAACATTAAACAAAATCAACTGAAAACCAACCAAATAAAAAAACAACCACACTGCTGCATATATTTCTTTGTAATGAATTTATCAATGGAATGCAATAACATACGCACCTGTACATACTTACCTGTTGTATTATCTAACTTAAGAAACATTAATGTCTTGTAAATTAAAAATTTAAGTCTTCTACAATGGCTGAATTAGCTAAATATGTATATATTAAAACAGAAGTTAAAAGTTTAAAAAATATATCCAATTCTTATGGGAAATGTGGAAAAGATCATGTAGCATTTTTAAAAAATTAGTTTTTTCATCAAAATAAAAGAAATGATTCATTCTCTCGTCATCTGCATCCAACAATTACAAGTAGTTTAAGATGAAACTTTTTTATCAAAAGAAAAAAAAAACCCAACACCACAAAAACCTAAATCCTTCACTCAGTTTTTAACCAATAAAAAACAGGGGCAAATATATGTCTTGCAATTTCTGTCAGCAGAAATTCAGTTTTGCGAAAATAGCCTCTTCAGTTTTACTTTTCATATACATTTCAGAGCCACCCGAAAGCCTTTAGTGGGAGAAGAAAATGTTAATCACCAATTTTTATTTAAATTCCCCGTTTTAACGTTTTGTAACTATTTCCATGGTTCTCCAACTAAAAGTATAATTTTTCAGTAGGTCGAGAATTATAACCCAGAGTTCAATATTCAAACCCCCCAGTCCCGCTTCCTTCCAGCCAATCAGGGGATAAGAAGTCGGGTGTTTGGGGAGCTCCGTTAAACAGTTTGAAAAACATCACATTGCTCTATCCTATTCTCCATCGGGAAAGGTTCTAAGCGAGGGCGGATCCCTAATCTTCATTGAAATATACGAAATCAATCGTTCTATTAATTACAGAGGGGAAAACTTTAGGCTGGCGGTCCTAAAGTGATACTGCGGTTCCCAAGAAGTTTTATTCCTCTTTGCAAATTACTGAATAGCTGCTACAAAAATCATCTCCAGAATATTTGCAACCCAGTGCGCGGCGCGCCCCACACGCAAAACATCACACAAGCAAAGGGATTTTAATCTAAGTGTGCCTCATTGTGGAAAAAGAATTCAAGATCTAATAGAATTTTTACAGAAGTTATTATCTCTAAAGTATTACCTAAAGTTACAGCAGTCAATGGCTTGCTTTATTTAAGAGCTGTCGACTAGAGGTTGATAAAAACAAATAGATAAGGGGGGAAAAAACACTGAAGGGAAAGACCAACAACAACCCCTCTCTCCTCCGCCTCAGTTCCCAAGAAAAGGTGGGGATTGCAAAATTACCGTTAAGTTGCCCTGGTAAAGAGTTTTCCGGAGAATACCAGTATGGTTTCACAGATTGCTTTTTTCCCCTTCGGATGTTTCAAGGACTGGAGAAGGAAAAAGTCTTCTAAGAAGAGTGCGACTTAGAGAAGGAAATAGTCAGGAGAAGGAAATTGCTAGCTCGCAGCCCCATCTTTCATCTCACCCCGAACACCCCTCCCCCTCGAGGAAGGACAACGTCGCGAGAGTAAATAACAAAAATCCGAGCCAGAAGCGAAAGTCCCAGCATCTTTGCTAGGAGCCCGCTACCACCTCCGAAGCCTGCCCCGACCGCCCGGAGCCCCGCTCGCGAGCTCGGGGCGCGGCAGTCCGACCCCTCTCTAAAAAGACCGCACCGGGACGTCGCGCGGGGGGAGCGCGGCCCGGGCTGACTCCTTCCTAGGGCACCTCACGTTTAAGCGTCAAAAGACGACAACATGCATGGCTGGGTGCCGAGGACTAGGCGGGGGCACTGTGGGCCACCACCCACCGGAGGCACCCGTACTCTGGGTCCTGAATTTTCCGTCGACTCAAGTTTCTCGTTAGAAGACGGCCTTCAGCAGACAGGGAAAACTACGAGAAAAGGCGGCTCGGTTCGGAAACGGGGGAGGGGCGCGCGTCCCCTCCTGTCAAGGAGTCGCGGCCCTGCCGAGACCCCGCGGCGCCCTGTCCCCGGCCCCGGGCGGGGGGTCTTGCTGACAGGTCGGCTGGGCGGCGGCTGCTCGGCCGCAGCCGTCCCGGTCCCGCTCAAACTACAGCTCCCCTCCCCCCCAGCTCCGTCTCACCGCGCTCCCGCCACATTCCGCCGCCACCGCCCACTCGCAGGCGCCCAAGTCACCCAAAATCCTATCTCCTGGAATTTTTCGCGTTTAAAGTGAGGGTTAACCCAGCGCCCACTCCCTGGACTCCTCAACGCCTGCCGGTCCCACCACTGCCACCTTCCGAGTCCCGTTCTACTTCAAGTTCTTACCCACTGCGTCAACCCTGGCGAAGCTTCGCGGATTGTCTTTTGCTCCAAGTTATTTTTGGTGATTTTTTTTTTTTTAGTGGTTTTTCGGCGGAGCGCTAGTGGCACTATACTTTCAGACAGGTTATCCCGTCTCTCCCGCTAGATTGATGAGATCAGGCATCACTCGAAAATGGCGCCGAAAGCGCTGAGGCTCTTCATTCAAATTCGTTAGAGCCAACCCCGCCGCCCCGGGGCATGCCGGGAACGCGGGCTGCCTCCACAGCTGTCAATACCACCTCTTACCCGCCCCCCCCCGTTGTCCCGACATTTGCGCATGCGTAAACTCCTACCCTCAGCCCCTCCCTTACACACACCTTGTACATGCGCAGACGGATAGTTGTTCGCAGCTCACACTTAGCTTCCTCGGCTGCCGTTCTCTTGCTGCTTTTCTTGCGCGTGCGTGCAGCGCCTTTGTACGGCCGTGGACTGGAGTGACCTTACAGACTGTGGGCCCGAGAGTCCACAGATGCTTGTCAGGAGACAGGCAGTCAGTCTACCGTTGGAGGTAAACAAATTAGGGTACAGCTTAGGCTAGAAGAAAAACGTCCTGCTAAACTACGGACAACGGAATGTGCCTCTTGAGATCATGTGTTGGATACACGTGTTCTTAAAACAGCCCCGCCGCTGTGTAGAGCTCTTGCTGTACGCCAGAGCTTTATCAGAGCTATTGCACTTAAGCCTCGGGACAGCCTCACGAGGTAGGAACTGTTATTATTCTCGGTTAAGACCAGGAAACCAATTATTGGGACGTTAAATAATCTGCCGGAGGCAGCACAGGTACCAAACACGTGGATGAGTCCGCGTCTGTCAGATTCTGGAACTTGGGCCACTTAGCACTGTAGGATCCAATCTGAGTACACAGGAGGCGTGGTTTTCCGTCCCCTGTGGTGTGTGTGTGTCAGCCTGGAGTTAATGATTACTTAAGTTTGCTAGAGCCCTTCACCGCCCTAGGGTGCTTGTTACTAAGCCATTTTCATCGAATCCAGTTTTTCTTACCACCTTATTTGTCCGTAGACTTTCAGTTCTGTTTTGGAGATAGGAATGGGCAGTCTTTGGATGTCATTTAGAATGATGTTTTTATAATGGCGTGTTAAATTACTGAATCCAGCAGAGACGGGTTCCCGTTGTGCAACACAACGCAAAAAAAAAAAAAAAAAAAAAAAAAAAGTAGTAAGTCACCACGTTTTGGCTGTACTCCTCACTGTGCTGAAAAAACGCTTTCTGGATTAAGCTCCTTTATTACTTACAACAGCCCTATGAAGTAGATATTATCATCATTTTGCAGATTATGACACACTCATATTAAGAAATCTGCCCCAAAGTCTTACAACTAAGTAGAAGTAAAGACTCATGCAAACCCGTGTCCATCTTCAAAAACTGGACGCTATGATAGGACAATAAATGATACTAAAATTGTCAATATTTTAATATCTTCCTTAAAAAATCTCATCTAATCATTTTGTTGGGAGAGTTATACTTGACATCAAGCTGGTTAAGATGAAACAAAACCAACTGTTCTTATGATCGTATTTTAAGATTATTGTTGATTGCTTACTTTTTCCTTAAACACAAAGTGGATTGATTTTTTTTTTTTTTTTTGGAGACAGGGTCTACCATATCGTCCAGGTTGGCCTCAAATTTAGGATCTTCTTACTTAGCCCAGTACTTAGATTACAGTACTGGGCCATGGTGCCCAGCTCCCAAAATGGATTTTCTAAGGAATCCAGCAGTCTAAAATCTGGGATATTAACTTTTTTGTCCCAGTTTTTGTTATAAGACAATTCGAGATGAACTATAACTGAGTACAAAAACACATATCCCATTATTGTCAGGGTTGAATAAGAGAATGAGTATGACTACCTGAAGTACAAAGAAGTAAGGAAATGGGAGAAGGCTAGCATGGTTTGTATTATTGAGGTATATTTGGAAAAAGAAATGGCTTTTAGCATTTTCAAATTATCAACAATTAACATGGCAGAGTATATTTGTCTTATCTCTCTGACACTTTTATGAACTATTTAAGAGGATCAAATCTGAAGCCAAACTTCCCGAGTTTGAATCTCCATTTTGCACCTTTTGTAGAGGTGACTTTCATATTTAAGTCTCATTGTGTTTAAAATATTATTTAATAAACCAGAAATCTTCCACTAAAGCTTCTTGATTTGCTAAAATAGGAGGAAACAAAAGCAACAATTCCTGTGCTTGAACAAAAAGTCCAACTGGGGGGAAAAAAAAAAAAAGATCTTTCCAAAGCTAAGAATTTTATGTTTGACCACAAGGGGGTGCAAATTCCTGAGTTAAATCTCATGGGGGGAAAAAAAAGGGAGGGGGGAGCCTTTTACTTCAGACTATTAAACTCATGGGTAAGAAATTAGTAAAGATTATCTGCCCAGAATTTTAAAACTCCAAAAAATCATATACTTTATGAGAAGAAAGAACTCTGTAAGCTTAAGTTTTCAGCATTCTTTCTTCAATACAATAAGAGTTAATCAATCATCTCTTCTCTACCCCTTTCTGCCCTCCCAGTTTGTGTCTCTGCATATGCTTCTTGTCATAAGAACTGAAGTCATAGTTTAAAATCTGGGCTTTAATTCTGCAAACTGGATTGCAAACACCAGCAAATGAATGGTAAATATGGGTAGTGTGGAGAATAGAAGTCTTCAATTTCTGGAGTAGGGACTCCCTACTATTTTCTAATAAGTAGAATACAACTGATGGAATGTTAGCTTCAACATATTAATGTATTTGAATAAAACTGTGAAAGCTGTAGGTCTGTTCATTTTTTAAATATTTATTTTTTAGTTTTAGGTGGATATAATATCTTTATTTTATTTTTATGTGGTGCTGAGGATTGAACCCAATGCCTCATGCATGCTAGGCAAGCACTGTATCACTTAACCACAACCCCAGCCCAGTCTGTTCATTTTTTTTAAAAAAATGGATACCCTTAAAAGAAGAAAACA
Organism: Ictidomys tridecemlineatus; assembly: GCF_052094955.1. Classification (NCBI taxonomy): domain Eukaryota; kingdom Metazoa; phylum Chordata; class Mammalia; order Rodentia; family Sciuridae; genus Ictidomys; species Ictidomys tridecemlineatus. Next base: position 163,433,768 of record NC_135482.1, read on the forward strand.
GTCATATTTTTTATTTATATAAATAAAAAATAAAAAAATTAAAAGAAGAAAACATTCTGAAAAATAACTTGAAAACAATACATACTAGTGAGCATTTTGAAAACAATCTGTTTAGCAGAATTTTTAAAGTTCCTTTTACTTTCATGTTGGTCTTGTTTCTCTGAAGTAGACTCATTTTTTGAACGTTTTACATTGGTAATAATTTCAAATTTTCAAAAAATTTCCAAAAATAAAAATAGTTTAAAAAATCTATATAATTTGCTTGCTTTTATACATGGGTGAGTTCTTTCTTTTCATATATATGTAATTTTATATCACATTTTTTCCTCAACCATTTTCCATTAGGCTATAAGATTCTGGCCCCTCACCCCTTCATAAATTTACACTGAAACAATACTTTATTATCCATATTCAAATTTGATAAGTTGATCCTTTATAGCATATCCCCCTCCTTTACCGGATCCAGTCTTATGTCAGGTTCTGCACCAGTGGTCATATCTCTTTAGCCTCCTTTTCTTTATGAAACTTTCATCTTTTGATTCATTGTCTTTTATGACTTTGACATATTTGAAGAAAATTAACTTATTTAGCACATTTAACTTAATATTCAGCTTCTCCCTCTACTCTCTTTTAGTTGAATGTTCCTCATTTTGTGTTTGATGTTTCCTCATGACTGGATTGAGATTATGCATTCTCATCTGGACTATTGCATAGGTAATATTGCCTCCTCTGAGTATCACATTTGGAACCACATGATATCCATCTGACTTTCAGTGATGATCTTAATTTTGATCACTTCATCAGTATGGGATTTGAATTTTTCATTGTGTAGTTACTTGTTTTTTTTTTTTTTACTTACTGGCAGTAAGTAAGCAATTTGTGGGAGAGATTTGTGATGTTATATCCTGATCCTCATCAAAATCTTCCATAATATTTAGCATCCATTATTGCTGATATAATTTTACCATTATGGTTACAAAATAACTGAGCAAATTTTAGTATTGCCTCCTCATTTGCAGCCCATGACATTCTATTGCAAGTAGAGTTCTTATTTATTTATTTATTTACCTACTTATTATCTACATGAACTTATGAATTCCTGTGTCTTCCCATTTCTGTGTTTGCTTATTCTTGTTTGTGCCATCTCTGTTTATATGTGCATATTTATGTACAAAAATTTTTTGAGCTGGCTGCATGGCCCAAGCCTATAATCCTAGTGGCTCAGGAGACTGAGACAGGAGGATCACAAGTTCAAAGCCAGCCTCAGCTAAATATAAATGCATACTAAATATAATGGAAGATTTTGACGAGTATAGGGGTATAACATCAAAAAATGTTTTTGAGCCACTTGAGGGTAAGATACCTATATCATGGTCTTTCATTCTAATATAACTGGTGTTTAGTTATTTTGATGTTCAAGTTTTCTTAGATTTAGCTAGTAGTTCTTTCTCCTTTGACTTTTTGGCATGTCCACACCATTTTTTAGAGCACTTCCTTACTTTCTGGTATTAAAAAATATTCTACATTTATCTTATACTTATCCTACCTTGGTCCTAGAATTAGCCTTTTTTCTAAGGAGTTCTGTTTCCTGTTAGTGGAAAATAATATTAGGGACCAGAACTAGGTGGGTTCATTGCTATACTGAGGTGTCTTTGCTTCTTGGACCTTTTGGGACACAGATCTAAAAATATATACATATATGTGTACATGCATACAAATATACATATACAAGTACATATAATTAGTTCATGACACAGATTAAATTAATTAATTAATTTACTTGTGGTACAGGGATTGAAGGCAAGGTTATCTACCACTGAGCTACATCCTATCCCTTTTAAACAAAAATTCATTTTGAGACAGAGTATCACTAAGTTGCAAGGTTGGCCTTAAACTTGTGATCCTCCTGTCTCAGCCTCCCAAGTCACTGGGATTACAGGTGTTTGTTAGTGTACCAGGCTAATTTTTAATTATTTTAATTGCAATTAAGATGATATATCAACAATATATAAAGTTCTGAGTAAAGGAAATAACAATCCATACATTTTTTGTTCCCTTTTAGTAAATGTGTATTCATTTAATTTTGTAGAATCATAGTATGACGTAATTTTCTTAACCTTTTTTTCATTTCACCTAGCAAATATTTGAATTACATCATTTTCACAATCTTCATTTATATTGCTGTGCTACATATCATTCAGCAGATTCTACCATTCTTCTATTCCTGTTTTTTTTTCCATTTTTTGCTACCATAACTAATTCTGATGTGAACATTTGTGCATATCTTTTGTCTAATTTTGATTCTTATCAAATGATTGGAAGATTTCCCAGAAGTACAAATATTCTTTCTCAAAAGATTGGTATATGTTTATGGGTTTTAATATATCTTGCCATGCAAAATTAATCAAACATTTACCAAAGTCCATACCAGAATTAGATATAGATATGAAAATATATAGTTTCTTTTAGCAAGGAGCTGAATGTCTAATGGAAGAAAGATTTTTCTAAAAAATTATACTTAAATAAATATAAAGGAAGACCATTTAGCTCCGTTAGAAATAGGTAGCTCGAGAGAAAGTTTTTCGAGAGGAGGTGACAGTTGTTCTGTGTCTTGAAGGACACCTCAACAGAGCCTTAAAGGATTGAAATGAGTTATCCTAGTTATAGAAGAGAAAGAAGAAGTAGGCCAAAGAAAGCATTTTAAGCAGAATCACTGGAATGTTAGGAAAAAGGGCAGATAGAGAGAACCTGGCATGTTTAAGAAAATCAGGTAGTTTGCTGTGATGTATAGCCTATAATTGAGGAAGCTCAGCCTGCTCAAGTGGATGGAAGTCAAACCATGAAGCGCTTTCTGTGCCACCTTTATATTGATGCAACTGGAAAATCTTAAACCAATCCATGATATGACTTGATTGTATTTTAGGAATTCATTTAATGAGGATATTAGCAAACAGATTAGAAAATGTCGGAGAGGTGGTAGGGAGTCTTTTGGAAGCTATTATAGTATCCAGGCAAGAAATAATGAGTACAGAAACTAGAAAAAGTAGCAAGTGAGTGAAATGAGGTATAAAAGAGATTGGATTTATTTATTCAGTACTCATGAAAGTATTCTCAGGTTAACTTTTAGCACCTAATCTGTGCCTGTACACTGTAGTCTTTGCCAGGCACTGAAAATGTGGGGTGAATAAAACAGTCATAGTTTCTTCTCTATGGTCCAGTCTCATTAAAGAGACATATTAAATTAATTAATAATAATACCAATTACAAGTAACAGAAAAATACAAGATGCTGTGAAAGCATACACCTAACACCAGATATTTAAATAAGGCCTTCTTAAGGTGGGATGGCTAAGCACAGACTTGAAAGGACAAAGAGGAATTGGCTTGGCCAAAAAGGGAGGAAGAACATTCCAGGCAAAGGAAGAGGCCATATGTTAATGTCCTAAGCAGGAAAGGCCAGTAAGTTCAATATCTATATTGCTGGAAAAGAGTAAGGAAGGATGGAAAAAGTTGGAGGTAAGACTAAAGAGGCTTAGGACCCTTTCTATATGGATAGCCTTTCAATATGGATATGGTATAATAGCATGATTCCTAGATTTCTATTGTGGACAGCTGAGCTAGTTGGCTGTTGGTAACATTGACTGAGAGAGAAAGAAAATAGAACTATGCGGCATGCCTGTAATCTCAGTGACTCGGGAGTCACAGGTAGGAGGACTGCATGTTTGAGGCCAACCTCAGCTATTTAGCAACACCCTAAGCAATTTGGCGAGATCCTGTCTTAAAATGAAAAATAAAAAGGCTGGGGTGTAGCTCAGTTGTAGAGCACCATTGAGTTTAATCCCTAGTACAAAAAAGAAGAGAGAAGAAAAAAAGAAAAGTTTGGTTAAGTTTGATATGTGACATACTGATTTTGAGATGCTTGTGGGCCAAGTGTATCTTTACACTCCCACCTTAAAGAAAACTGGAGTTTCAGATTAGAAGTTTGGAATTTAGGGAAAAGGTCTAGTTTACATGTTATCTATAGATTTAGTAGTTGACTGATTATAGGTGGTAGTTTACATGACGTGTTTAGATGAGATCACTGAGGAAGGTATGTAGAATGATTGAAAAGGCTCCGCCCAGAATCCTGGTAAACATTACTTGGTGGCCCCCCAAATATTTGTAATATGTATATACAGAAAAAAGTTTAACTATAAATAAAAAGATACGTGAATAAAAAGAAACTAAAATATATTTGCAATATATACTCTAGGTAAAGGTTAAATAATCTCAATATATAAAGAGATAAGTCTGTGAGAAAGAAAAGAATGGCTTTGTATTTAGTTAATGAGAAGAAAAATAAATTATAATCAAACCCATAATTAATTAGTATTTAAAAAGATATAATCTCAAAATGAATGTAAAGAAGAGATATGTAAAGTTTTCATCATCTCATCTCATTTTTACTGAATTACTTTTAAAAATTAACAGTTAAGGGGCTGGGGTTGTGGCTCAGCGGTAGACTCTTGCCTAGCATGTGTGAGTCCCTGGGTTTGATCCCCAGCACCACATAAAATAAATAAATAAATAAATAAAAATAAATAAAGGTATTGTGTCCAACTACAACTAAAAAAATAAATATTTTTAAAAAATTAACAGTTGAAAACATGTATTAATAAAAGATTGATGGATTACACAATTCTTACATATCTATTTTTAAAATATTTGCTTCTTATGTAGCATGAATAATTAGATTCTATTTGCTGGTGTGACTTGAGAGTTGGCAGACTAAGAGAACTAAGTCACAGAGAGAGGTGAAGGTTCCAATTGGTTGACCATTGAGTATCCAAAAATAAGCAAAACAACTAAGTTGTGATGAAAGGTATCTACAATCTTGGCAATAAATTTTAAAAAATAGGTTGTTTGTAATTTTAATATGAGAGATGTGGGCAAGATCATCCCATTTGGGAAGCTCTGAATGGTAGGTAAATCAGTGCCTGTGATGCAATTCTAACATGCTTGGGTTGACAGTTTTTACTAGGGGGTTATAGTTTTTAATCCAAGGAATATATAAAATTACAGAACTGATTTTGTATTCTATACTCTTTATTTTTGTAGCCTATACTATTACCATCTTAGCATTAGGCTTAGGAATGATCTGTGTATGTTAAATTATGATGCTTAAGAAAATTGGACTTATCATAGGATATACTTATCAGATTAGTCTTAAAAGATAGAGAATCTTAATGATGCTTATGAAGACTATCTGGGCTTTTAAAAGAATTTAAGATTCTCTGGAAGTATACTAGATTTAGAATTTAAATACTCAGAGATATTGCTTATTAATCAAACATTAAGTACTTAAGAAAATAGAATTTGTCAATGCAGTCTAAGGCAATTTAAAAACATAAAAAGTCCTCTTGAAGCGCTTATTATTAAAATTTACAATTAATAGACGAATTTGCAAGTTGAATTTAAAAGCTAAGGAAAGAGCTAGGCAGTGATGGCACGTGCCTGTAGTCCTAGGTATTGGGGAGGCTGAGGCAGGAGGATCCCAAGTTCCAAGCCACCTTTAGTAATTTACTGAGGCCCTAAGCAACTTAGTGGGACCCTATCTCAAAATGAAAATTTAAAAAGGGATTTGGCTCAATGGTTAAAGTGACCCTGGGTTCAATCCCTAGTACCATTTTTTTGTTGTTGTTGGGTTTTTTTTGGCAGTGCTGGGGATTGAACTCAGGGCTTCACACATACTAGGCAAGTACTTTTACACTGAACCACATCCTCACCCCAAGACAAATTTTTTAGTTCATAATTTTTATCAAAATTTAAGTGACCCCGGGATTGGTGCTGTGGCTCAGCAATAGCGCACTTGCCTGGCATGTGTGAGGCACTGGCTTTGATTCTCCGCACCGCATATAAATAAATAAAATAAAGGTCTATCAAAAGCTACAAAAATATTAAAAAAAATTTTAAGTGACCCCAAGCTGAACATAGTGACACACATTTGTAATCCCATCTATTCAGGAACTGAGGCAGGAAGATTGAAAGTTCAAGACCAGTCTAGGCAATTTAGTGAGACCCTGTCTGAAGATAAAAAAGGAGTTGGACCTGGGTACAGTGGCACAGGCCTGTAATCCCAGTGGCTATGGAAACTGAGGTAGGAGGATCACAAGTTGAAAGCCAGCCTCAGCAATGGTGAGGCCCTAAGCAACTCAGTGAGACCCTGTCTCTAAATAAAATACAAAATAGGGCTGGGGATGTGGCTCAGTGTTTGGGTGTCCCTGACTTCAATCCTCAGTACTGTCCTACCCCCCAAAAAGAAGTTGGAGTTGTAGCTCAGTGGTAAAGTACCCTTAGGTTCAATCCTCAGTAGTGCCAAAAAAAAAAAAAAAAAGTGACCCCTGCATAGTATTTTCTATACAGAAAGGCTACCCTTAAAGACCAAAAAGAAAAAAGACACAAAAACAAAAAGCTGGACCACTTCAATACATTTATGGTAGTCTTATAACTAGTGGTAATATAAAACAGCTTTTGTGGAAAGTAAAAAGGGTTATGAAAATATTCAAGTCTTGCCTGCCAGAAATTCTAATTTTAGAAATCTGATCTAGATGAAATAAATCCAAAATATAGAGAAAGACCTATGTAGGGGTTAGGCAGGAATATGCCCATTCCAGCATTAAATATAATAGCCAAAAAATTGGGGGTATATAGAAAGGCACAAGGGGAGTGAAATGTCTAATTGTAGGAAGAATCTATTTTAAATTGTGGAAAATCTACTCCATGTACTATTAGCATCATTAAAAGATGATACATAGTAACATGGAAAACTGCTTATAAATACAAGATATAAAGTATAATTTGGATGATTTTGATTACTTAAAAAATAAGGAACAACGCAAGAAAAAACTTTCAAATCATATCAAGGTGTTATTATTAATGTATATGTTTGAAAGCATATCTATAATGTTGCATTAGCCAAGCTGTTCTTCTAAGAAACACTGATATTCTATGAGTGAATCCAGTAATTCTTTTTTTCTGGGGGAGGGTGGTACTGGGGATTGAATTCAGAGCCACTCAACCACTGAGCCACATCCCCAGCCCTATTTTGTATTTTATTTAGAGACAGGGTCTCACTGAGTTGCTTAGTGCCTCACTTTTGCTGAGGCTAGCTTTGAACTCATGATCCTCCTGTTTCAGCTCCAGGAGTCACTGGGATTTCAGGCATGTGCCACTGGGCCTGGCTCCAATGATTCTTAAACTTTGAAATTTTGTTGAAAGTTATAAACTCTTTCTCTAGAATAATGTGCATATTTGAATATTTTGTATACAGTTTCAGAGACAGATGAGTCCATATGGGTCATGAAGAAAACTAAAGGAAAAATTAATCATAAATATGGTAGGTAGAATAATGGCCTACAGGAAATATCTGAAATGTCATGCTACATGGCAGAGGGAATTCAGATTGAGAACAGAAGTTAAGGCTGCTACTCTACCTACAAATAGATTATCTTGATTATCTGAGTAGATCCACTGTAATTACAGGGTCTTTTAAGTGTGAAAAAGGGAAGCAAAAGTCAGTGGCTGTGATGAGATGTGAAATAAACTCAACTAGCCATTGCTGTCTTTAAGGATGGAAAGGGGCCAGGAGCCAAGTGGTAGCTTGTAAGCTCTACAGAAGCTGAAAAAGGCAAGAAAACTTCTTTTCCTAAGAAAATTTATTTTCCTAAGTCTCCTTCAGAAAGGATCACAGTTCTGCATATGCCTTAATTTTAGCTGATTCATTTTTTAAAATATATATTTTTAGTTGTTGATGGACCTTTATTTATTTATTTAGCCCCTAGCTAAGACTCATTTTGAACTTCTGACTTTCAATACTATAAGAAAATAAATTTCTGTTGTTTTAAGCCACTAAGTTTATAGTAATCTGTGGTAATTTTATAGCAAGAGGACACTAATACAGTATGTAAACAACCATTTTCTGTGGATTGGTATGTGACTGTAGTAGTAATAAGTGCATATTTTACTTTTTAAGATACCACCTAAAGGTCATGAGGGCTCCCTCTCTTGAATGAATTAATGTCCATAAAAATATAAATAAAATAAAATAACATCTAAGTGTTTTTCTGTATTTTTTGTTTAACAAATTCATAAAAGTACTTTAAAAAATCTTTTAAAAAGTTCTATAGGGGTGAGGGGTGGCTCAGTGGTAGAGCAACTTGCCTAGCACGTGCAAGGCTCTGGGTTCGATCTTCAGCACCACATATAAATAAATAAAATAAAAGATCCATTGACAACTAAAAATATATATATATTAAAAAAAGTTCTATAAAGTGTCAGACATCAAGATGGACAATAAGTATTTAATATACGTAGCATCTAGTTTATTACTGAAATTATATACCTATACAACATTTAATGAAATTTATTGGTAGGAATGTTATGAGTTTTTCCTACAGATTTACCCATCTACATTTCCTTTTTAAAGTGAAAAACTTGAGATTTATTTTAGATAATGACAATTTCTTTTTTTTTTTCCAAATAACTTGGATAATTTCTTTTCACTGTAGCTAACTGACACATAAAGAAAATAATTACAAAATATATTCCTTAGAGGTTACTCATGGTACATATGTATATGCTTTAATTATTAGCTTAAGAGAACATAGTGTTTATTAAAATATTTATTTGTAGTTGGATAGACTTGTTAATGAAAGATCAATACAAATACTTTATCATCCATAAATGTTTTATGAAAGAGACACTTTTTCTCTAATGTGATTTTTTTTTTTTTTGAGGGGGAGGGTGTAACTGGGATTGAACCCAGAGGCACTTAACCACTGAGCTACATCCCCATACCCAGCCCGTTATTTTTATTTTTTATTTTAAGACAGTTTCTCATTAAGTTGCTTAGGGTCTTATGCGATTTTTAAAGGATATTTACAGGGTGAAAAATTTACACATGCATCTGAGAATGTACTTCCATTTTGGGAAATTTATAATTTTTAGAAATGCAGATTCCTATATAGCATTTTAAACTCAAATTCTGTTAAGATTATGGGCTTGTTTTGAGATTCCCCCCCCCCCATGATTTGTCTTGCTTCCATGTTCCTGACCACAAATCAAATTAACTGAAAGTCATTTACAATAAGTGTGAACTTCTTACCCTCTACCAATAATGATACCTGAAAAGGGATAAATCTATTTGTTTAAAGTTATCTAGATGTTTTTTAAAATTGGTATGAAAATGCTGGCTTGGATAAAATGAATCCAGTGTTTTGAAACAATGCTTTTAAAATAATGTGAACTTCATAAGAGCTTAATAAAGGGTATTTAGCCTATTCAGGTTTGGAATCTTATAATATTAGGAGTTAAAACATGCCTCTTTCTTATTCCCACCCGTAGTCCAAATGTCTCCTGAAGCTACTAAGAACAAATTTATTCCTATTTGTGATAATTCTTTAAATATAACTTGTTATTTCTAGTCATGATGACAACTGAATCCCAACCCCTCAAATATACTCTAATGTTTTCTTTAATATTTTATTTTTTTAGTTGTTTTATGATTTTAAATCCTTTACCCTCTTGGCTTCCTTCTCCTGGTTATGTTCTAGTTTGTAAAAGTGACATCCAGATGATATGACATATATCATATTGTGGCATGAAGTATACCAAAGCTTGATATTAACTTTTTGTGTTACCTATTGAAATTCTTCTAATTGGGGAGCAATTTTAGATAATAAAAAGAATTAATTAATAATGGACATTGATCTGCTCTTGGCAACTTTTATCAAATGAAAACTGAACAGTTAAATTTTATGTTGAATAAAAGCAACTTGTAAGTTGGGTGTGGTGGCACACACCTATAATCCCAGCGATTTCAAAGGCTGAGGCAGGAGGAACACAAGCTCAAAGTCAGCCTCAGCAACTTAGTAAGGCCCTATGCATCTTAGCAAGACCCTGCCTCAAAATAAAAAATAAAAAGTCTGGGAATGTGGCTCAGTGGTTAAGCACCCCTGGGTTCAATCCCTGACACAGACCAAACCAAAACAAAACAAACAAACCAACCTTCCAAAACAAAAACAAAACTTATAAAATTATATATACCTCATGACTTCCTTTGAGACTTAAGTGACTTGGGATTAAGCCTATCTGGGAAGTTGAGAACAGGGAATCAGGTATTAACATTCATTTCTTATTTATTTTTAATGAACAGAAGTAAAATTGAGGCTCTCTTGGTCTCTCAGTGATATAACTGAGGATATGTGACCAGTTGTATAAGATAGTTAAGCCTTATGCTACATTCTTAATATATAAAATTTATTTCTTATAGAACAAATCTATGGGGAAATAAGAAAATAAATATATCACATTCCCTGTTGGCTAAGAAATGCTCACATGTTTAAAAACAAATTAACCTTTTAAGGCAGCTCTGAAGAAGTAATTTATTTTAAATAGGTGAGCACTTTATAGCTCTTGTGGGAATACTTTTTCCTTACTTCTTTTCATCATATAGGATTAAGGCCCTATGTTTTTAATTTAGTCCTTTAATTTTTGCTGTTAACATTTAATTTACTTGATGACCCCATACTGTTAACTTTTTGCTCCAGTGAACTCTGGACAATATATGTGGACTGTATAATCTATTTTTTTAAATACTTTTTTTAGTTGTAGATAGACACAATATCTTTATTTATTTATCTTTATGTGATGCTCACGCATGTAAGTGCCTCACGCATGCAAGGCAAGTATTCTACCATTGAACTACAGCCCCAGCCCTGTATAACCCAATTTTAAAGAAACTTAAAAAATAAGATAAGTCTGATATGAAGCAGAAGATTAAATTAATTTCCACTGTGTAGAAAGATATCATATAATTAGATGTTTATGCTATTGGCAAAACCCAAAGTGGACATGACTTACTTGTTAATACATTTAATGAACTTTAAGACTACTAATATAGTACAATAGATGTGAAACCTTTTTCTAAAAAGAAACTCTTACAGCATGTAACTAAATAGAAGTCCTCTAGTACCTTTTTATGCTCAAAGTTTTTTTCTTTTTATATACAGTTGAAATCATTTAGATGTTAAAAAAAGCTAGTAGATATGGTTATTAAAATTCAAGGCTTCTTATAAACCATTTGATGTAAAAAATACTTTGTACACAAGTTTTTATTTGCCCTTAAAACTAAACCCCTGAACTCACATTTGAACATTTTCTCTTAACTGTCAATACATGTGTATTAAAGAAAAATGGGGGAAAAAACAAACAAAAAAAACAATTAGGAATGATTAGTGGCATTGTTTCTGAAGGCCCCTTAACAATATACTTCTTTTCCCATCTCCTTTCTGAATTTACCACGGAAGGCTCCTATTTGTTTTTTCATATTAGCATTACTGAATGTCATCCATTATTGAATTCTGTCCTTTGTTTCTCTTCTTCAGGAAAACTGCACTTTGATATCTTGTGGGATAGAAAGCTCCATCTTTCAGGACGTTGGTCAGGCAACACCTCTCTGACTATCTGAGGGTACACTGTTCTTACTCTAAGGATAGCCATGAGGATGCATTTACTTTAAACATTTTGGGCTTCTGAATTCTGAGAGTAGCACAAGTCATATATGTTTCAGTATAAATTTCATGGTTTGCTAATAAGGTAATACTGTTCTGTAATTTAATTACTTGGGGTGAATGTTGTAAAGTACTCTTACTACTACTACTACTAATTATTATTATTATGGTTGGTGTAGGGGATTGAAGCCAGGCCCTGCAGCATGCTAAGCACATGCTCTACCACTGAGCTACACACTTCTATTACTATTTTTTTTTAAATGTAAGTATTTTTGTATGACTTTTACACTGATAGTGACAATAATGAACTTTTGGATTAGGCCATTGATGTCTGAGATAGAGAGATACCCAGATGGTCTAGAATGAACCCCAATCCCCATCTGATTGTAGAGTTCACTGGTGGTATTATTAACTGGGATAGAACAGTGGAGAAAGGAAAGAGATGGGGAGAAGAGGTGTGTATGTTTAAGGGTGGGTTGGAACACTGTGAGGGGGAGAGGGAAGTGAGAAGTTCAGTTGAAAACCTATGGAATATGGAAGATTAAATGCTATGTAGAGATCAGAAGGTATGGCTTTGGATATGGGTTGCTCAATGAAGTGGCTCTAAAAGCTGGTGGAATCAGAGCTTCAAGGATTTTTGACGGGTTGTACATGTGGACATTGCAGTGGTAGATGATGGCAGAAAAGTACAGGAGAGGCAGATATTGTAAGCAAAGGGCCAAAGTCTTGGATGAACAAGAGAGAGAATGACAGGGCAATTAAGTCAGGAGAATGAAAGAGGAATGAAAATTTTTCCAGGATTGTTTGATCATGCCTTCTTTTTAGTCTCAAAAGTTAAAAGTCAGAGACTATTTTATTTAATACTGAAAATATTAGTTGAATTAATGAATAAGCAAATAGTAACCTCATGTTGTAAAGAATTTTTGCAATTTTTATTAGAAGCAGTTAACAATAAATGTAAATATGCAAGGTGTAGAAAAACATTAACAATCCCATCACCCATAAATAATCACTGTCAATCCCTTGTTGTTATTGTTATTATTGTTATTCATACAGGGGATTGAACTGAGGGGTGCCTTACAACTAGGGTACATTGCCAGTCCTTTATAAATTTTTTTAAATTTATTTTGAGACAGTGTCTTGCTAAGTTGCTGAGGCTGATCTGGAACTTGTTATCCTCCTGCCTCAGCCTCCCAAATTCCTGGGGTTACAGGCGTGCACTACCTTACCCAGCAACCCTTTGTTATTAAACTTTGTCAGTTTGTTATTTGTGTGTGTGTGTGTGTGTGTGTGTGTGTGTGTGTGTGTGTGTGTATTTCCTATCAGTAAATATTCAGTTATGGGCTGGGGTTGTGGCTCAGTTTGCCTAGCATGTGGGAGGCACTGGTTTTGATTCTCAGCAACACATAAATAAATGAGTAAAAATAAAGGTTCATCAACATCTAAAAAAATATTAAAATTTTATAAAAATAAGTAAATATTCTGTTATATACTTTAATGGCTGAATAAGTATTGTTATAGGATATAAGGATATACCATAATTTCAGCCTTTCAACCAAGTTTTCTCTCCTGTAAAAGAACAGTTTCATAGGTAAATGCTTGTCTAATTTGTTTAGGATATCCTAGAAATTTTCTGGTAGGATCTTCATGAAAAGTCTCTTTTAGAACTATTTCTAACAGGCTTCTTTATGGGTGTTCTTTTTCAAAAACACAGGTAGTATTCTGACAAATGCAGGCTGTCAGCTACAGAAGTGAGAACTGGTAAGTAAAGGTTCTTCTTCACAGGGACCTTCTTTAATTTGTTTAAAAACCTTGGAATCAAGCATTCTTTTCAAGAGCACAATAAGAGATGATTCATGAGCTGAATAACAGGATATAGTGGTCAACATATATGTATATTGAAATTAAAAATTTCTCGGGATAAATCTTCATTTGTTGATAACATTCGATTTTAGTAGAAGGTTTTTCCCCTACTTTTAAAACTGTGGTAAAATACTCATAACAAAATCTATCATCTTAACCATTTTTAAAGGTACAATTCAGTGATATTAAATACATTCATAATGTTGTATAATCATCACCAGCATCCATCTCCATCTAGAAAATGTTTTTTTAATATTTATTTTTTGTAGTTGTAATTGGATACAATAACTTTATTTTATTTATTTATATGTGGTGCAGAGGATCAAATCCAGGGCCTTGCATGTGTGAGGTGAGCACTCTACCGCTGAGCCATAACCCCGGCCCCTAAAATAGGTTTTAACATACCATCAAGGTCACTTTGCCTCAAACTTTTTCACACAAGTATAGTTAACAGTATAGAGAGTGAACAATTGCCTTAATATAGTCTTGTCCTAAGCTATAATTTTCTTTAGTTTCAAGTTCTATCTTAAATTTAATATAAACATTGCATTTTAAATCACAGTATTCCTATATTTAGTATGAATATAATGACTATGCATTTTTTTAAAGTCTTGGAGTAAAGTTGATATCTATGAAAAGGCTCCATATTTATTCACTGGCTTTTAATCCTCAGTCACACTAGAGTTGGACTTTCAGAGACAAGGTTCTAGACTATTTTGTGGTTCTGTAGCATGTTCTTTTTCAGTTTTCTTTTACAGTTTAGCCAAGGTTATTGATAGTTGTGCATGGCAGGGAAAAAACTAATTGATGTTCACCCCCTTTGAACATAAGATTTCCACAGAAACTGAAAATTCACCAAGTGAATATTCAAAAGTATTTTATATAATCTCACACTTCATCAATATCAATGCCATGAGAGTTTAAGTGTATAAATAAAGTGAGTTGTTTAATATTGGCTAGGACTATCACCCACCTTTTCAAAGAGTATCAGTTTTTCAACTATCCATGCATTATGGCTACTGAGATTTGGAGACCCTCTCAGGTATAATAATTCTATTCTCATGGCTAGCCACCACTTAAGGAGATTGGAGACTACATTCATGAATAGTGGCAAAACTGGAACTAAAATTTGAGTTTCTTAACTCCCAGTTGAAGATCTTACACCAAAAGGAAATGAAAAGACATAATGTACTTCTTCCTGGTTCCACAAACCACTTCACACCATCCTAAGGTCAGTTTATTTTTCTTTGCCTCCCTCTCTCTCGCCTTCCTTTCAGCACCCTAGTTCTAACCATTAGCACGTTAAGAATATTTTAATATACTTAAAAACCCGGTGAGAGGGTAGATCTCTTGTTACATATTCTTACTACAGTAAAAAAATAAATAAATAAACAAATAGAGCATTTGGGAACTCCCCAAGAAACAGTGTAGAACATTAGAATTTTGTCTCTTATACTTAGCACACAGGCACAGAGCTCAGAAGAGCATAATTTTAGAAAGAAAAAGATAGGAGACATGATAGAGGCTGCTGGCAAAATGAGAAGGCCTAGAATGAAAAATAGGCAAATATGTACTTTTTAACCTAAATGAAGAATTCATTGGTAGAAGAAAGAATAAGATCACAAAATATGCAGAAATTTCTGATTTCTAATTCTTGAGGATATCTATCTAGTAGTATTCTGAAATATTAAACAAATTAAAGAGTTTTATTTTTAAAACAGCTGAAACTCATGGGACTAGGCATAGAGTCACCCTATTTTATTCTGTGAGGTAAATTTTTAATTCTAATTACTATGCACAACTAAGATTATTACTCTGTAATAATGTTAAAACAAATGTTTGGTAGAGTAAAAAGAAATTCACATGACTTTTGTATCATTTTGTATAGGACAGGGCCATTAAAAGCTAATATTTTAAAAGGTTCAAAAGCGGGGTGTGGTGGCTCACCCCTGTAATACCAATGGCTTGGGAGACTGAGACAGGAGGATTGCAAAATCAAAGCCAGCCTCAGCAAAAGCAAGGTGCTAAGCAATTCAGTGAGAACCTGTCTCTAAATAAATACAAAACAGGGCTGGGGAATGTGGCTCAGTGGTCCAGTGCCCCTGAGTTCAATTCCTGGTACCTACTCCCACACCCTCAAAAAAGAATTGCTCCTATTCAACAGTCTGGTTGTTGTACATAAAGAATTTACATGAATTAATTTAGCATTGGACTCTATCTGGGATAGAATTGTCCTTAATATTCAGTTGAAAAATCACAGAGCTCTAGAATTAAAGTGATAATAAGCAGATACAGGCCAAGTAATATCTATATTACTAGGAGCTAAGCAAGGATTATAAACAAGCTTATAAGTTTTTTTGAATTAAATAGTCTCATTAGGAATGTGTTTTTAAAATTGTGAATATTTCAACTGATTTATTTTAAACCACTTAAAATTGTGCAGGAGATAAGAAAATGGAAGATATCCAATTTAAATGTGTAGTTTAGTCAGATATCAGGGAATATTAAAACTTCTCCATATATTTTAACTTGGTGGAATTAACAGTTTTCTCTCTTCTAGATTACTTTGTGAAAGAACATGCCATTTTACAGATAAGAAAACTGAAGCTTAAACAAGTTGGGTTAAAATATGTCGAGGAATCCAGTATGTATTCAAGTATGTTCATCCCTAATATCTATGATTTTAACCACTGTCTTTAGAAGTAAATGCATTGGTATGTTATAGACTAATTCTTAATCAAAATTCACCTTCACACAAAAGGAATTTCTAGAATGCTCACTGTCCTCAATTCCTCTCCCTCCCACTCTTTTTCTTTCAGGATGTTTTGTAATTTTTAATGGAAATGAATGTTTCTTCTGAAATTATTATCTTCAATTTTTATTTTTTATTTTTATTTGGTACCAGGGACTGAAATCAGAGGCACTGGACCACTGAGCCACATCCCCAGTCCTATTTTGTATTTTTAGAGACAGGATCTCACTGAGTTGCTTAGCACCTTGCTTTTGCTAAGGCTAACTTTGAACTCAAGATCTTCCTGTCTCAGCCTCCCGAGCTGCCGGGATTACAGGCATGTGCTACCAAACCTGGCTGTTTATCTTCATTTTTTTTTTTTGTCATTAGAAAAAAAGATTAATATATTTCAAAAGTCACTGAGGAAGTCTTTTGCAGTTATAAATCCTAAGCTTAAAAGATTACCTAAAGTACTTTTCTTTGAACAATGAGCTATAAACTGAGCACTCCATAACAAATCCTAAGAGTAAGACCAAGAAACAAACTTCTCTGAGTAATATCACTGCATCCCAGAACAAAACCCAGAAATATTTGTGGGAACAAAGAATCTCCAACAACCAACACGGTAAAATTCTCAATCCCTCACATCCACTTAAAGCTGACCAGGCATGCAAGCCAGAAAATGACTCATAATGACAAGAATAATGAATGAACTGAAAGTGGACTTAAATGGACACAGATATTAGAACTAGTGGACAAGAGCATTAAACATTATTGTAATAGTATTCTATAGGTCTGAAAAACAAAGACAAGGAAGACATATTTTTAGAACTCAAGTTTCAATTCTAGGAATAAAAGCTATACTATCTGATGAAAAATTCACTAAATGGGATTCTTGGATAATTAGGTCAGAAAAAAATGATTAGTAATCTTGAAGACATAACCAAAGAAGCTATTCAAAATAAATAGAGAAAAAGAATTTTAAAAAATGATAAGAAAGTCATTTGGGATAGACTTATAGATTATAATTCCAGAGGTTTAGTATCTATATAATTAGAGTTACCAAAGGAGAGGAGAGTCAGAGGAGGAAGAGATATTTGAAAAAATAATCCAAAAATTTCAAATTTGTTGAAAACTATTAACCCACAGGATCCAAGCTCAACAACAAGAACAAAACTAAACCAAGGCAATATAATCAAATTGTTTAAAACCAGTTATACAGAGAAAATCTTGAAAGTAGCCAGAGAAAATATTTATGTTATAGAGAACCAAAAAGAAGGATGACAGATTTCTCATCAGAAACATTACAAGTGAAAAGACAGTGGAAATACTGAAAGAAAAAATTATTAACCCAGAATTCTATACTCAGTGAAATATCATTCAAAAACAAAGACAAAGTAAAATGTTTTCAGATATACAAAAACTCAGATATCTTTACTATCAGGCCATACCATGAGACATGCTATAGGAAGTCTATGAGAGAGAAGGAAAATGATACCACATGAAATTATACAGATCCACACAAAGGAATAAAGAGCACTGGAAATCACTGGGCAAATATAAGAATTTCTACTAAAATTAATTAGAATTAATTCTTTAAGGTAATCAACAATCTAAACAAAATGATAACAATGTATTATTGAATTTATAACACACAAGTATAAAATATATGACAATAGTTGAAAGGCAAGAAGGGGAGAAGTGGAAGAATGAGGTTATAAGGTTCTTTTGGCGTATGTGATGTGGTGTATTATCATTTGATGGTAGACTTTGGTAAGTTAAAACTGTATTCAGTAAACCCTGTAGCACCCAGTAGAAAAACAAAATGGTTATAGCTAACAAGCCAACAAAGGAGGTAAAACAGAAACATAAAAAATTACTCACTCTAATGAAGGCAGAAAGAGAGGGAAAGGGACAAAGAACAGATGAAACAAAAATAAAATAGCAAGAAGACAAATTTAAATCTAGTCATATCAATAATGACATTAAATATAAATAAACATCCATTTAAAAGGCAAATACTAGACTAGGGGTATTGCTAAGTGAGATTCCAAGTTCAACCCCTAACATTACATACAAAACAAAACAAAATTAAAAAGTTTAAAAGGCAAAGACTGTCAGATTATATTAAAAACTAGACCCAACTAGCTATTATCAATAAGAAACACATTGTGCATAGAAAGACACAAGAACAGTAAGGGTGAAAGGATAGAAAAAGATATACTTTACCGGTGCTAGCATTAGTTAAAAGTGAAAGGTACATCTATATTAACAAGAAATAAAGTACGTTTCAAAGCAAAGAGTATTTCCAGGGATAAAGATAATTTCTTATTAATAAAGTGGCAAGTTAATGGGGAAGATATAATAATCTTAAATATTCCTATCCCAAATAATATAGCTTTGAAATATATGAAGCAAAAATTGATAGAACTACAAGGAGAAACAAATTCTCAACTATAGTGAGAGGTTTGGATACCCTTCTTTTAATAATTACCAGAACAAGTAGAAACTTAGCAAGTTAAACTCTACACTATCAACCAATGTCACTTATTTGACTTTTCTAGAATACTCCATTAACAATAGAATACACATTCTCTTCAAAGTATATATGTGAAACATACCTATATAGACTATATATATATATAAAATCAATCAACTGGCCTGTTTTTGTATAGTCTATGAACTAAGAATGTTTTTCACATTTTAAAAAATTCTTTAAAAAAGAAAATATGTGAAAAATATTACATATGGCTCACAAAGCTTAAATTTACCTTTATAGAAAACTGAAGCTTTACAGAAAGCTTGTAAACCTTTTTTCTAAGCCATAAAATATGTGTTAATAAACTTTAAATAATTCAAGTCATGCAAAGGATGTTCTTGGACCACAATGGAATTAAATGAGAAATCAATAACTGACAGCTATCTGGAAAATCCACAAATGTTTGAGGAGAAAATAACATGCTTCTAAATAACTTGTTGATTAAAAAAGGAACCTATGGTGAAGTTAGAAAGCATTTTGAATTGAATGAAAATAAAAACAAGCCATATCAGATTTTATGGCATTCTAAGGCAATACCCTGTAGGGAGGAAATTTAGAAATAAAATTCCTATATTATAAAATGATCTCAGTTTCTCCCCTAAGAAACTAGAAATGCAAAGTAAACCCAAAGAAGTGAAAGAAAGGAAGTAAGAAAGAAATAGAAAACAATAAATGGAAATCAGAAAATCAATTGAGAGTATCAGTGAAACCAAAACCTGGTTCTTTGGAATCCGTAAAACTGATAAACCTTTAGTCAAGCCTGATTAGAAGTTTTGGCAGTGAAATCAGGAAGAAAATAAGATAAAACAACTCAGATTGGAAAGGATCAAATAAAGCTGATGAAATCTCCAAGAATTTCCTCAGCCTCTCTATAATTCCCCCTCTGCTCACCTCTCTCTCCTGGATACTACTGGTCTGCTTTCTGTTGCTATAGATTAGTTTACTTCTGGCAACAAGGAGGTTGGGCAACCTGTACATAAAGCAGGGGGGGCAGATTTAAAGGGGGGGGTCTTAATGGGAGACTCACACTTTTTAATTTTTTTTGTTTGTAACTTCGATTTATTTCTCTATCATTTCCTTTCCCTCCACCATTTAAGTATTCTAATGTTATTTCATAGATTTCATAAGTTATTTCATAGATTTTCCCAATGACCTAAAATGTTAGGTTGCTAAAGAAAACAGATCAGTTTGCACTTTCTAGAATTTTATGTACATAGAATCAAGTGGTATGTATGCAATTCTTTGGTCAGAAATTAATATAGTGTAATCAAAGTATATGTATAGCAATTTGATTTTTCATTCCATTCCATTCCCTTCATTTGACCCTAGAGTTTCAATCTATATCTATTTTATAACTTTCATATATATATGTATCAACCGACCAGAGAGCTTATTAAGAAAGCTTGAATTTTCTACCTTCTAGTGATGTTCCACTTAGAGTTGACATTAAGCCCACCCCCTTTAAGATACTTTTTCCTTCAATTTATTTTCTTTCTGGTCAATTGGGATATTTTATTGGAAACTAAGAAAATCTCTAGTTTCTTCTTCATGTAGAAGAAGCAGAGACTATCCTGGATTTTTGTAGTACTTAAGTTATTCCCTAATTGTCTCATGAAGAAATCAATGTAGTAGAATCACTGAAGTGTCAGAATAAAATTGTTTAAAGTGTAACCATGTTTTCTATAATAGATTTTCATATAGTTTAATTAATAGTCATTCACTCCCTGGCTTCTTTCTCCATCCACAGTGTCTTCTGGCAACAAGGAAGTTGAACAACCTATACATAAAAGCAGTTGCTAGTGATGCCAAATTAACAGCAATTTCTCCATCATTTCCTCTCCCTACCATTTAAGTATATTAATATTTAGGTTATTTCATAGAGTTTTCCTAATGCCCTAAAGTGTTAGATTGCTAAAGAAAATTGATCAGGTAATACTGCTGTATATCCTCATGGATACACACACACACACACACACACACACACACACACACACACACACACACACGCACACCCCTCCAGGTATACAAAATCAGACATTAACATGAAAACTTGAGGGAAGAAAATCACCCAAACCATAGAATTTCTGGTTTTACTAACATTTATGTAGCATGGTTCCCATTTAGGATTTTCAGAATTGAGTGAGGACAATCTGAGGATCTATTTTTTTGTTAACCACTTCAGAGATTGTGTGAGGTAGTGGTGATGGGAAACACCCAAGCAAATAATGACTGCTAGATAAGACATCAGAGTCAATGTCCATCACTTCTTGTCCATATAGATAAACTTCATTTCCTAGCCTCTCTTTCAGTTAAGTGTGGGCATGTGACTAAATTATAGTCGATGGAATGAGAATAGAAGTGATACCCACTACTGTGAAGCTCTTTCATAAGAAAATCTCTCCTTCTAACAGACTGAAACAGAGAAGACCTCCAAGGAAAACTTGGAAGTTGGGTACTAAAGGATGAAGTTCAGAAAGATCTTGGAAACTAGGTACTGAACTATTTATTTACTTCAGCAAGAAACAAATTTGAGTCATTTTTCAGAATTGATCTATTCGCAGTTAGCTTCCCTAATTAATTGCATATGTACAGCATATGCAATGTCCCTATGATGACAACTTCAATGGGCACCATTTCCATTTTAATGGATGTAAGGGGCATGCTAGAAGCCTTGGGTTCAATTCCCAGCCACTCAAAATCAAGCATACAAAAACTAATACATTGTAAAGTTATGTAAATGAATTTCTTGAAGCACAGTTGAAAGGCTACAGGTAAGTATACATAGGGATATATTTAAATATTTTCACAGAAGTGGTGCAACACTCGGACTTGGCCAAATTGATTTTAACTTTTTCATGGGTTTCATTGTGGATAAGCACCAATTTGTTTGAAGGCACACATCCATATTGTTTCTGTGGTAAAGAGAAAGGTGATGGAATGGATGATCCATTAAGACTTGTAAGGGGAAAATGTATACTTAGGATCCAAATTAGGTCTCCCAGGATTTTTACAACAGTGATCGTTGCATATTCTTCTGATAACCTATAGGATATTAGGAGTTTCCTTTCCCAAAAAGAAAACACTTGCTGCTCTGAGTAGTAGAGATGTCTTTCTAAACTTATCTGGGCGTAATTTTCCTCATCTATAAAATGAGAGTTGGATTATTATGACCTCAATGTTTCCTTACTTCACTAATATTCTGCCATCTATGTAATGTCCAGAGCTGTTGGGAGAAACAGCATGAGTGTTCCTTCCGAATTCAAATTGATGTAATAATAGTAACTTGAACATCTTTAACTCTTAGCAATTCACATTGGTAAATAGGCACAACAGAGTTCCTACCCTTCTTTCAAACAAAATTTATTAAATTGAAAAGATTTTTCCAAGGAATCTCCATACTGCTTTCCATATTGGCTGCACCAATTTGCAGTCCCACCAGCAATGTATGAGTGTACCTTTTCCCCCACATCCTCGCCAACACTTACTATTGTTTGTCTTCATGATATCTGCCATTCTGACTAGAGTAAGATGATATCTTTTAAAAGATATATATTTATTTTTTAGTTTTAGGTGGATACATCTCCATTTTATTTTTATGTGGTGTTGAGGATCGAACCCAGCGCCCTGCACATGCCAGGCGTGCGCACTACCGCTTGAGCCACATTCCCAGCCCAAGATGATATCTTAACAGTTTTGATTTGCACTTCTCTAATTGCTAGAGATGCTGAGCATTTTTTCATATAATTGAATTCATATTTTTTCATATAATTGATTGATTGTATATCTTCTTCTGAGAAGTGTCTGTTCAGGTCCTTGGCCCATTTGTTGATTAGGTTATTATTATTATTATTATTTTTGGTGCTTAGCTTTTTGAGTTCTTTATATACCCTAGAGATTAGTGCTTTATCTGATGTGTGAAGGGTACAAATTTGCTCCCAGGATGTAGGCTCTTGTTCACCTCACAGATTGTTTCTTTTGCTGAGACGAAACTTTTTAGTTTGATTCCATTTGGAACCACCATTTGACCCAGCTATCCCTCTTCTCGGACTATATCCAAAGGACTTAAAAACAGCATAATACAGGGGCACATCCACATCAATGTTTATAGCAGCACAATTCATAATAGCTAAACTGTGGAGCCAACCTAGATGCCCTTCAGTGGATGAATGGATTAAAAAAAAATGTAGCATAGATACACAATGGAATTTTACTCAGCAATAAAAGATAATAAAATCGGGCTGGGGATGCGGCTCAAGTGGTAGCGCGCTCGCCTGGCATTCGTGCGGCCTGGGTTCGATCCTCAGCACCACATACAAACAAAGATGTTGTGTCCGCTGAAAACTAAAAAAAATAAATATTAAAATTCTCTCTCTCTCTCTCTCTCTTTAAAAAAAAGACTTTAGGTCTTACTTTAAAAAAAAAAAGATAATAAAATCATTACATTTGTAGGTAAATGGATGGCGTTAGAGAAGATAATGCTAAGTGAAGTTAGCCAATCCCCCAAAAGCAAATGCCTAATGTTTTCTCTGATATAAGGAGGCTGTCTCACAGTGGGGTAGGGAGTGGGGAGCATGGGAGGAATAGATGAATTCTAGATAGGGAAGAGGGGTGGGAGGGGAAGGGAGGGGGCAGGGGATTAGCAAGGATAGTGGAATGTGACAGACATCATTATCCAAAGTACATGTATGAAGACACGAATTGGGTGTCAACATACTTTATATACAGAGATATGAAAAATTGTGGTATGTATGTGTAATGAGAATTGTAATGCATTCTACTGTCATTTTTTAAAATCAATTAAAAAAAATTTAAAAAGATTTTTAACCCAGGATTTTTTAGAGTAATTTCAAAAGCACTGTTCCACCTCTCTAATTTCTATACTTCACTCAGTGTATGGGGAAGGATCAAAACTAATGCAGAATGTGGTAATTATTGAAATATTGAATGTAGCATACATATTACAAAAAAGTCAAAGCTTTAAAAATTAGAGGGCAGATTATATAATTTTCACTGAATTTACCAGTTAAAACTTTTAGTATTTTCTCTCTCCTTCTCCCTCCTCCCTTTTTTCATCCTTTTTATTCCCACTTCCATGTTTGACAAAAATCACATTTTTATTTGTGATTTTATAATATAGCCAGTAGAAATGATTCTTTGCCTATTTGTTTGATGGTGGAATTTTAGTCTCATGAATTTCATCTTTTTTTGAAAGCTAAAATCTGCATTTTTTCCAGATTTTATGCAGGCATAGAATTGGCTTTATCTCACATTCTTTTGCTGAAGGAGAGCTGCAGAAATATGGACCTCATTCAGGGATGACACTATTTTAGAAAGGAAAAAGGATAGGTTCTATAACATTGTCCATAGTGAGGTTTTTATGCTGAGAAAAAGTCACGTATGGGCTGGAATAGATGAGAAGAAGGAATCACACAATACCCTTTTTTGTTCCACAAAAGAAACATGACAGAAAAAGAGAACCAATAACAATATTTTGACTACTAGTAGACAAGTATAGATTCTAAAATATCCTTATATAATTGCAGAAATTGAGGAACAATCTAACTATTTTAAATGAGGGAAAGGATAAATTTTGATATATATTTATGTTGGAATGTTATACAGATGTTAAAAACATGTTTTCGAAAATATTCAGTAACAAGAGAAAACAGTCATTATAAGCTAAATATGAAAAAATAATATAAAAGCATATAAATAATATTTTGGTCAATAGTGGACCCTGTATGTGATGGTGGTCCCATAAGATTATATTGCCTAGGGACTTCATATCCCCATCTTTAAAGTGATTCATGATTGTGTGGATTTGGTGTTTAGTATTTAGTTTAAATGCAATAAAGAAACATGAATTAACATTGGTTTTTCTCTGGCTATGGGATACTACAAGGTGACAGTACTTTTCTGTGGTTTCCAATATTTTTCTTTTTAACACAGTCTGTTTACAATTTCAAAAACATTACTTTTAAAGAAGTTAACACCGTTCATGTAAAAAATGTGCATACCTACATATATATTATTTCAGAATATCAAAAAATATATATTGGGCTGGGGATATGGCTCAAGCGGTAGCGCGCTTGCCTGGCATGCATGCGGCCCGGGTTCGATCCTCATCACCACATACCAACAAAGATGTTGTGTCCACTGAGAACTAAAAAATAAATATTAAAAAAATTCTCTCTCTCTCTCTCTCTCTCTCTCTCTCTCTAAAATATATAAAATTTCAGTATATCAAAACTAGACCCAAAATAACGGGTTTGACAGTTTTCAGAATGACACTGAAACAGAATACTTTCCTTGACCCTAACTTTATTCTAAGGTCTTCAGGGAAGTGAAAGAGCTGGTGAAAGGCACATCATTTCAAGAGTTTCTGAAGTGCATGCATTGTATGAAAAAGCATAGACACTTCCTTTGATTTTGACATCTTGAATTTCAATACAACCTGTAATTTTGCACATGCTAAATGAATGCATTAGTGTTTTCAAGCTACAAAATGGTGGTTATTCAAAACTTATTAAATATTCTTCAAAGATTGAACAAATTAAGACAGCTGAATACATATTCAAAACATCTGTACATGCATATATATATGTATGTATGTATACATATGTATTTTAAATTAAAGCAAAAGATTCAAAAGAATAATTAATGTTCTGAGTAAAGCTAAGAAATAGAGGCTATTCATACTTTTTGTTTCAAATTTACTGCAGTGCTAATTTCCTGCATTTTTCTGGATGTTTAATTATGTTTAATTTCTCTAGGAGACTAGTGAAGAGACCTAAACTCAAGATTAAAAGACTAGTTCATATTCTACCTATTTCTTACAACAAAATGTTCTAAATGTCAAGTAGAAAGAATTTTGCAGCTAAAACAAAGTTTGAAAGAGAGAAAAGTAACCAGCAGCACAGTGAGTTTTGAACACAGACTTGGGGGATGAGGCAGATGCAGGTTCAAATTCTTAAACTAGGAGTGGGGAAAAAATAGCACAAGGAAGGATGGAAGCTGGAAAGAATAAGATTGATCAGTAGTGTACCTGTTTGTCAAGAATAAAGGATGTAGACAGATACATGCTAGAACTAGAGAGTGAATTTTAAAGCTTAAAGGGCCTTTAGAGATAATTTAGTCACAGTCCATCATTTTGTAAAGGAAACTGACACCTGGAAAGTTAAATGTCTCACCTGAGGTCTCGCTTCCAACATTGACACTTGTGTTACCCAGGTTCCCTCCACTCCCTTTCCTTCCTTCCTCCATCCCTCCCTCCCTTCCTTCCTTCCAAGAATCAAACCGAGGGCCTTATCCAAGTTGTGCAGGCACTACCACTGAGCGACATCCCCACCCTCCTAGGTTTCTTTACTCCCCAAACTGGACCCGTTTCACTTTGTGCTACAACATGCTACATCTGAGGTTGAGGCAGAACAGATTATAGAGAGAATGAAGATTAGACTAAAGAGTTTGAGTTTTGTCCTGCGTATGGCTTTTTTTTTTTTTTTGGCGGGTGGGGGGGGCAGGGTTAGTGGGAGAACCAGGCACAAAGGAATGATAATGATCAGAGTTATAAAAGATTTATAGAGGTCATTTGTATTTCCTAAAAATTCTGTATATTTAAATTTTGCTTACTTAGTATAACTTAAACAATTCTTAGGGGAGAACCCTCATTTAAATAATGCTTTTTAAGGGAACTAAATTATAATATATATAACTGTTTTATTGGTTTATTCATTTGCTTTTGTTAGTCTCTTGCATAAATTAGTGGTGTACACACGAGATCACGATAGTTGGATGGTGAAACTGTTGGGTGAGTATTTTGGGAAATAGGAAAAAAGAGATGATGATACCTTGTAAAATGGAAGCATTAAGTAGAAGTAATTTATGTCCTCAAATTAAGGATAAATTTTGAACCTGACCCCCCACTAAATTTTAAAGAGCAGATTTTTCCTTGAAGGTTTAAATATTAAAACATGGGGTGTGGAGGAGAAAGAAAGAAAAAAAAAAAAACCCAAACAACAAAACACTGAATCTAATATTAAATATTAATCTCAGCTTAAAAAGGTTGTCCCCATAAATTTTTCTAATATGTATGTATGTATGTGTGTGTATGTATATATATATATATGTGTGTGTGTGTGTGTGTGTGTGTGTATGTGTTTGTACACATACACATACATACATACATGGAGGTACCTAGGACTGAATACAGGGGCCTTGACCACCAAGACACATCCCCAGCCCTATTTTGGATTTTATTTAGAGACAGGATCTCTCTGAGTTGCTTAGTGCCTCGCTTTTGCTAAAGCTGGCTTTGAACTTGTGATCCTTCTGTCTCAGCCTCCCAAGCCTCTGGGATTTAAGGTGTGTGCCACTTCACCTGGCTCGTTATATTTTTTAATATAAAAATATATAGATGGGCTAGGAATATAGCTTAGTTGGTAGAGTGCTTGCCTTGCATGCACAAGGCCCTGGGTTTAATCCCCAGCACCACAAAAAAAAAAAAAAAAAGAGTATATAGAGAAATAAAAGAGAAATGATTTTTCATAGCACATTTTTTTTACTAGATGAAGAAACTTAAAAATATTTATATTTTTGCCTTATTATCCTAATTTAGGAAATAATCTAAAATGCTTAAACAGGTTTATGCATACAAAAGCTTTCAGCAACATTATTTATAAGGAAAGTAAGTACTATTTTCTTAAATGGAAACATTATACAGCCATTGAAAATAGTTTTGTGTAGTGTTTTGTGTAGTTTTGTGTATGTAAAAAAGGAAGTGTACACAATTGAACAGTTTAAATGTCATCAGCTTAAAAACTGCATGGAAATATGTCAGCTGTCAATAGCTGCCTCTAAATAAAGGAACTGCTGATTATTTTTTTCCTGCTTTTTGTTTGTTGTTTGTTTTTGTAGTTGTAGATAGACAGCATGCATTTATTTATTTTGTTTATTTTTTTTATGAAGTCCTAAGGATTGAACCCAATGCCTCACATATGTTAGGCATGTGCTCTGCCACTGAGCTACAGCACCAGCCCTCCTGCTGTTCTTTAAAAATACTTATTCTTTAACGTATTTTCAAGTTTCTTCCTTTACCATTTACTACTTTTATAATCAGAAAAAGAAATACATTATTTGTCATACATGCTTATGTCCCAGTGATATGTTTTCAGCCTTATCATGACTATAAATACATATGTGTGTGTGTGTGTGTGTGTGTGTGTGTACAAACATTGTTGAATAAGGAAGAAGTTTGGTATTCTTGAAATCCACATAATGGAATTTCAAGGAAAAAAACACCAATATATATCTTGTAACTTACACAATAATAATTATAATTGTTTATTTACTAAGTATTTTAACATAGCATTTGCATATTAGTTGATGGTGAGGAGATGATTAGAAAAAGGAATACCTTAATTAATTTACCAAGTTCCTTGAAACTGTCAATTAGCAACTAACTCTTTCACAGAAGAGTTTAATGAAAGAGTGTATCAAAAGCTTTCCCTATAAGGAGAAATATTGGGGAATGATATTGGCCAAATTACATTGTTATAATGTATGTATGCACGAATATGTAACAATGAGTCACACAATATGGTACAACTATAATGCAACAATAAAGAAATGGGAAAAAAATGGTGTCTTCTTAGTTTGTGTGGTGTACTTTTCCAAAAAAAAAATTTACTTCAAAAAGAACAGTCTCTTAATTGCAAATTTTTGATAAACACAAAGGATGAATTTTTGTTTTTGTTTCTTTTTGATAAGATTCTGTGATCTGACATCACCAATAAAAAAAAGTTTCATGTAGAAATAACTGTTAATGATCTTACCTTGTAGTGCTTTTACAAGTTTTAGAGATGTATTGGAAAGTACCTAGCATAGTGTCTGGCTCATGGACACTCATTAAATGATAACTATTATAATAATGTCTAACATTACTATGCCTTCTTACCTGTTATAGTCCTACTATTTTCCATACTATGCTTTTGTAATGCCAAAACTAGAGCTCTACAAGCTACATTGCCAGTTTGCCAGCTGAATTCTTGTTTTGTTCTGCCAATAAAGAGTAATAGGGGAAGACAAAGTAAAGGACAGGGGAGGGAAAAAGAACTTGCCTTTTCTTTGTTGACCTTCTGTACTTGACAGCATTGCCCCAGATATAGATCTCACAGTGTGGTAATTAGCTACAAATTTCAACTACTTTCCACTCCTCTAGAGCCAGTCCCAACATAGCCTCTCAAAAGTAACAGCAACAAATAGGCAGTACCTCTTCCTCTGGGGTTGGGGTTCCTCCTCTATTTTCTACTAAAATGTCAGCTTTATAAAGGAAGAGATGTGATCATATTTACCATAGTGTCTGCCATATACAGTAGTTAATAAATTACAGCAAACAAATGAATTTAATAAATTCTAGAAATTAATAAACTGCAGTAAATGCAGAAGAAAACACATCAAAATAACTGCAAAGAACATATATGGAAGTGACAAGATGACACAATATAGGCTGACTCATCTCCCTGAGTATATAATGAAAAAAATGAATCACAAAAAGCACTTAAAAATGTAATAGTAGAGAACTTCCACAAATAATGAAAGAACTCAATCTGTGGAATAAAGTGTTCAGAGAAAAATTTTCAATATTGAGGCATATCCTGGTTAAACTATTAATCATAAAGAATAAGGAAAAACTTTTCAGACCCCCAAGCAGAAAAAGAAATCACTTACGAGACAGGAAATCATGCTGGCTTACACTTCTAAGCAATAGTTAAAGCTAGAAAATAAAACAAAATATCTGTGTAGGGTTGTTGTTGTTGTTGTTTTGTTTTTTTGGTATCAGGGATTGAGTCCATGGGTGCTTAACCACTGAGCTACATACCCAGGCTGGCTTTGAACTTGCAAGCCTCCTGAGCTGCTGGAATTAAAGGCATGTTGCCACGGTGCCCAGTTAGCTATCTGTGCAGTTTTAAGGTAAAGCCAGCATAACCCTAAACTATTACATCTAAATCTGTGCCATTCAAGAATTAATGAAAAAAGCAAATATAGCATCTGTGAGTCCACTCTGGGGGGAAAAACTACTTAGTGAAGAGCAGATGAAATAATGAGTCAATAAGTAGGATATACAGAAGTACGACATATTGTGGGCACTGGATTTTTAAATGTAGATCAAGACCAAATAACCAATGAAATAAAGATTACAGAAATAAAAAGTAAAATTGTATAAAGCTAATGACATAATAAAAGTATTTTCATAGCAGAGTCTGTTGGCATTTCCAAATTTGAAACATACAGATAGTAGTCTCCAAAGTCGTAACTTTTTTATATTTATTTTTCAGTTGCAGTTGGACACAATATCTTTATTTATTTTTATGTGGTGCTGAGGATCAAACCCAGGGCCTCGCACATGCACAACCCCCAGCCCTCCAAAGTATCAATTTTACTTTTTAAAATTTTTGTTATTTTATGGAGTAAGACCACTTATGGCAGAGAAATTTTCCTAAAAGTTCAGCAGTTCCTTCAACCAAATTCCATGATTTTTTTTTGCTCATATATTCATGTAAATAACTTTATTATCTCAAGGACTTATTTTTTATCTTTCTTTGATGTGTAACCTCAGGCCTTGCCCAGATGTTGAAAAAATACACATTGACTTTGGCAATATTTCTTTCTTTTTGGGGGGGTGGGGGTAGGGCGGGTACTGCCAATTAAACCCAGAGGTACTTTGCCATATCCCCAGCCCCCACCTTTTAACTTTAAAAATATAATTTTTGTAGTTGTATATGGACAGAATTCTTTTGTATATGGACATTTATTTTTACGTGGTGCTAAGGATCAAATCCAGTGCCTCACACATGCTAGCAAAATGAGCTACAGCCCAAGCCCCCCAGCCCTTTTTTTAAAAATTTATTTTTTAATGGTTCTTTTTAGTTATACATGACAGTAGAATCCATTTTGACATAATTAAACAAACAAGGAATATATCTTGTTCTAATTCAGACCCCAACACCTCTTTTCCTCTATTGATCTTTCTGACATTTACCCATAGATTTCTCTTTAAATTAATTTCTTGTGTATGTACATGAAGGTAAGATTCACTGTGGTATATTCATGTATGTACATAGGGAAGTTATATCAGATTCATTCCACTGTTTTTCTTTTCCTTTTCCCATCCCCCATCCCTTCCCTTCATTTCCCTTTGTCTAATCCACTGAACTTGTATTCTCCAGTCAGCCCCCCTATAATAAACTGATTTTAAATACTTTGGATAACTGGGTAAAATGATTGTTCCAGTATTGAGGAATCTCCATACTGTTTTCTAGAGTGGTTGCACCAATTTGCAGTCCCACCAACAATATATATGTAACGTTTTCCCTACAGTGTTATCAACATTAATTGTTACTTGTATTCTTGAACATTTCTATTCTATGATATATAAATGCTAACACACAGTAGGGGGAGTGGGAGGAAAGAATATAAGTTCATTGGATTAGACAAAGGGAAAGGAAGGGATGGGGGAATGGGAATAAGAAAGTAGAATGAATCAAACACAACTTTCATATGTTCATATATAAACACATAACCAGCAAAACTCTATATATCATGTACAATCACAAGAATAGGATCCTAATTAGAAGAAGTTATACTCCATGTATGTATAATATGCCAAAATATACTCTTCTTTCAAGAAGATCTAAAAAGATGAATAAATTTAATACAAAAAGAAAAACAAAAACTAATTGCCATTCTAAATGGAACAAGATGAAATCTCAGTATAGGTGTTTTGTTGTTTTTTTTTGTTGTTGTTGTTTGTGGTGCTGGGGATTGAATCCAGAGCCTTATGCATGTGAGGCAAGCACTCTACCAACTGAGCTATATCCCCAGCCCTCAGTGTAGTTTTAATTTGCATTTCTCAAATTGCTAGAGATATTGTACATTTTTTCATACATTTGAAAAGTGTCTGTTCAGTTCCTTTGCCCATTTATTGAGTTATTTGTTTTTTAGGTGTTACATTTTTGATTTCTTTGTATATTCTAGATATTAACACCCTCTCTGAGGTGCAGATGCTCAGCACTTTTTTTATTTTGAAACTGGTCTTGAGCTTGGGATCCTTCTGCCTCAGCCTCCCGAGTTGCCAGAATTATAGGCATGTGTGCCACTGTGCCTGGCTGGCAATATTTCTTTTAAAAATAAATTGCAATTTGAATTCATAGGAAGATAAAGAAAAATAACATAAGGATCTGAATTATTTTACTTATAATAACTACGACTTTATTTAGTTCTTAATGTGTTAGCAGTCAGAACACTTTTACTATTAGCAATACCATATTTTATTTTTCAATGTGCCTGTTTCACAATAGCACTTTCCAAAAATACTACTAAATGCTTGGTTTATAAGGTTAAAAAAAACTTACTGGATAATTACTTTGAAATAATTTCCTTATCCCTGCCTTCATTTGACCTTTCTAGAGACGGACTAGCTCACTTCCAATTTTCTTTTATGTTATCATTAGTGTAAAGTCATTCTATAGATACAGCAATGAGCATTTTAGCATATGGAAAATAGCATCTTTAAAACTATATGGCAGAGTTTGTTTAGGGTTGGTCCTCCTTCAGGACTCCATTACGTAATTTAAAAGTGTTTACTTAGGCTCCTTTGGGCTGCCTCCATGGTAGCTATGAAGTCACAGAAAAGAACAGTTTGGAGCCTGATAACACAGTCTGTTAATTTAATGTGAAGCTGTTTCAATATTTTAAAAAATCGTTGCTGTATAAGAAATTTTTAAAATAAATTATACTTTATTTTTTTTAAAAAAAGCTCCTCAAGATAATTAAATAATACTAAAATAATAAAGTGGTTTGTGTATTTGCTCATTATCTGGTTGTTCTTACTTAAAACTTGTATAGTATGAATTTATAATGTGATTCTGACTTATCATAAACATAAGTAATTATGTGAAATTACCAAAATGTATCAGCCTTTTGGAGAATATGAAGTATTGAAATGGAATAAGCACTATTTCTTTCTCTTTCTTAACACATCTTTCTAAAAGAACACAAAGACATATAAATTAATATTAGTATAGGGAGAATTTTAAAGCATATTAGGTTATGTTGGCATTGATTGAAATTGGAAATGAAGACATGAAATATATATAAATGTGAAAAAAGAACACTAGGTTATAAGATTACTTAACCTTAATTAGAGAAAAGTAGCATTTTCAGTTCCTTAGAGAAAGCTCTTGAGCCCTTTTACTAATCAAATAACTGCTGATTTTAAAGAAAAATCAGGCAGTATGCATTGTAAAAATGGGAGAAATATCATTTAATTTTTTTACTGTAATAATCAAGTGTTAAGTCATTTTCAAGAGAATCATGCAAATTGGAATACCTAAAATCTCAAATGTACTTTTAGAATTAATTTGATGAAAAAGTCAGTATCCTGATGTCTGAAAGCACATAATTCTTTTTTTTAGAAGTGTCACTTTTGTTTTATCAATTATTATACTTATTGAAATAATCTCTACAGCATTTTGCTTTTTAACTTTTAGAATTAGGGACATTATGCCATTGATGGCTTTCCAAATGATCCAGTGAGGTCCAAATATGAGGGCAATTCAAGGAGGGAAAACAAAATTTGTTTTGATTACTTCCAGGCTTGATTACTGCCACTGAAAAGGTCCTACCTAGCTTGAGGGAAGGAGGCATAAGTATACAGGAAGCCCACGTGGAGGCAATGAATGGTCACCAAGGAGAGGAAAGTGGAGAGAGATTATTAAAAACAAACTGCCTATTCAAATTGGCTCAGGAGTGCTCTTTGCTGGAATGTTTAAATATTTGGATTTTTAAAAAAAAAATTTTCCTAACATGAGAAAGAGGATATTTATTTGATTTCTTATGTTTAAACATTTTAAACATAATAAAAATGTTTATAAATTTATCGGAAGTTATTATGTGTGATTTTAAACATATTGCAAATTCTTTGACACTGCTCCTATTAAAAGGTAGATTCTGGATTCCCTTCCTTAGCATACATATGGTTTTAGTGATTGTTTTTTAACAAACAGAATACAAAAAATATGCTGCATGACTTCTAAAACTAGGTCATAAAAAGTGATACTGCTTCCACTGGGCTCTGTCTTGGGACCCTTGGAACACAGCCACTCTGTTGTGAGGAAGCCCAGACCACAGAGAGAGATCATGTGTAGGTGTTCTGGCTGATAGCTCAGTTAAGGTCCCAGCCATCAGTATTAATCACTAGACAAGCAAGCTAAACAGCCTTCAGATGATGCCAGCCCTCAGCCTTGGAGCTGCCCCAGCTGACACCAAGTAGATTAGAAACAAATTGTTCCTGCTGAGCTGAGTCCACATTGCATTTTCACAAGCAAAGTAATGTTGTTTTAAGCCACTAAGTTTGGGGTGGTGGTAGTTGTGTACTTGAGTCCTTGCTTCCAATAAATCTCTAGATCATGTTAGCTGGTACAGGTAGGGAGGAGATAGAGGAAGCAAAAGAAACCCCTTGTCCCTCTATTTTCCTTGTTTCCTTAGCCAGACTGCCATTTTAGCAGCTCTAATACTAACTGATAGAGAGTAAGTGCCACAGGGAACAAAAAACACTGTCACAGCAACCCAGTATATCCTAAATCTTTTCTTTGAAGGCTTAGAGCTGAGTAGGGGAAAGAAAAGTTTGATTTCCTCCATTTCTCCTTTTCTTCTTTCTAGGTATCTCTCTGTATTTCAAAGACAAGATTTAATCCTCTCCTGCCCTCATCTCGATTCTGAATTCAAAACTATGGAAAAGTAATTATACTTTCATTTTCACTGAAAGAGTGAAATTTTCAATATTACAAAGGAACCAAAGCAGTATTGTTTCCTTTACTTGTTAAGAACACCACTCTATTTTTAGTTGCCATCACCATCACTGATGGACCTCCAGCTCTTCTCTTCCCCTAAATGTGGGTGTTCCCCAGGGTTTTCTTCTAGGCTTTTTCTCCCATAGTACCCTTTCAGGTCCACCTTAGATTCTCCCATTTTTTCTTGGCTACTACTTTTATTTTAAAGACTCCAGGGAGTTAGGCTGTACATTTAGCTTTCCTAGGATATAGTTCTCTGATATTTCAAATGCTACAGGGAAAAAACAGAATTCCTTCTCCAGGCTCTGAGGACATACCTAGTCTGGGTATCCTTTGTCCCACACAGCCAATTTCCCATTCCACCTACTCTAATTACTCTTTGATTTTCTCTTTCTATTTCTACTGTCCCTAGGTACATAAAAGTGGTCCTAGTTGATTCTTATGCAGATCACAGGCTGTTTTATATTTCATCTTCAAGTCTCCAGGCCTCTTACCAATGAACTTTTCAAAATGCACCCCTGACCAAGTAATTTCCATTAAAAAAAAAAAAAGTCTTTCCATGACTTCCCTTTTCCTATAGGTTTTAAAACTCAGGTACAATAGGAATAACCTCCCTGAAATAATAAGCAAAATTTTAGTGTAAGTCTGTAGGACAGCCCATTGCTTTTTGGGTGAGGTATGTGTCTCCTCAAAAGTTGTAGGTTTTCAGGCTAAGGCCCAAATTCCTCAGTATGGTATAAAATGTCCTGCATGACCTAGCCATAGGTCTAGCTCCTTTCTTACCCCTCTTCAATCCTTAGACACCCACCCTTTACCTAGCTGTTATTCTTGACATAGTTTTGCTCTCTGCTTCGTAT
The DNA here is from genome assembly GCF_052094955.1 of Ictidomys tridecemlineatus. NCBI lineage: Eukaryota > Metazoa > Chordata > Mammalia > Rodentia > Sciuridae > Ictidomys > Ictidomys tridecemlineatus. The sequence continues at coordinate 163,469,154 of NC_135482.1, forward strand.
TCCTTTCCTCTTAGCTGACCGAACTTCAGGTCATCCAGGAAACCAACCCTCCTTCAAGAAACAGCTCATGTCACACTACCTACCAAAAGCTGTGCAGGCTAAGCATGCTGGTTGTCAACTCTTGCCTCCCTGCAGCCAGTTTTACAATTGTTCTTAGCCTCTACCTCCTGTAGTTCCTAAGGGGAGCTGGGGGTAGGGGATTAAAACCACAAAATAAGATCAAAATCATTGTTTAGTGATTTAAAAGTTAATGGCAGCATTTATACACTGTTGAAGAACCTCAGGTTGTAATGTTTTGTAGTGCTTTCTTGGGAAGAAAAAAATTGGGTGGGAAACATAATTTGTAAGACTTTTGATACTGGATAAATGCCACACAAACCTCAGTGTTAAAGAATATCACGTAAAGGACTTTTATCATCATTCAGTTTTATACCCTGCCACCACATGATATGTTTATACAAATCCTGTAATTAATAAAAAAAAAACCCGCAGATCTTGATATTCTGGAATCTACTAGGACTGCTCAGTCTTTTGCACTAAGTAATGCTCCTACTTCAAGAACTATCAGCTAGAAAGACAGTCCAGACGTGTTTTCCCAACTCTCCATCTACTTCTGGAAAACGTTCGGACTTTTAAAGATACACTGTTCTAACGAGCCTGCTCGTGAGACGAGATGTCTCACAGCACAATCAATCTCAATCTTTTTTCTTTAAAAAATTGTCTTTTAGGGGGTGAGGCTGTGGCTCAGCGGTAGCGCATTTGCCTGGCATGTGAGAGGCACTGGGTTCGATTCTCAGCACCGCCTGTAAATAAAACAAAGGACTATCGACAACTAAAAAATATATATTTTTAAAAATTGTCTTTTAATTGTTTCCTCCTAATGAAGTCGGTTGCTGTACTCCGGCGGACGGATCCTGGCTCGATGTATTTCCCTCCTCTTAGCGCATTTACCTATAAATAGCGCTCACCGCGCTGAGTCACCCAAACCCCGAGTTTCCTCAAATAGCTCCTAACGACTGCTGGAATCATTCCCCTCGCAGCGGTGACAGACGCTGACCACACACCCGCCGGGCTGGCCGTGGACCCGCTCCACTGAGCGGGTTACTAACCACCAGGCGCCCCAGGGACGCAGGCGACGGCCGCCGCGTCCCGGCCCGGAGTGCAGAGCGTCGGACCTCGCTGGGGCGGACGCCGCAGTCTGGACGCGAGACCCAGCCGACGGCGGGACTTGGCCTTGATTGCTGAAGGGTCCGCCCCCGCCCCCTTCCCAGCGGGTAGCTGCGGGGGGCAGGCACCAGCCTCCGCCCAGAGCCGGCCGCACACACAATGGGTCGCGTCGGAAGGGGGCTGCCGCGGCTCCCGCTCTAGTCCCAGGGCCCGGACTCCGGGCTGCTGGGGAAGCGGCCAAAAGCTAAGGCCGTGTGGAAAACCCTTTTCTAACCTCGGCCCACTCCCCACGAGGAGAAACGGTGGCGATACTAGGGGCTGGGGGAGCCGCAATGGGGGAGGGAACGGAAGTGCCACCCCCTGCAGTCAGGGGTAGTGACGTCATCCCTACAGCCAGCCTGTAGCGGGGGCGTCTGCCTGTCACGTGACACAGACCCCCACGCCCCGCTGAATCCCGCGCGCGCGCGCTCCCTCCCCCAACCCGACTCCCACCTTTCCCCCGCCCCCTCTCTCCAACTTTCGCCCTCCCTGCTCCGGCACCGCTGTCAACAGCGCCAGCTCCGCCCCCTCCCCCGCGCCCTGAGTAACCGCCACGGCGGCGCGGCGATCGCTCGCGCTCGGGTCCCGGACTCAAGGATCCGAGCGTGCCCGGGGTCCCACCCTGCCCCCCAACTCCAGCGCACTTGGTGTGTGGGCACTGGAATCAGGGGGCGCGACGGCGTGCGGCGTTAGAGCTTCTGTTCTCAGTCCTCCCACCGCAGCCCGAGGACGAGGCGGACTCGCCGAGTCGGAGCTGGGGGGTGGGGGAGTAGCGAGGTTCGCGCAGCGGTCTTCCAGCCCTAATTTGTCGCCACCGGGGGTCGGCCCCCGTGCGGGAGAGGCAATGGGGAACCCGTCCTTGACCCTCGCGCTGAGGCCCGCGCCTTCCTTCTCCCCGCCACCCGGGCGGCGCACGCCTGTCCTGCCGGGCTTCGTCTCGGGCTACAGCGCGGGCACAAGCCAATCGACGAGCGGCCAGGCGCTAATCGCCTGCGGGAGCCCCCTCGGCCGCCCCCGCCGTGGACTGCTGGGGTTGCAGATTTGGTTGCTGTAGCTGCTGCGCCTCGTTCAGTTTTTTCCTCCATTCCCTTCTAAAAGTGGAGGTTTGGGGGAGAGAAAAGAAAATTCAGCGTTGAAAGGGGCGGTACGCACTGACCTGTCAACGGTGGAGGAAGACCCCCGGTCGGAGCGAGCTCTCGAGCCCGCGCAGAGACGGGAGCGCTCGCGCGGAGCGGCGCGGCGGCAGCTGTGCCTCAGCCAGGTGTCCCCCCTCGGCGGGGCCCGCGCTGCCGCTCCCGCCCCCTCCCTCGGCGCTGTGCTCCCCGCCCCATCGCCAGGGACCAGGGAACCCCCCAGCTCGATTTTTTGTGCAGTTTCAGCAAAGCTCCGAGGAAGTTGGTCCTTTTGTTCCACTATTTATAGATTGCGTCAACATTGCGAAAAGGAGAAGGCGGAGCGGTGGCCCCTCCCCCTCCCCCTGCCGGCTCCGGGGAGAGAAAAGCCCCAGCACACGACCTAAGTACACAACGCGCCAGCCGCCCGCCCCCGGCCTCCTACTCTCTGCTCCCCCCTCCTCCCAGGCTGGGCCAAAGCGCTGCCAACCCCGTCACGTGCCCGCCCGGGAAAACCAGCTCCCTGGGGCTCCGCGCCGCCCGCTGGGCTCCGTGGCAGCGGCCTCGCCCAGCTGCAAGCCCAGCTCCTGGTGTCGGGCCGCGGCCCAGGTGTCGCGCACATCGTGGGTACCCAAGCGCTCGACACCCGGCGGCGATCCCAGGGTCCACGGATGTGGAAGTGCTCCGGAGGGTCCCGCGCGCGCTTCCGCCCCTCCTTTCGCTTCCCGCTCCCGGAGCGCCACCGCCCTGCTCGCGGTGTGCGCGCGCGCTCTGACCTCGCTTCGGAGCCAGGAGTCTGACACGTCCCTATGCCACTGGCGCGGCCCCTGCCGCCAGAATTGGGATGCTAGCCCCCACTACCCCGCACTATTGACGGAGGGCGGAGGCAGGAGGGATGCGGGGGTGTTTCGCAGCGGCTCCCAGGCACAGCGCGGGAAGCTGGGTGCGGGCGCTCGCAGACGCTCTCCCTCCGCAGGTGCAACGAGCCGTTGCTTGAGCTCACATCTCTCTTCCCGGCCGTTTAGAGCCCAAGGGTTTTGCAAACCTGAACCGCGGTGGGGAGAATGTAGTTTTTGAGCAGTTACTGTTTTGTCATGGGAGTTAGTGTGGCAAAAACATTCTAACTTTTCTTCAAAATCTGATGACGAAATGATAGGCCCTGCCATACCCCGAAGTGAAACTGAGCTCCCAGCCGGCCCAAAGCCTCCGTTCCTGGGCTCCTTGTAAACAAGGAAGGCGGTAAACACAAGAAGGCCTTAAAACAAAACCAAGTGGAAGTGGCTAGCTTGTATGTAATTTACCTTCACTGCTTCCGATCCTCTCCCTAAATGATTTATTTAGATCGCAGTTTAACTTTCCAGGATTGGAATAGAATAATTTAGCCCACCAGATCCCTGGTGGAGGAAAACGAGGAAAGCTAGACGAGGGCTGGAAACGCGTTGGATCTTTCTCAGGGGCTGGACTGTGATAAACAGTCTAGTAGGATGATGTTGTTTTTTTAAGGGCCTTAGGGAAATTGTTCCCGCGCGCGTTCACCCTTGCTCGGGCTAAGTGCTGGCTGGTGATGGTGGTGGGCCCGTGAACCCCAAGCCGAACTCCTTGGCCGGATACTGGGTTGGTCCAAACCTGGGAGCGCTTTTGCACGGGCCTGATGGGTCAGCTTTAAGTTTTTCTTTATATGGACAATCTTTCCAGTCTTGAGCCATCTTTTGGGAGGAAGAGCAGGGAGGAGACCTAAGAGAATGGGTTCAAGCTAACAATGTGTGCGCCTGCTTTTATAAAGAGGGAAGCAAGATGAAGTAAAGCGAACTTGTGCAGTGGTTGCTGTGTTTCCCAAGTGTGGAGTTGAGTCGACCGCTTTGGTCCCCCACACCTGAGAGTGTGGAGCAGACTTTTTATTCCCCGGTTTCCTTCCTATTTAGTGAAAGGCCCCAGTCGCCCCTCTTCCCGTCTTTGTACCCTACCCTGCCTCTAGCATTTGAAAAACACAACCCTTCTAGAGAATCAAATTCGTTTCCGCGCCAATTTTGTTGCATCGATATCTACAAAGCACGTTACTTTTCATGAAGAAAACAAGCCAGAGTCTCCTGGCCCTTCCTGGTCCTATAAGGGCCAGAGATTGCCCAGGCCTCGGCCTCAGCCTTGGCTTCCCAACCCTAGCTTCGGACCAAGTTGCGGTGTCCCAGCCACTTTGTCAGGACACACGCTTTTCGCCCCCACTCTGTTCTCCCGCGGTCTTCCTAGCTGTGGAAAGGAGGAAGGGAAAGCAAAACGAAAGCACTCGGGGCGCATCAGTAGCAGCGGCTTCCCTGAGCGCGGCCCTGGGAGGACAAAGTCTGGGGTCCCGAAGCGAGGATGGGGGCCCAAGCTTCGCGGAAACCGGATGGGGGCAATCCCCGGAGGGCGCCCAGGAGTTGCCAGGCCAGGATCTTCTCAGTGCCCTGTCGCTCTTTTTCTCCCCCGGGAAAAGCGAACGTCAATAATAAATATACCAACCCCGCAGGGAAAGTTTGGCCAGGTAGGGAAAGTTTGGCCAGGGAGGGAAAGTTTGGCCAGGGTCTTGAGTTGAAGGTCAATACTGACTGGGTCCAAGCGGAAGGCACACAGAGCCAAAGAAGTGTGGCGCGGGGGTCGAGCGTTGGACCCCAGAAGCGGATTCCCAAGACGGTCACAGCGAGCGGGAGCGCTGCGAGGGCGCGTTGAGGCCGCCTGGACTCGAGGCCCGTGGCTTTGTGCTACCCTTAAGTCGGATGAGCACTCTTCCTCCCCGCAAAAATCAGATTTTTAAGCTGTTTAAAGACTTGAGGAAACTCTGGTGACATACTACATGCCGGTCATCCTCCCTTGAGGGAGTCTTTGCAGAGACAAAGACGCCCTGAACAGATTTGGAAGAGGCACGGCCCGCGTGGGCGGCCTTACAGGGCACAGGGCACAGGCTTTTCCTGTTAAAGCAAGGCATCATAACCGGGTGCCCACAAGCGCCAGTAAGGGATAGTAGCCGGTGGCAGACGGTCAGCTAAAATTTGTCCTTGCTTCATCCTCCTCCACCCGCTTCCTAGTGAACCAACCCGGGCTGATTGGCCTGCCGAGCACTCGCCGTTACTCCAGCAGCCTAACGTCCGAAAAACCGCATCTTACCTTAGTAAACACTTAACTTTATTCTATTTGATAACACCTTTGTGGTAGCAATGTTTATGGGTATGAGTGTTTTAAAAATGTTGTTCCTAAATGAGTCGAATGTGGAAACCGTTTTTTCCCCCCTGCGAGTAGTCAGGTCTGTTTTTCTCACAGGCACCTGATGTAGGACGCAGCGAGGGCGGTGATGTCTCTAGCTGTCCAGAGGCGCTTTTGCACAGCGCCTACTCGCCCTTGAAAGCGGGAGATGTGGAGTTGTGTTTGCATGGTTCAGCTTCTGCATCGCCAAATATTCATTTCACCACAGAACTCAAAAGCCGTCTGCTTTTGGTGTTCTCTTGGGTGAACCTCGGGAAGGCAGCCTTGGTTTCCTGCTAAGGTTTTGCCGGTAACAGGCAGCAGTCATTCCCAGACTAACCCTGTTGGTTTTCATTCCTCCTTTTTTTTTTTTTTTTTTTTTTACCACAACGGCAAATAACAGAAAGTCCTAACTGTAAAAAAGGACGGCCCATTCCATCCAGATTTCTTTATACGTCAATGACAGGCAAGCTACAGGTGAAACAGACCCTTAGATTCTTCCTTTTACAAAAACCCTTTCATTAACAACAATAAAACTTTGCAAAAGCTGCTTTTGACTCAGCACACTATAAAAATGCCTGCGCTCACTGTGCTCGCGCTTTAGTTTCATATGTGGCCACTTTTCTTGCTGAGTCTTCCCCCTTGTAGCATATTTTTGTGAAACAGGTTCCATCGGGTTATCTTGCTAAACTGAGCATCTGTAATTATGAAGTTAGTTCTTAAACAAAAAGTACACGCAAGCCTTTGAAAACCCTTGGTGGTTTTTATTCCACCCCCACCCCCCTTAAAAGCCTACGCGTTCACAAATGATGCTTTGCCTGAGCTAGGTTCAGACTTTAGTCCCTCCAACGTTATCCACCCCAGCCATCCCCAGAGCCATCGAAAGCCCCAGCTTTGCGCACACTAATGGATCCCGCAACATAAACCTCGATTTGGAGTCCAGTTTGGAAACAAATCTGTCCCTTTCACGGTGAAATGGGAACATGCCCAAGAGATGCATCTGGCTTTAGATTTTATGAGGAACATGATCTGGAAAAGGGAACGCCTGTTTCAGCTGCGGCTATGCGTCCCGCGCGGGTCCCCTGGGGCTCCCTCTTGCAAACAGCGCGCCTGGCCTCGACCCGCAGGGCCTCAGCCGACCTCTGGGCGCCAGGCTTTGGGTTAACCCCATACCAGCGCGCTCCCTTCCGGGCCTCGCCTGGGGTCGCTCTCAGCGGCCTGAGGAAGCTTTTCGACCCGAGGAGAAAGTTTGAGGCTGCAGATCAGATGTCCTTAAAGGCACTAGGGAAAGGGAGAGGCTCTTTGCAGTCAGTGCCAAGAAACTCGGACACCCCACGCTCGCCATGAGGCGAAGGGAGCTATCCTGGGGGAGCACAAGTGTTCCCGAGACTTTGCCAAAGGTTCGGCAGCCCGGAGGTAGCGTGTCCCTCCCCACCTCCGCCCACTACTGGTGGTTTCACAATCCCCTCCAGACTGCTTCAGGAGTGACCCAGGGGGGAGCCAGAGGGTGGGGAGAGTTGAAGAAGATGGACCTTCTCTGTTTCCCGCCCCACGGCCCAGGAAAACCTCCAAAGGGTTAAAATGACGCGGTGGGGTGGGCGGGAGGATGGTGCCAGAGTTCGACCCTAGTCGGCGGAAGAAGAAGGGTAGGGGTGTACAAGTTAGAAAGAGGCCAGCAAAACTGGGAGCCAGGGGAGACGTGAGGCGAGATCCTCTGTTATAGGGGCCGGTTCCAAGGAAGACGCCGGACGGATGGGGCTGGGGCTGGCAGCAGAGGAGTCGAACTGGTTATGGAGCGTGTCGGCTCCCCTGGACAGGGTTATGTCAGGAGAGCGCCTTGGCACCGAGTTCTGGCCAGAGGTAAAGATACTCCCCCTCGGGCTTCTCCCCGAGCGGGGCTGGGCGGGAGCGGAGGGGCGGGCAGTACGCCACGCCGAGCCCGGGCCGCTGAGGTCTGCAAGTCGCCTTCGGAACCCGCCGCATAGTTTCTCTAGTCAACGTGGAAGAAAAAAAAAATCATCTCAAATAGCGCCCCTCGGCCAGTAGTCCTTCAGCGCCGGTAAAGTAGGTAGAAATGAACTCGGGGAAGAAAGTTTAGAACGTCCAGAGTTTCCAAGTTTGTGGAGTGATGGGGACTCTTGACAGTTTCGCAGAGAGCTGCACCCATTTCCCCTTCTAAAACAGGACCGAAAGAGTGTTCCTCCCAAGAAAGGCTAAAGTCAGTTCCCCACGTGGAACCTCAGCTGTCCCGGTCGGCGGACTTCGGGCTCCTCGGGCTCGCCTCTACCAGGGCCGCGGGGACCGTCCTTTAGAGCAGCCCCATGCGGGCAGCGCGCGACTCGCGGAGCGCTCAGTCCGGGGCCCGCGGCTCACCGGGCGTTAGAGCAGGAAACGCTTCGTCGCGTTTTCGGTCTCCCAGTCAAAACATTTGGCTAAATCTCGAAATAACTTTTTGATAGACCGGAAAAATACCGGGACAAATAGAATCGCCATCAGGCTTGCGTCAGAGAACCATTTCCCCTCTGGACTCTAGTGAGATTGTTTTTTTCATTAGTTTCAGGAACTGAGTTTTTGATGATTTACCTGCCTGCTGCAGCTCCTGGCAGTATTCTCTTCGCCTCCTTTCCCCACATCATCTAGTTGTCCACCTACCCCGCAGCCCCTCAACTTCGGTCATCCATGACTTCGTAACCATTACAACGTATACAGTCCGGCAGTCTTAGGCAGCTTTTATCAACAGTCAATACAAGCCGAAAGAGTTTGCACAGCCCTCGCAAAACCGGTCACATTTTCAGTTCCTTTGATGCTCAGCGACAAAAAGAGTTTTGCTTTGCACGTTTTCTTTTTTGCATATGGAGTTCAGTGAGAGTGCTCTCCCAGTTACAAGTTTCCTCTTCTCCCAAACAATTTCTAGGAATCTGTTTTTACAGGGACCTAAAGGATTAGGAGAAATTTAGCTTGTGCTAAATCACACCTTCACGCCCGCCCCACCCCCAGACAAGGATTAACATTAAACGATGTTAATCAGTTAAACAAAACAGACTTTGTTATCAGTAGACATGGCTCTCCCCACTAACCTTGGCTATCCTGTCACTTCAAAGAAGGAAGTAATAAAAACGAAATTCTTTAGAATAAAATAAAATTATGAAAGCTATACATATGAGGTCTAGATGCAGAAGATGGAGGTTTCAGGTTTTTTTTTAAAAAAAGATTTCTTATTGATAGGCAATTATTGATGTGAAACGATATATATATAGTTAGTACTATCTGTGGGCCAACACATAGTAGGTGCTCAAGGATTATGTAGTCGTCCTCTCTCCTTTCCCTCCCTCCCTATTCTTGGATATTTGGCAGGAGATTCAGACTTCCCAGTGGCTAAAGAAATTATGCTCAAACTTTGCTTCTGGTTCATGTAATCTCCACTCACTTAAAAACTCACAAAATTTATCCAGGGAACTTTAATAGCGTATTAAAACTTAATGGAAATAGCTAGAAAAATAAAAAAATATGGTGATTACATACATATAAACCTGAAACACATTAAATTAATTCGAATTTTTCAGTGGCTGTAATGGGTAACAATTACTATTTGATTCCGTTTCCCAATTTCTACAGTAAAAACGAAATTTGTGGGCTCTTGCTCACTTCTAGCGTTTCTGCTACAGCAGCTTTCGCCCACATACTGATGTATCTCGACCTCATATTTTTCATAGCGCAAATTTTATCTTGAAGCTATTCAACTATTTTGAGAGAAACTTGTGCTCATTTTTTCTTTAAAAAAAATAAGCAAATGGTGAAAGTTTGTAGCACCCATGGGTGGAGAAAACCCACCTACCAGCTCCTCCTGCTTTGGGTGCAGAGTCGCTGGAGAGTAAAGTTGCCTGGAGCGACTTCCCAGATCCCGCCTGGTCACTACCTTATTTTCTTTGGGGCCCATTTGCGGGGAGTAAACAGACACGTAGCGAGTTTCCTGGCAACTTCGCATTGCTCTTTAAATAGAGCATACACGCAGTTCACCTCCACTTGCAGGCTTTCCTGCCTCAAATTGTCTTTTTTTTTTTTTTTTTAAATCCCTCTCTTCTCCTTCCAAATGAGGAGGCCGGTCACGTAGGGTGACCTCGTGTAAGCGGCAGATCTCAGCCCCCTGGGGCCAGGCTGCCCCTCAGGGAGAGCAGAAGAATCGCACCTAATTAGCATCTGGCTCCCGCGGAGGTGTAATGCGTGGGCACTGCGTGTTCATCTCTTTTGCTGCATCCAAGTTCAAAGCGTCGTATGTGATGAGAACTTGGGGCATCAATATCTTCCTCACACCAAAGCCCTTAGGAGATCTCTGGACAGACGGAGGAGCGCGTTATAGTGGCTTCAGGATCAGGAATTTCCTCTCTTAAGGTCTATTTAGCTTGTTATAGAAAAACACATCATGCATGAACACCTACAAATATCTCCCCGTCCTCCACTCCAGTGGTTCTCAAGACCCGGCTGCGAGTGTGAATCCTGGAGTCCCGCTCCTGGTTCCTGCTCGCGCAGAGCTGAGAGCGCAGCGCGGAGGTCACACCAAGTTCAGCGCCGCACGTTCATATCAGAATTGGAAAAGCCCAAAACTTTCAAGCCCGTCCGGGAGCTGCTGTCTGGGGCTCAGGCCGGCGCCCCCTCAGAATTCTCTTAGAACGCGAAAATTGTGAATTACTGTGTTTTACGCAAACTGGGCGCCACTCCTGAAGGGCCCAAGGAAGCAACTGCTTCCCTTCGGTGGGGTCCTGGCATCAGCGCGACCAGGGCATGTTATTTTTTTGCAAACTGAGACTTGAAGTGAGCCCCCAACCTCCACCTCACCCCTGCGGCCCGGGAATAACTCCAAGGGATCTCCCATCTGGATATGTAAGGGTCGGAGCAGGTCGCGGTTCCCGGACTTCTCAAGTCCTGGCCAGGCCTCGCACCGAGAAGCAGCTAGGACGCCATCTCGACCCTGCCAGGGGCCCAGAGGGACCGCGGCAGAGGGAAACCCACCCGGGCTCCCGCGCAGCAGGAAAGCCGGAGGCGTTCGGACGGCTCGGCCCGGAACGAGGGGCGCGCAGGGAAAACTGTTTCTCGAGCTGCAGAGCTCAGGCAAGTCTGGCGGGGAAGGAATCAGAGGCGGGAGGGAACTCTGTTCTCAACGTGGATCTTGCCAGTCTTGGCTTCTCCGGCGGAAGCACTCGGAACGGAGCGAGGGTCCCAGAAGCTATATGGGTCCCAGATCTATATAGCTCCCTGCTTGGCTAAGAGAAGCCTTGCCCGACCCAGAGTTCTCAGCTAAAGCGGTGCAGCGACCTCCGGTTTTTGGATGTCAGACGTAGTCTGGCCAAGGTCGTCCAGTCCAGCGGGCCTACCCCTCAGAAATGAGACTCTGCCGGTATGGCCTGGAAGCCTCAGGCAACGGCCTAGACGCAGAGAATTCATAAGAGTATTTCCAGGCCCCAGTGGCCTGTGGGCAGGGGTTAGCACAGGTTTTTTCTTTGACCAGAAAAAATTATCCAAGTTTCCCAAATCTGCAATCAGTGAACTCAAGGCCAATTGCATTCTTAGAATCTTGTCCCTATTTTTGGCCGTAGACATGAATTAAGACTCTTCTCCTATAAATGAGGGCTCACACAGAAAAAGGGTGGATTATAGGTCTAGTAAAGATCCATTCTCTAATGAACACATTCAGGTATGTGCCTCCTTGTGGGATATTGTGTGCACCCATACTCCTGGTCCTGCCAAGGAGAGGTCCTGGGTGTGCTGGGTGGGGAAGGTGGGCTTTTCTGCAGGGAGAGTGTAACATTGCAGTGAGAGGCCTACTTGGCCTATTTGGGAGGGAGAATCCTACCTGGCCTGCAAAGACCAGGGACAGGACTGGGACCTGTGTGTGGAAGGAAGGGAGTGAGGGGATAAGGACAGCTTTCTCCCAGTGAAAAAGAGTCCTGAAGCTAAGAAGGCAGGGTGGAAAAGTGGGATAAAGGTGATGTAGGACAAGACCAGAGCCCCTGGAGACCAAGTTAGAATCATAAGTCTATTTCCTGGCTGAATTTGTATTTTAAGCTTCATTCCCATTTGCTTCCCATTTTATCTTTAGTCAAGTGTTTTGTTTTTAAATCTTGCCCAAGGAAATAATTTGGTTAACAGGTACATTGTCTATTGAGAGACTATTGTACTTGAGACATAGGAATCCATTAGTGAACAAAACAATTCTTGTGCTCACAGATCTTACAATCCAATATTTTTTTCCTCATAGAGAAAGAAGCAAATGATACCATGAAAACGGATAGATGATCACATCCAGAGTGACGTGAGTATGGCTATTTACAAAGTTCAATATCCCTGGAACATAGAAAGCAGAGGACCTGTCCTAGGAGTAGAAAGTCTGTTGAGGAGATTAGCCTGGATCTGAGGGAGGGTATCAAGACTGAGCAGTTCATTGATAGGCAAAACAAGACTTTTATGAAGGATCTTTCTTTTCTTTTCCCAGTGGTGCTCTACCACTGAGCTACATCCCCAGCCTTTTTGAGATGGCATCTTGCTAAGTTGCCAGGTTGGCCTTAAAACTGTGATCCCGCTCTGGGATTACAAGCATGCGCCAGTGAGCCCTACCATGGAGGGCCTTGCATAGGTCCTTAGCTGGTTAGTGTTCAGAACCCTCTCTGGAAACATTTCTGAGGCTCAGATATACCATAAGCTAGTAACTCTGTGCTCAAGAGAAAAGAAAGGTCTTGCAATGAGCTAGATCAAAGAAAGTGTTAGCTTGATGTCATAATTAATTATGAAAATAAGACATGCTATTTTTGATTGGAACTACTGCATCCCTTTGTAGCAGTATTGGTGGGCACAGGAGTGCTTATCGTTTCCTAGCATTTCCTGGGCACTTCACTTCTCCTTTAACTCTCATGACAAATACGAGAAGTAGGTATTTTATATCATTTTATGGATCAGGAAACTGAGGCTCAGTGAGATTGTAAGAGTTGAGTAAGTGACAAAAATTCTGACTTCAAGTATGTGGTTCTCTTCATTTTTCTCCAGGAGGCCCTTCAACCCATTGGATGATGGTTCTAAAATAAGAAAGTCATATTAGAAATTCATAATTGAGAAATTTAAATCTTTGTGGAAAATTATAAAAAATTAAAGAAAGTAAAATAGGCAGGACAGCAGGAATGTTTTCTATAAATCAAATTCACACAACACTATTAATTTCTCTTTACCATTGCTTGCTAGAGAAGTTTCAAAATGAAGAGATGCTTAGTCATTAGTTTTGTTTTATTACACAGAGAAACACATGTTAGTCTAGTCCTAACACTTCAGTGGAAATTCTTTTGATTTTTGAACTTGCAGCTCTAGGTCACTTTCCCTAGGTTGTGGTTGAAGGTGGCTCTCTTCACATATAGAACATCTGAGTTTTGTGTTTGGGGGAGGGATTATGGTAATATTCTAAATTTATAAGTTGGCAAAATTTCATAGATAAAAGGGAAACTTTTTAAAAATCCTAGATTTACACTACTAAATCAATTGGTCATTTCAGTAATCTGCTTGTGACTGTGCTGTGTGCTGTGTGCTGAGGATATGACATTGATTAAGACAAACTGAGTCCTTGCCACTGGAAAGACCATAACAGGAAGGAAGGAAACCAAGGCTTTTTCAGCTCCTGCCATGTGCCAAACACTCTACTAGACTCATTTTTCAGACAAGCCTTCTGTCTGTTCTTGAATATACAGAACATATACAAAAGAGTGAGGCTTAGAAAAATTAAATATCTTTCTCAAGATAACACAGTTTTTAAACGGCAGAACTCCAGTTCAACACCAGCATAAAGACTAAGTTCTTTTAGGGCTGAGGATCTAGCTCAGTTGGTAGAGTGTTTGCCTCAAATGCACAAGGCCCTGGGTCCAATCCCCAGCACCACACACACACACACACACACACACACACACACACAAAAAAAAAAAAGACAGTTCTTTTTACTATACCACACCACCTCCTTGACTATGAAAATAATTGTGAATACTTGGTAGTCATTTTATCCCTGCTTGGCCTGTTTCCTCAACTAAAACAGCTGGATAACTATTCTTTTCCTGTTCATCTCATGAAGCACTCTTAAAATCCAAAAGCACTGTAAAAAAAATTTAAAGCTGTTTTTAGTTATTTAATTTAATTTAGTCTTATGGAAGAAAAAACATGAAACCCTATTAATAGGTTTATAATAATCTATTGATTGGGGGAAAACCCTTCTATTCTAATAGGATATGACTTTATTTTATTTTTATTTTTATTTTTTGTACCAGAAATTAAACTCAGGGGCACTCGACCACTGAGCCACATCCCCAGCCCTATTTTGTATTTCATTTAAGACAGGGTCTCACTGAGTTGCTTAACACCTCACAATTGCTGAGGTTGGCTTTGAACTCTCCATTCTCCTGTCTCAGCCTCCCAAGCCGCTGGGATTATAGGCGTGTGCTACCATACCCAGATAGGATTAAATTTTAATGAATTATAATTGCATTTTTAATTAATGAATTTAACATCAAACATGAAACACAGTAGAACACACACACACACACACACACACACACACACACACACGCACACACGGATTATGACAATCTCCTTATCCAAAGAGAATTCCAAGTTCAGTGAAAGAGACATATAAATAAGTAAATTATAAAAATGTGCTGTAACAAACTCAAGGTCTCTTTATTTATTTTTTTAAGAGAGAACTTTTTAATATTTATTTTTTAGTTATTGGCAGACACAACATCTTTGTTTGTATGTAGTGCTGAGGATCGAACCCGGGCCGCATGCATGCCAGGCGAGCGCGATACCGCTTGAGCCACATCCCCAGCCTTCAAGGTCTCTTTAGATTTAACAATATTCTGAGCCTCCTCTGATAAGCTAGAAGCTTTATTACTAACAGTGTTGAACTTGGAAGACATCTGGGCAGCTTGTTAAAAAACGTAGAATCCACTTCTGTAGAGTCAGATTTTCTGGAGGTGGGGGCTGACTCTTCATTTTAAAGAAGTTCCTTAATCTTGAGAAACCAGCGGGTGGGAAAAGAGCTAGACCACTTGGATACAGGCATGTGGTCTCAAAAAAATCCAACCCTATAACCCTTGACAATGTTGATAAGATTGAGGTTCTATTGTACTGGCAGAGATTAAGGATCCAAACATACTTAAGAAATTTGGTATGCCATGGGTGGGAAAGGTTGATGGGAAGTCTTCAAAGCAGATATAGATGATGTAAGTTATAACACATTATATGTAGAAGGGCACATTTTGGCTAACAGTTTTTCTTTTGAATTTGATTAAAACCATTAGTGAATGCTACTTAATTCTGGAACATCTACTTGATTCAAAAAGGAGAGCAGAATTTTCTAAACTTTTTTTTTTAAGTCAAAGAATGTTTTATTTAAATGAAACTTTAACAAAAGGCCAATATATAAAGAAGGGTTGCTATGGGTGAAGAAGAGCATGGGAGAGGAAGAGGGGGCACCCTGAAAACTATCAGGACAGCCTGGCATTCAGCAGACTGAGGGACTTGCAGACTTATTTTCTTTGAATCTCAAGCCTGATATGTAGCCACATAAGAGGTGTATAGTAGTAAAGATTAAATGAATAAATGAATCAAAATTTAATTGAGGAAAAAAAGTTTACTAACATTTCAATGAAGACCAAGGTAAATAATCTACTTAGTGGCTCATTTTCATTACCATTTTTTCCCCCACTGCTCATGATTCTACTTGCCTTCTTTGAACATGAACTTATGAGGCAATTGACTGTTATAGGCCAATTTCCTCTAGGACTGTTTTCACTTTACTTAATCAGAAAAAGAACCCAGGTGAAGTCAGGAAACCTGGAAAAATTCAGGCTTCATTTTAGGGGTGAGTGGTAGCACAGGACAAAAACAAAACAAAACAAAACAAAACAAACCTCATCATTTCTTTTGGAGAATCATCACACATGGCTAACTTAAAAAATTAGTTTACTGTTTCTCTGGTTATGAAAATGTAGGAAGTTTGGAAAATGCAGAAAGGCACGGAGAACAATACAAAATTTACTTTCCCTGTCATTATCCAAATATAATGCCGTTACTGGTAGTTATCCTTTTATGTTTATCTTATAAAGTAGTATAAATAAATATATCATCCTAATTTATTTTTAACTTTTATCTCTAAATAATATGCTCTATAGCATGATTTTCATATTTCTACATTATAGCCTATGAAAGAATGTAACATATTTTGTCTGACAAATTTCTTATTAAATGCTTGGATTATTTGCCATTTTTTTCTATTATGAATAGTGCTACATTGAATATACTTTAGTTTGAATGTATGTCTGTGTCTGAGTATTTATGGCTTTCTTACTTTTTAATCCTTTGATTCATCTGGTAAATTGCCCTCTGGAATGGCTGCATGCACTAGGGGAGACACCTTTAGATAATGTATTTGAGTTATTATTTCTCAAGCCAGAGCTTCACTTTTCATTTTCAATGACACTGTGGCTGTTTATGATCAGCATTGGTTATTTGCCACTAAGTGTACTGTTCACCTAACTTTGGGATGAAAGAGAGGTATTAAAGATCTGGGTGTAGTTGTTTTTCAGAATTTACAATTAAAAATCTAAGTATTTTTGCTTCCCTTAAAAAACTGCAAAGTCTGAGAAAGACTGATTAGATGGCTGGTGACTACTGTTCCTAATGACTGTAGGGCATTTTTTTTTGTTTTCTCCTGCAGCTTAGAATCCCTGAGTCTAAATGGGTCCCTAGACCTTTACCATCATGACCTTTATCACTTCTGAAGAGAAGTTGTCTTTGGCTGTCAATTTGCTTTGGGGACCTTTTCTAGAAGTTAAATTTATTTTTATGGAGGCTGAAACTAGTCACTTCACCACATTTGTGATATGAGTCACATTAGAATAAAGATCTAGAAGGGTGGTAAATACTTCCTACCTAAATTATACAATAGTAAGAAGTGTGATGTGAATGACTTCGGATATCAGCATTTATGACTACAGACTATTTCTCCCAGTTCCACTTAGTTTAATCTGGGCTTGATATTTTCTGTTATGATCAGACACAAAGGTATGTGTGTGTGTGTGTGTGTGTGTGTGTGTGTGTGTGTGTGTGTGCATGCACGCTTATGTGTGGGATTTGGGGAATTTTGAACAAGAGTCTCGTATGTTGTTGAGTTAATCAAGTGTAAACACATACACATGCGTGTTCACACACACACTTTACCCGTTTAGGGAAAGTATGCTGACTTTGCTCACAAAACTGAAAAGTTGGCAGAATCTTTAACTTGTAACTTGGCAGTATTGCAATTTACAGGCAAGAAAGGCAAGCCAAATTGGGTGAAAATTGAGGTTGTTGTTTTTTTTTTTTTTAAAGTTTTTGACAGGGAAAATCATATTGCTGAGTGCATTTTTAGCCATTTTCTACTTGATTTTTAACCACATTCATTGGCACTGTAGAGAGTTGGTTAAAGCTTCCTGTGGAAGGCATGCAGTGGCCAGGGTAAGGTAAGGATCTTTAGCTATTTCTTCCATGCTTCTAACATTAAAATGGGTGTTGTTTTAATTGTTTTGAAATATTGACTAGTGAAATACAGAATGTGTTATTATCTAAGCTTCCTGGATCCATCCTAATGAGTATATAAACATAGACTCAGGGCTTCAGAGGCCATTATCAGACATTGTTTTAGCCAACTTTTTCACTACTATGGACAAAAAAAGAAGAACAATTTTAGAGGAGAAAAAGTTTATTTGACATTCATGGTTTCGAAGATCTCAGTCCATGGATGATCAGTTCCATTACTCTGGGCCTGAGGTGAGGCAGGACCTCATGGTAGAAGAGTGAGGCAGAAGACATGGCACCAGAAAGCAGAGAGAGCTCCACTCACCGAGGGAAAATATAAACCCCAAAGACAGGTACACAATGATCCATTCCTCCAGTCACACCCTACTTGCCTACAGTTACCACCAATTAATTCATTCAAGATGATTAATGCGCTGATAGGTTAAGACTCTCATTACCCAATCATTTCACCTCTACATTTTCTTGCATTATCTCACACATGAGCTTTTGGGGGAAATCTCATATCTAAACCGTAAAAGACATGTTTACAGGCCTGAGCTTTTTCTGTGAGCTGATGGAACATTTGTGATGCTGGAGACAGTGGGAACTTGACAATTCTGAGAATGGGGCTTTGTTTTGAATACTGGCGGCTTTGCTACCATCTTCACAATTGGCAGGGGATTCGTGAAGTCATGAAAGGCTGTTTCCTTTTTCAAACATTCAGGCATCAGCACAAACATCTGTGAATTTATTTAAATACTCTGGTTCCCTGAATTACCTATTGCCTTAATATATATTTTACTTATTTTTACTATGGGGGATAAATTTCCACTTCATCTTTTTTTTCCTAGTTAGCTGTGTTAAGGTTCCTCATTTCAGCATTCAGGTGGCTTGGTATCTAAGGACACAGGTTAAGGTTGTCTCATAAAAGCTGACCTGGGACTGGGATGTGTGTGAGGGATATTGTCAAGTGTGAGGGACAAAGTGATTTCTGTGTGTGGAACAAATTTCATTACATTATGGTGTCATCCTTTTAAATTAAAGTAATTGTCTAAAAAATAGCCACTAGTGTCTCTTTTTAAAAACTTATGAAGCAACAATATTTACTCAATACTTGAATTAAGCAAAACTGTCATCCTCTTTCTCCTTTTCAGGACTTAATTCCTCTTTCCAACTTCAGAAGTCATGAGACTTCCTTCTTTCTTCTTTCTCTCTCACCCTGCAGTGTCTCCAATAATGAAAATTGTGTGTGGTGGAGGGAGGTGGTGGTAGGGCAAAAACCAGAACATTCTGGAAGTCCAGAGAAACTAGTTTAATTTATACACTTAAAACACAGTTTATGTTTATTTGTAAAATCTGGATTAATTTATATTTTACTTATTTTAACGAGGGGGATAAATTTCCACTTCATCTTTTTTTCTAGTTAACTGTGTTAAGGTTCTTCAATTAAGCATTCATTCAGGTGGCTTGGTATGTAAGATCTAGATGTAAGATCTGGATTGATGTGAAAATTTATACATATTTAAATATTTTAGTGTATAATATCATGAGATACTTCAGCGTTTGTAGCTTCCTGGATTATCATGTAGTCTTGTCTCAGATTCTGTTTTATTGTTTATGTTTATAGTAAGCAAAACAGGTGTGGTTTTAAATGTTCAGTATGAGACTTTTTTTTTGGACTAATTACACTGTTATTTTTTGTGACTTTCCAGTTCATAATTAATTAAAATATGGGAAAAATATGAACTATAGTGATTGGTCTGATATACACAATGTAATTTAATATAGTTGACTTATTTGGTAGGCATTTAGGAAATCACAATTACTATTGGAAACTTTAGTGGGTTTATAAATAACAATTATTATTATGCAGAATTGGACATGTAGAAAGTCTAGGGATTTGGCTTGATGCAAATTTAATAGCCTAACCTGGCAGTTGCCTATTTAAATATAACCCTGCTGTCATTTTAAATACTATTCATTTGCCGTTATCTCATAAGGTAGGTTACAGAACACATTTTTAAAAATCTGGGTATTTGAGCTGATTATTTTATTTATTTTAAGTTAAACAATAGTTGATTGTGATTTTCAGGTCCCTTACCCTCAGTGATTTAAACTTTGTTTGCTAAATAAATTAAGGTATACTCTGGATTTTGCCTCCTCCTCTCCAAATTTAGGTATATTGTGAAGTAAGACTGTGATGCTGTCTAAAGTACATATTTGTATTCCATTACTTGGGTTCTTTCCTCAGTGTCTATCTCTGGTTCAGATGGAATCAACAGCTTATTTCTAGATCTGATGAAATAAGAACTGGGGTGGAGAGGCAGGTCCCCATTTTCTGAGATGCTATGTTGCCTGACATGAATGAACACACAGCACACTCTCATGCCCTATCTGTCCCTGACTGTAACACACTAAACTAGCACATGATGCCCTGTTTAAAAATAAAAAGGCATTAATCCCCTTTAAACAGAAGTATGTATTGCAACAAATCCCAGAAGTGTTCATTGTTGAGATCCATCCAGAATGACATTTGGTTTTGTGATACACAGAGCCATAGCAAGGTTTTTGTTAGCATGGTGACAGTGTCTAATTAAACTTACTTTATTGAGAAGGATGAGGATTATGAATATTTTTCCTTAGGTTGTGTGTGTGTGTGTGTGTGTGTGTGTGTGTGTGTAGTATGAGAACAGTTTTGGGAGTCTAATTCATTGATAACAACCCCAAGATCTCATCTGACTCTGGTAATCTTTGAATATATTTAGCACAATACTAGGCTCTATGAAGGGTCTACTTCATAGCTTCGATAGAAATGGATCCTCTTGCCGCTGTGCCATGTGGTTCTCTCCTTTTGCCTTCTCATCCATGAGTTTGGTTCACAACCTTTGGAGAGGAATGGAAAAAAAGCAGAATTGGCAATTATCCCAGTGATCTGGATTTTAATTAACTAAGTCTTTCCTTTTTTTTTTCTACTTTTTTTGGGGGGAAATTGTGCCCATAAGCATTTTGTGGGAAGGATACATTTCTTAATGAATAACTATACCTCAAGCTTTCTTTGGACCCATGAGGGAATATGAAGAATAATTAGCTATAAGGGGCATAGTCAAAAGTATAAGATTTACACTCAGGCCAGGAACTTTATTAAGGTGCTATTTTTTGTTGTAATCTCAGGGATTCTCATCCAAAACATAGCAGCATCATGTCATGGAAGAAACACTGAACTTTGTGGTTAAAAGAATCAGTTCTTATTTCATCTCTTCCCCTAACTGAAAAAGTTTGTGCTTTTGGAAAATCACATTAACTCTTCAGACCTCAGCTATGTCAGCCTGCTATGTAAGATCCCTTGGTTCAAGGAACATTTGAAGTCTTTAGTAGAACATACACATCATCATGAGCTGAATGCATCCTCATGATGGAAATGGGATATCTCAAGTTTCAGGGTAATACTTCCCTGCATTTAAAAACAAATATTGGGCTGGGGATCTAGCTCAGTAGTAGAGCACTTGCCTAGCATGAATGAGGTCCTGGTTCAACCCCAGCCCCTTTGGTAGGTTAAAAAAAAAAAAAAGGAATTTCCATAGAAAAAGCTATAAGTCCTAATAGTATTAGAAAAGCAAATTTCATTAACTTATTGAATGTAGAATTAAAACATATCTAAGTATTTTAAGAATAACATGTTTTGTGTGTTATAATAGTAATACATATTCATTCCAGAAAATGTATAAAATTAAGACAAACAAAAAGAGACCTTAATTTCTTCTTTCCTTCCTTCCTCCTCCCATCCTTCTCTCCCTCCTTCCTTCCTCCCTTGTTCCCTTTCTGTCTCTCTAGCTCGCTGGCTCCCTCTCTTTCTTTTTCTCTTTGTCTAGGATTTAACCCAGGGAGTCTTAGTCACTGAACCACATCAGCTCTTTTTTATTGGTTATTTTGCTACAGGGCCTTGCTAGGTTGCTGATGCTGGCTTTGAGCTTAGAATCCTCCTGCCTCAGCTTCCTGAGCCACTGAGATTGCAGGTGTGAACCACCCCACCTGGCTTAATTTTACCATGCAGAACTAATAACATTTTGATATATTTTCATTCCTTTTGTTCTTTATATTTCTCTTTTACCCTGTACCATATGTGATTTATTTTTTAAAAAGTTGAAATCATATTGTTTTTACTATATACATACATATAAATCTTTTTTTTTGCTTGAGAAAACACTGAGTTGTTTCCCATGTCTTTATTCTGAACCATAATTTTTTAAAGCTGATCTTTTTTCCTGATCTTTAGATTTTTGTGACTCTAGAGATCAATTGCAGTTATTGCTATGCTTTGTCATAAGAAAGGCAGCTTATGAATAGGTGATGTTTTGAAATATAGCCAACACCATTTTTCTGCAGAACTCCACTGTGGGGATTCAGTTTATGACAATGGAATGCAGCAATAACTAGTCATAAAGGAGCTGAGACTGTGGTATAATGAAGAACAACCCTAAGTCAGGAAGCTTGCATTTGATTCCTTGCCTTGTACTAATTAATACCCTGAATTACTCTGGGCAGGTACCAGGTCCTGACAGTATATGCATCTAGTAAATAGCCGTATAACTGAGCAGTTTGTTGTGGGTCCTGACACTCCATGGAATCTTTATTAATCAAACTGATCACAACACAACTGGGTATAAAGAATGCCTGATCACTATGTTAACTTATGCTGTGCAGACAGGTCTGTTATTCTTCTCAATTGCAATTTCCCCAGCTGTAGAAAAATGTTGGTACCAGTATGATCTGATTCAGAATCTGTATCATTTTGTCTTCACTTATTCGTTCAGCAAAAATGTATTGAACATGACTGTGCCACTTAAGTTTACCGTGGTAGGAGTCAGAGGAGTCAGGCTGGGAAACACACACAAGGAGTTGCCCTGCATCTGGCATCAGTGGATTTTGCATTGCAATGCAAATGACCTTGTTAGGACCTTCACCCTTAGATCCACTGCAGGAGGTAAGGATCCTTCTGTGCAACAATTGCTTCCTGAACTGTCTTTTTAGTACAAGGAGGTTGGATGGGGGTGAAAAAGCAAGATTATTATAACAGTTTACCTTTCCTCAGGGATTTTGATTCTTGAAATTCATTATGATACTAATACCTTTAGTCATTTGTTTACAGATGGCAGCAATTTGTTTTTCATAAGTGATTCAAAATACCTTTCAGTCAGTGGCTAAGACCAACTTCTCTGCGTAATAGGATGGCAAATTAAAGACACATTCCAAATATACACACAATTTACAAATGAATGCAGGGACCTGCATACAACTGTTAAGACATCCTGCTTTGATCCTCAAGAATATAATTTGATCTACAGTTGAGAAAGACATACTGAGTCATATATATTTGGGGAAAAAAAATTGCCTTAAGGAAAAATTTTCTGGGGCAGATTTGTAATATTTGAGAAACTAGAACTTATAAAACGCCCACTTTGTCGAAAGACATAATAGAAGGGGCATCTTGTCAAGGTGTTTTTAATCAATATTTAACTGTATTGAGCACATAAAGCAGGGTAGATTTCTTCTTCAATTCCCTCTTTCCCTCCCTCCCTTCCTTCCCCTTTCATCATCAAGAGTAAAAAGTTTAACTATATGCATGTGAATGCATTTATTCTTGGATCCTTATTTAACAAAATTTGAAAAGAAAACACTTTTAAAGAAAACTCTTGGTGTGGTATGATAAGTGATTCAAAATACCCTTTAGCCAGTGGCTAAGTGGTACATTTCTTTGAGGCATGGGAAGGGTTCTCTTAAACATCCTGACATGTTCAAGATGTCCTGACACCCAGGATTTAGATCTAAACTGCAGTATGTGCTAGGCCGTCTTCAGGACAAGGAATGTTCATCTCAGAAATAATATAGTCTATTGCTTGATGAAAGATTGGGATAGAGTCAAACTATGTGTTTTGGTGTGTGACTTTAATATTTGAATTCAGCATTTATTATCTGGTGAGTTACTATAGACTTGCATTTTTCTGAGTCAGACTGTATTACCTGTTGTATTGCAATCTAAAGTTGTAGGGAAGGGTGCCTTGAAAAGCACATTTTCCAAATGTCAGTTGAGATTGACTTTCACAAAATATGTAGCTGAATATAATGTTTTCCAGTGACTGTCTTGAAAATACAATGAAGGGAATTTCTGCAGGAAATGGGGGAAAATTCAGAATGATTATTAAAAGACTTGCATTCCCAGGACTCTCTTGACAATGTGAATTAAGTTTCAGTCTATCTTTCTCCAGTTTTCTGTTTCTCTTACTTACCTTGCTTTCTCTAGATCCTTCTTCACAGTCCTCTCATACCCTCTCCAGGTCACTTTAATGCTTTCCCAGCTCAGTTTTTCCTTTTGGTAAGGCTAGCACTATTACATAAATGAGAACAGGAAGTGACTACAGGGGGACAGGAGGGGAACAAAATTGATCAAAAGATTGGAAAAATCAAACTTACACAGAAATGTCAAAGGAGCTAAGATTATTCAGCAATGGGAAATAGAAACTGTTGGGTAGTTTAGTAAAAGTTTTCAAATCTATGAAGAGGTATGGTATGGAGACTGTTGACCAGCTATTCCCCTGGCTGATGCGAAGAGAATAAAAGGAAATGATTTTGAACTAGAGGGTAGCTAAGTTGGCCATAGGAAAGAATTTCCCAATAGTGAGATTTGTTAAACATTAGAAAGGATTACTGTGGACTCTTTTTTCCTGGAGCTCCTTAGATATAAGACAGAGACTGATGATAGGTGTTCTTGCCTAAGGCACTGGAGAACCAACCAGATGACCTGTGGAAGCTCGTTGCTGGTCTTTTGAATCTACTCTTAACCAATTGAACTTCAGTCCAACAGGAATGGAGAAATGCCAGGCTAGTTCATGCCTCTGCCGTGTCAGCAGAGGTTAAGCCAACCTTCCCATAGACTATTTTCTTGGTATCTAATTGCTGTTTGGTGGCAAATAGTGCCTGGGGGAGAGGTGGGATAGATGTAAAGAATCCACAGGCTAAAACATATTGGCCCTCTGCTGTGGTTTGAATGTGTCTCTCAAAGGTCAGGGGTTGGAAATTTAATACTTAATGCAACAGAATTTGGAGGTGGGACCTAATAAACCAGTGAATGGATTAATGCTGTCATCGTCTGAGTAGCTTAATTACTGTGAGAATTGTAAAGGGAAGATCAGCTGTCTCTTGCTTTCTCTTACATGTGCTTTCATGTCCTTCTGCCTTCTGTCCTGGAATGACAACACAAAGGCCCTCACCAGATGCTGGCCTCTTAGCTTTGGCTTCCCAGTCTTGAGAACTGTGAAAAACAAATTTCTTTTCTGTATAGTCTACTCAGTCTCTGGTATTCTATAGCAACACAGAAAGAACTAAGACACCTTCCTTCTCAGAATTTTTGATGGAAAGGGTGAGGTCTATGAAGTGTGAAGAATCCTTTTACTAATTAGTATAACCACTTTGAAGAGTAATATGGACATTCCTCAAAAGACAGGGAATAAAAGCACCATATGACCCAGCTATCCTACTCCTTGATATTTGTTCAAAAGAACTAAAATCAGCATACTCTGGTGATAAAAGCACATCACTGTTTATAGCAGCACAATTCACAATAGCCAGGTTATGGAAGCAGTCCAGGTGGCCATCAGACAGATAAATGAATAAGAAAAATGTGGATATATGCACAATGGAGTTTTATTCAGCCATAAAGAAGAATGAGATTATGGCATTTGCTGATAAATGGATGGAACTGGAGAACATCATGCTAAGTGAAATAAGCCGAAACAAGGATTGGAATGTTTTCCTCTCATATGTGGAAGCTTGAGCAAAATAAGGATTTAAAAAAAAAAAAAAAGGAGAGAGGAATCCCATGAAAATAGAAGGGAGATCAGTAGAATAGAGGAAGGATATAGAGGGGGAGGGAGGAGGAGGGATGGGAAAAGGGATGAAGTACAGAGTGACACTGACCAAATTATGCAATGTACATATACAAATATACCCCAGTGTATTTCACCTTTATGTGTTTCTATAAAGCACCAATTTAAGGAACAATAAGTAAATAGAAGGAAGACCGTAGAGTAGAGGAAGGGGAACAGGAGAAGGGAGGAAGGGAGGGAAAGAAGAAGCACTGTGAGTTGAGATGAAGCAAATTATATTCCATGCATGTATGATTATATCAAAATAAACCCAATTTTATGTATAATGCACTAATAGAAACATTAAAAAAGAGTTTTTGAACTTTCCCCTCCCTCTTTTAGACTTCAAACATTTTTTTCTTCAACTGTATAACTTCTATGTGTTCATGAAAACTCCTTTTAAAATTTGGAAATATAGAAGTGTGCATGTATCTCAAAAGTGGAAAAAGTGTTCCATTTAGTTCTTATTAATAAACTAATAACAGCTGTGGGATTTTAGATTTGGATGGAATCTTGAAGAGATCATTTGGTTGGACACAGTAGATGAGTTTTTCTAGCCTTATTAATAATCCCCAAATTCTATTGCCATGGCAATAGAAATATTATTTATTACTTTAATTATATTTATTAAAATAATAATATTTTATTATTATAATAAATTATTATAATTCCTTATAATAAATCATTATAATATATTTATAGTATATTATGCTTATATAATATTATTATAAATATACCACAAGAATGCAAGTATAATCATATTAACAAAACTAACTTAATACATTATTATTATTATTATTATTATTTTTAAGTTATTTTTTGGTTGCAGTTGGACACAATACCTTTATTTCATTTATTTATTTTTATGTGGTGCTGAAGATTGAACCCAGAGTCCCGCACATGTGAGGCGAGTACTCTACCACTGAGCCACAATGCCAGCCCTATTATTATTATTTTTGAGCCCAGCAGTGTTTGCCCGCTAAGCCACATCCCCAACCCTTTTTACTTTTTATTTTGAGACAAGGTCTCACTAAATTGCTTGGGGCCTCACTAAGTTGCTGAGGCTGGCTTTAAACTTGCTGTCCTCCTGCCTCAGCCTTCTGAGTCTCTGGGATTACAGAGCACTGTACCCAGCTCAATACATTATTTTTGCCAAATAATATTGACAAAATATTTTTCATTGAATGATTAAAAAAATTTTAATTCATTGTCTAGACATTACCTAAGAAGTTTTGACATATTTTTCCGCAGTCTTTTTTTGGGGGGGAGGGTTTGTAGGAGGGTGTTGGTTTTTTTTTTTTTTTTTTTTTTTGGTGGTGCTGGGGATCAAACCCAGGGCCTTGTGCATGCAAGGCAAGCACTCTACCAACTGAACTATATCCCCAGCCCATGTTTTTTTTGTTGTTGTTGTTTTAATTGTGATTAAAAAAGCCCCACAATAATAAGTTTGCCATTGTAACCATGTTTTTAGTGTACCATTCAGAAGTGTTAAGTATATTCACATTGTTGTGCAACAGATCTCTTGAACTTTCTCATTATGCAGAACTGAAACTCT
Organism: Ictidomys tridecemlineatus; assembly: GCF_052094955.1. NCBI lineage: Eukaryota > Metazoa > Chordata > Mammalia > Rodentia > Sciuridae > Ictidomys > Ictidomys tridecemlineatus. The sequence goes on from NC_135482.1 coordinate 163,495,739, forward strand.
ATACCCATGAAACACTAATTTTCTTTCTCTCCTCCCTCCAATCCCTTCAGACCCTCTTTCTTCCTTTCTTCCTTCTTTTTTTCTTTCCTTTCCTTTCTCTCTTTCTTATGCTGAAAATGGAACCCATGACCTTGTGCAAAGTAAGCAAGTGCTCTACAACCAATCCATGCCCCCAATCCTATCTACTTTATTTTTCTATGATTTTGACTATGTTATGTACTTCATATGGATGCAATCCTCTTGTGGTTGGATTACTTCACTTAGCATTATGTCCTTGAGATTCATCCATGTTGTAGCATGACAGAATTTCTTTTCTTAAGGGTGCATAATATGCTATGGTATTTTCTTTATCTGTTTGTCAAATAAACATTCGAGCTGCTTTCATCTTTTCATTATTATGAATGATGCTGCAGTGAACATGGAGCACAGTTATCTCTTTGACATACTAATATTACTTCCTTTGGATGTTTGTCCGGCAGTACCACTGCTGGACTGTTTGGTAGTTCTATTTTTAATTTTTTGAGGAAGCTTCAGTTTTCTATAATGGCTGCACCATTTTACCCTCTCATTAGCAGAGCACCAAGGTTTTAATTTCTCTCCATCCTTGCTAGCAATTGTTATTTTCTTTTCTCTTGGTAGAGACCATTCTAATACATGTGAGGTGGTATCTCAGTGTAGTTTTGACTTGCATTTCCCTTATGATTAGAGACACTGAACATCTTTTCATGACTTTTTATCCATGTGTATATCTTCTTTGGAGAATTATATATTCAAGCCACTTGTGAATTTTAAAATTGGGTGATTATTGATGTTTGGTTGTACAAGTTCTTTATATATTCTGGATATTAACCCTTTACCAGGTATCTGGTTTCCAAATAGTTTCTCCCATTTTATGGGTTGCCTTTTTAACTCTGAGGTTTCCTCTGCTGTGCAGAAATTTTACACTATTTGCTTAGGTTTTTTTTTTTTTTTTTTGGTACTGGGAATTAAACTCAGGGGCATTTGACCACTGAGCCACATCCCCAGCCCTGTTTTGTATTTTATTTAGAGACAGAGTCTGATTTGCTTAGCACCTCGACATTGCTGAGGCTGGCTTTGAACTTACAATCCTCTTGCCTCAGCCTCCTAAACCACTGGGATTATAGGCTATTTGCTTAGTTTTAAGTATTAAAAATTTGAATAGTGAAACACAAAATATTCTTGGTTACTTCAAACATGATTATTGCAGGAAAACCACAAAAAAGATTGATTCAGTACTAATAATTTATTCTGAAAACAAACATACACTAAACCAAATGTAAACCTTTTATTCCTCAGGAGTTAAGATGAAAGATTATAATATACTACTTTAGTTTTTAGCCTAGAGATTTTTTCATTCAACTCTTTTAAGAAGGTTTGAGATTAAAACTATCTTAACTGTTATTCTTGACATCATTCTTCGAAAATGTTGCTAAAGAAAATGAAAGTAACCTTTTGCTGTGCAGCATCACACTAATGAACATGGAGTATTCTTTCTCTTTTAATCATTTCCTTTAATGTTCTATTCACAAAGATTCTTAAAGAGCAACTGCAATGAGGACGTGCTTTGGCAGGCAAGGAGGGGACTTCTGCTCAATCTCCCACCCTATCGTCTATAACTTTGAACTACTAATGTAAACCCCAGTAGAGGTGAGCTGATTATTCATTTTAACTTGATGAACATCCAAAAAATTCCTGAATCAGTCTGATATTCCTGGGGCTTTCTAAATTTTCTTTGTTCTTGCAAAATATTTAGACCTATTCCACATGATTTATTCTTTGGTCAACTGTCAGACTGCAGAAGGTTGGGGTTTTTCATCTGAAGACTATTGCAAATGGAGAGGGAAGGGCAAGAAATCAGAGAAAGCTTGGTGCATCTGGCACAGATAATACAGGTCTTTTGGCTTTGCTAACAGGGGCAGCATGAAGCTTGGTTTGGCCAACATTCTGTACATGTCCTCTTTTTAATCAGAAAGTCTGTGTGTGTTACAGAATTTTTTTTTTCAGTTAAAAAAAAAAGTTCTCTGGCAGGTTATCCTGATTTCTGAAAATCAGCTTTGAAAAGAACAAATTTAGAATGTTTAATGCCTCTTACAGGTCCGGGCATATGCACATGAACACTTGTTCGTAGACTGCCATGTAGTCAAGAGAGCTTGCGTGTTCAGAACTCAAAGTTGGCCTAATAAAAGACACCAGACTACAGTGCTTGCTTTGTTTGTTCTGTTTGACTGAACCAAATGTCTTCAAGTTTCGTTTTCAATTTTTATCGTAAAAACTGGGAAAGTAAGGTGTTTTCTTACTGCTGGGATTTGATTCTGTCTTAAAGTCCTGGAGCCGAAGTTTTATGTGGCTTTCAGAAACTGCAGTTTTATGATGCATATGTAGTACAAAGTTGAAAAATGTAAAGTAACCAAGTCGGAATAAACAACAACATAAAAACTAAAAACAGTCAAAGTTGAACACTTAGTACACCTCTCACAATAGATACCCCAACTTTTAAGTGTTGTTCCACACATTTAACAAGAGAAATCTGTGAATGTTCCTTCCTAGCAGGTAAAAGATTCAGATGAGATTGTGTGTTTGTCCTATTGTTCATGTTGAGCCAGCTATTCAAGTATTAGCATTCATCAAATTCATGAGAGTTTCTCCCATGAATTCTGGTTTATTACTCTGTGTTATGGTTTCTCTTTTTTACGTTGTACATCTTGTTGATTCTCCTTATAGTGGCAAAATAAGGAAATATCTGTAGATATGTGCTTGATACTTTGGCTAAAAATAATCATAAATCAGGTAAAGCCAAGTGCATTTTAGACTTTAAGCTAAGAAATAGCTTCCCACCTGCTCAGACTGAAAACTCTTGCAGGGTTAAGAGAATAGGGAGGTGAAATTATTTTTAAAGGAAAAGGGAATGATGTATAGAGTTAAAAAGCAACATTACAGACTGTTAAACTGTTAAACGCAAATGACAGCCAAGTTATATAAAAGCCCTGTATATGATATGTTTATTGTTATTGGGTTTTAGCCTTTGCAGTCTTTGGGGAATTTGCTGGCCTGTATTTCCAGTTTAGTAGAGTATATTCAGCTGCATTGTGCTCTTGAGTTCTATGGAACCGTTGTGCTTCATCCGCATTTACCTCATCTTTGTGGGCAAACATCTGCTTTTGTGTCTTACTTCTTAGAACTGCAGCTGGATTTCTGGAATTCTATGGCCCTCTGGTATTTTCTTCTGCATATTAATATGATTACATTGTATCAAGGGTTCTTTTTTTTTCTTCAAAATAAAGATACCCTCAATATTTTTAGATTGTGAAAATGATATAGTTCATTATAAAATATTCAAGCTAGGAAAAGTAGAAGGATTAGCAGCAATGATAGAAAAGTCCTAGAGAATAATCAACTGCTGGTAATATGATAACATTGGTGATCATCCTTACAGATGTCTCTCAATGCAAACATATTCACATATAAATATATGAATATATAAGTAAATATATACACAATTTTATATAAGTAAGATAATACTTGGAGACCATTTTATAAACCTTTTCCATACTAATGACTATAGATCTACATTATTATTTTAATGGATGTATTATGTACATTGTATATAAAATATCGTCTAGGGCTCAGTAGGTCTTCAACCAATAATTCTTGGATGAATGAGCCATGATATATTTAACCAATCTCCTATTAGTGGATATGGTTGATTTCTGATTTTTCACTATTATAAATCACACTGCAACGAATATCTGTTTGTATCTGTGTTCACATATACAATGATCCGTTTAAGAAAAACTTCCTAAAACTTTCCTCAAAAGGTAGAAATATGTAACAGTTGGGTAGTGATAAACTTGCCAAGTTGCTGAACTTATGCCCAAGTCATACAAATGTACACTTTCATCAACGATACACAAAGGTGTATATTTCAACGTGTTCTCTCCAACACTGTTTTCGTTGTCAGTTTTTTAGAATTTGTCATTCTGATAGAAAAATAGTTTATTGAATGAACTTGCATCTGTACATTACAAACAAGGCTGAGTATCAGTACCCTTCCCCACTTATTTTTTAAAGCAGTAGATGCCCAGCACATAAAAAAAGTGTAGGTTGTGTCCAGCAGTGCTAGTTTAAATTCTGAAAGCCCAAGTCAAAATGTCAGGAAACAAAACTCAGTTTCTTGGTAATGATAAAGTGACCCGACTTCCAGCAGAGAGATTTTGTGACTTCTGTGTCATACTACTGTACTTCTTTCTTCTCTAGGCCCCATTCCACCTCAGAGTGCAGAAGCACCTTGGTCAGCCTTTGGCCTTGCCTGGAAAAGAGTCCCCCTTAGCGAGCACTTGCTGGTCAGGGTGATAAGGGTTCTAAAGGAAAGAGTGCCTTGTTTCTATTCAAATAGTTGGATTAGTCACAGGGATACTTAATCCACACACTAGTAGGATCCTCCAGACAGCCTTTTTGTTTTCATCAGAGCATTTAGGACTCATTTAGATGGAAAAAAATGAGCAAGTAAATGCAAACCATGTAGGAATTTTCCAGTTAATAGATTTCTAATTTTCCTGATTCTAAATGGTTAAATCTTTGAAGATTTTTTTTAAAAAATGCTTTTTTATATTTTTAAAATTATAGCAAAGTATACCTAACAAAATTTACCATTTAGACTAGTTTTAAATACACAGTTTGTCCAATGACATTAGTGTATTCACATTATTGTGCAACTGTTGCTGTTTTTATCGTGTAAAACTGAAACTGTACCCTTTAAATACTAACTCTGCCTCCCTCAGCCCCCAGCCCCTGACAATCACTATTTTACTTTTTGTGGAGATTGTTTGGAGGGATATTATATTATTTTTTTTCTTTTACAAATGGTGGTGGTGGTGGGGAAGCCACGAAACCATCACGAATAGTTTAAGGTACCTTCCTGCCTGGATACACAGTTGGACAGTCTTATGATTATGCATTTTCCTGAAATGCATTTTGAGTCATTTCGATACACAACTTGAAAAAAAAAATTCTACGTATGAGTGCTGGAGGTTCTTGCTTCTCTTATTCTACTTTCTGAAGCCATAAGAATATCTTATTAAGGATTATGCAAAATAACCTCTTACAAATCCTGATATTATTACACTGCCCCCAAACTTCAAAGCATCAGGAAAGATTCTTTTTTTTTTAATTTTAACTAAACCAGATTCAGCTGGCTACCCCACTTGGCTACACAGTACTAAAGAAGAGACTGAACTTGATCCTGCGGCCCTTGCATACACAACACTCCATTGACTCTGGTGAAGACTTAAGTGCATGAAAGGATTCCAGGATCAAAAGGTTAGCTCTACGGGGAGCTGTGTCTGGCTTAAGCAATTCATTTTTTTTTTCTATTGACAGTGAAAACGTTTTATAGTTCTTTTTCAAAGTTTTTCCAAACTTTTACAAAAACAGGCTACTTGTGAAAAAGTGAGACGGCATCTAATTGAACTATATTTAGAGAAGACCATGGCAGAGACCAAGGGAAGGAAAACATTTCCAAACCACAATGATACTGGTCAAATCAATTGTATTTGAGAAATAAAGTGTTTGATGCAACAATTGAGGGAAATTTCTGTCATTAAACTTGGTTGGGTTATGAAGTGGAATGAGGGATACACTAAAACACAACACTCATGAGTTTTTATTGTCATCTTCTAATGACTTATGCTGGCAGGATAATTTTTGTAATTTATGAACTGGGATAAATGTATGTCATATCTAAATGGAATAGATGTGCAGATGCTTAACTATTGTTTAACTTATTGCTTGGAAAACAAAACATTTCAAAAAGAGAAATAGTCTTAAGGAGAGTGAATAATAATAATAAGAGTAGTAATAGAATTTTAAGGAAAGTGAATATGATTCTACATGTAAATTTTCTACATTGGAGATCCTTATGATATCAGAGTCTTCACTTATTTATTCATTCATAGAATTTTTCTTTGGGCACTTACCATATTCTCAATGTTAATCTAATAGTTTTCTAAAACATCAATTGAATGGTTTCTGAAGAACTGATTGCATTTAATAAAACAGGGGTGGTGTTGTAGAGAATTTTGCATTTCAAATAATTTCTCAGGAGTAAACTTGCACCAAGAGTTTTTCTCTAACTTCACCTGGAGTGTGCAGATTTTGATTGGCAAGTAGCTTCTGTGATCTGCCTCCTAGAAATAACAATTATTAGGTACTAACTCAGAGAACCTTATGCAGAACTAACTTAAAAAGTATGTTTCCTAATCATAAAACTGATTTAACATTATTATAGTCTTGATCTTAAGCATCCCCTATTGGATGAGCAAGGGAAAGTTTGGTTTGGAGCTTGTCTAAGCAGTTTTCTTGCATTTTTAAATAATCAAGCTTGACAGTTTTCTGCCATTGAACAGGATAACTGCAGTCAATGGGGCTCATGTTTTTACTTAAGGGCCATGAATTGTATTAGAAATTTTATACTGTACTCTTGTAATCCTATAAGTCATTTTGAGTTGCATTATTGAAAGTGAATAATAATATACCACAAAACAAAAAGTACTCATGAAGTTAAAGTTTTTTTTTTTTTTTGTGTGTGTGTAGTTAAAAAAAAAAAGAGTCCATAGAGAATATACTCGTGAAAGAAATGAAAGTACACACTCATCTCTACCCACTCCTTGTTGTCTGGGTCTGTTCAGATCTGGTGAAAATGTTAAGCCGCCCACTGTAAGTGGTATTGGATACCTAATTTATTCAGCTTCTGGAAGGTACCAGGTTAATGATTGCAGAGAAAGGAGTGTGTGTGTGTGTATGTGTGTGTGTGTGCGAGCGCTCACGAGCATGCAAGGGGGTTCCTAGCAAACTTTTCCAGTTAACATATGCCTATAGGCCTATAAAAATCAGGTATTTCAACTAGCTTAGTTTTCCTTAGAAAATTTTAGGTGTTTCATGTTTGTATATGATGGTTAAATTGGCTTGGTGAAAGGGATCTAGAAAAGGCCCAGGGCAATGACTGATTCAGGAAGAACTGTGGAGTAAACACTCAGAAAAGTAAGGAGGTAGGATTGGCAAGAATTTCTATCTGGATCCCCAATCTCTTCTAGCCAATTAACATTCCCCCATTTGTGTCATTCTGGCACTAATAGAAAGAATTGTCTCCAATGTTCGAATGCACATATTTGCCTATGGAACATTAGCACATTAGTTTAGGTATTTGTCAGGCTAACTAAATGGTCATCTGTATAACTGAGAAAGAAGAGTTCTGAAGGAATAAGGCAGTATACATACAGGTGTTAACAGAGAAGCAGGTTGGAGAAAGAATAGTCCTCAGAATACTCCAACATCTGTGGAAGATAGACCAAGGTGGGCACTCAGCATAAACCTTTGGCAGCTTAACTGGGCATAAATATCCTAGAATGATGGCTTTGTTGGGGATGGAGATGATAGATAATTTGGGATAATTAATGTAAGGAGGATTTAAGGATCACTGAAGTTGTATGAATGTATCCTGTTTTACAGCCTGATTTTGAGTTTGAGTTTGATTTTCACAGTAGCTCTTCATAGGGAATCAGAAAGCCCTAGCTGAATATGGGAAAAAGCTGTATATCCACATATCCACTCTATTTGCTGGAGGTTTCTTAAGGTACCTGGGGGATCAAGAGAAGTGTTTTTTTTTTTTTTTTTTTTTAAGTAGGAATTAAGCCCAGGGATACTGTTCCACTGAGCTACATTTTATTTTTTATTTTTTATTTTGAGACAGGGTCTTATTAAGCTGCTGAGGCTGGCCTTGAACTTGTGATCCTCTTGTCTCATCCTCCTGAGTAACTAGGATTATAGGCATGTGCCACCATATTCAGTGATCAAGAGAAGTTCTGAGGCCAAGTCCAGACCTGGACTTGAATCAGAAGAATTCCCTTCTGATTCTTGTCATGAGTCTAAGAAAAAGGAGTGACCATTGCTACATTTTTGAGGATTTCGAAAGTCAGCAACAGAAGTGACTGCTCAGTCCAGTTCTCATATGCATGAAAAGAACTTGGGACATCCAGCTAATGAATCCACAAGAGTTCCAGACAGCCTTGATGAGTTTCAGTATTTTTCCTTGCATATTTGTATTAACCTGGAAAATTGCTTCTTGAAGAGAAAAGGAAGTGATATTTTTAGAATTAGATCAGTATTTCCAGCACGCCTATTGATGTGCTAGCTCTTTAGTGTTTACATGGTAACGGGATAAACTATTATTATCACAACATGGGGTATTAGGATCCTTGGTTTTTGATATGTAGATCAGCTGCCCAGATGAGAAAGTAGAGTGGATTGATTTATTGAAATTGCTGTTGACATCTTAGCCTGTGATTTGTTCTCAGTTTTTCTTATGTCCTTGAGAAGAGAATCAATAAAGATAATTTTTTTTTCAGTGCTAGGGATTGAACTCAGAGCCTCTAGCACTAAGATATAACTCAGCCCAATAAAGATAGTTTTAAAAATAAAAATAAATAAATTGACAGTATAATAAAGCACTGGATCATATTTAGAGTAGTGAATTTTCCTTGATTGCTTTCTGTTTCTGATACTGTGCTGATCACTTTGGGGAAGACAAATAAAGCAAGAAACATACTCAGTCCTGCATTTCTGTGAGCTCTGCCCCCATGATTCAGTCAACTGAGAAATGTAAATATTTGAAAAGAAAAATTGAAAAGACATTGTTCCTTGTTACTATTCCCTGACAATATGCTATAACAACTGTTTATGTGGCATTTACATTGTGTCAGCTATTTTAAGTAAACTAGAGATAATTTAAAGTACATGCCAGAATGTATGTGCGTTATATCCAAATAGTACAGCATTTTATATATGAGACTTGAACATCTGAGGATTTTGATATGGAGGGGTGGGGTCCTGGAACCAGTCCCCCACTCAAGGGATGACTCTATGTGGTTTCTAGCTTCAAGAAATTTATAATTCAGCAGGAGAGATGGAGCACTCTTGAACTAGGTAAATAATTTTTTTTAAAAAAGACAGTATGTGAAACTTAAGGGCTTTAATAGTTCAGAAAACGAAGGAGCAATGGGGTTATTTAAAGACTGAATCTTACATTCTGCTGCTCTTACTTTAGAGGTGAATAATTCCCAAAACCTGTTGAAAAAGAGGATAGGGAGAATGGAGGAAGGCTTCCTTATCTCTTACTTTCTTAGTTATACACTGTTGCTTTTGTATAATAAGTGTTTATGGAAGTTTGGAGATTAATGGGGAAATTATTTTCAGAAGTGGAGGTGAATGAAATAGTCATGGTGGAATATCATCCACCGAACCTTCTGTTTGTCCAGCCACCCTAAAAGCCTCATATACATAAGTACTCTTCTTGCTACTAGAGTCTAATCCTATGTAGTTGTGGTCTGTCCAAGACCCAAAGGCTCACCTTGCTTACTTTTCTTTTCAGATGAGTTCCAGTCAAATGGCTGTCCCAGGTGAAGAGAGACGGAGAGCAACATATGTATTCTTTCTCTCCTCCTCACTGCTTCTTCTCTTCTCTGACCTTTCTGCCTCATTCCTTATTTATTTTAATTTTTTAAAAACTTTCTCGGGGCTGGGATGTGGCTCAAGCGGTAGCGCGCTCGCCTAGCATGCGTGCGGCCCAGGTTCGATCCTCAGCAGCACCACATACCAACAAAGATGTTGTGTCCGCCGAGAATTAAGAAAAAATAAATAAATGTTAAAATTCTCTCTCTCTCTCTCTGTCCCCCTCTCTCACTCTCTCTTTAAAAAAAAAAAAAAAAAAAAAAAAAACTTTCTCTTTCCCTTCCTTCTAGCAGCATATCTGTTTTCTTAGCATTTCTAGCTTTTTTCTCATAGGTGTGTTTAATGGGCTCTCTGCACACTACTGACTCTGCTGAAGTCTGAAGAAGTAAAATGATAGCAGAATATGTGTTGCCAAGCAAGACCCTTCTCTTTTTCCTATGTTTGGAAAATCCTGGAACATAGCTTTTGAAATGCAGGGGTTGAATTTTCTTTGTGTTCTGTACACAGCTCTGTGTTCAGTAAAGGTTAAGTGAGAGTGATAGCAGATGTTCTAGGCTTCCTACTAGATAGGGGGTACATTGCTGTCTCTCATTTATTCATTTGTTCATTCATTCACTGATTAAAAGAGGTAAACAGTGGTCAGATTCCATTAGGCTTTCCAGACCATAAGGAAAAAAAATATTTATTTTTTAAACATTTAAATTGATGGACAAGAGTCCTTCACCTTTATGGGGTATAGTGTGATTTATACAGTGTATAAAGAATTTGGTTTTGATTTTAAGAACCGTGGGAGGCCAGGAGACCAACATGGTCTGACTTGTGTTTTCGAAAGCTCTCTCAGGTTGCAGTGTAAGAATGGATGAGGGGGGTCCAGGGCAGGAGATCAACCAGGGAAGCCAGCAGAATTCTAGTCTACAAATAATGATGGCTTAGACTAGGGTGATTTATGTGGATATGGAGAGAAGCAGCACATTCTTGCCCAAACATTTATTCCTAGGCCAAACCCTATTTCTCTTATTAGTATTGCTTCTGTTAAACACTGGGGGGCTGGCTTCAGCATTCACATGCTTGGGTTAGTTCTTAGCAGCTGATCTGGAACTCCAAAAGTCAGGCTTTATTGGATCACCTTATTGAGTCAGATGTATTCCTGGCACCCTCATTCTTGCCTCTTGTAGGGGCACAGTACTGCTCAGTATGTTTGTTTAATAACTATTTCTTTATATTATGCTTGCTTAAAAATGTTATTAAATAAAGATGTGGGAACTGATGGTTAAATAAGTTGTAAAAAGCTTTCCTACCTTATTTGCATCATTGTATGGGGTATTTTATCCAATCAATATGTTGAAAGGAGAACTTTAATATTTTAGACATATGGATGCCAGGATTGCTTTGGCAAACATCATGTCAACTGTCACCAAGAAGCACTGGACATGGCAGAGTTCATTTCTACAGATATTTGCTTAGGATTGGGTATGTGCAAGATAAGGAAAAAGAGGTAGCCTTTGCCTCTAGGGAGCTTGAAAGGAAGGGAAAGCAATGAAAATTGTTGAGCATTTCTGAACGGCTGACTTTTTATTTCTATAACTCTTCAATGTTTGCAACACCTTGGAGGTGGGTGCTGTGTGTCTCCTTTTTTAATGAGGAGAGAAGGGGCATAGCTGCTTGGTCATGGGTCTGTCATGTGTAGAGCCAGGAGCTAGACCCAAAGCTCGTGTTCTTCCTACTTTACACTTTGGTTCTGCTTCACACAGTCACACCTTCTGTGTGAATACCAACCCTGCCCATGCACAGCTACAGGCTCTCGGAGAAAATGTCTTAAACTCTCTGAGTCTCAGTTTCCTGATCTATAAAATATAAATAAGAGTACTTAACTCAAAAGAGTGTGCATGAAACATATAGGAAAGTTCCTGACACGTGGTAGCTAGGAATGAAATTTTGGTTACTTTTCCTTTCTTTTGTGAACGAACCTTATGGCAAAGTAATTTGTGAAATAATTTTGATTTGAGTCCCAAGCAAGCATGACACAGAGTTTTTGCTTGTTTTCAGCCTCACAGTTCTTAGAAAAGCCTGTAGTCTGCATTGAGGACTAAGGTTTGTGATGGAGCTTCTTTGGGGGGCTGCATCATTGTGGGATTTGTTTGCAGGGTATGGTATCTGTGTCTGGAAAGAGGCATTTGCAAACTCCTGGCCCATCCCTCTCAATTCAGGTAGCAACAGGAGGAGAAAGGGATACTTATTTATAAAAGGCATAGAAATGAAGGCCTAAAATCCTCTGGGGTCAATTTTGTGTGTCCTTTGGTGCTGAAGTTAATGGATATTTCCCTTTGAAGGATCAGCTCTACCGGCAATATCCAATAGAATAAAAGGACCTCACACTGTCTTTTTGTGAGGGATCATATTTTTTTTTTTTTAGTCCTTGATGAAAACCAATTTGCCTTCTCTGAAACTAAATGTCGAAGCTTTGATGAACTGACAAGGGAGGGGCGGGTGGACAACAGTAACCTTCCATTCTATGTTAGGCTCTTAAAAATAAAGCATGGAACAACAGTACTGCTGTGAGTTTTTCTACAAAATGACTCATAATAAGCATGTGTATGAGATATGAGGAGAAAAAAAAAAAGACTGGCTGATCCTAACTATTGAACTGTGCTATATTAGTCTCTGAAGTGGTTTTTTTCTTTTTCTTCTTCTTCTTCTTTTTTTTTTTTTTTGGTGCTGAGGATCAAACCCAGGATCTTGTGTATGCTGGGCAGTATGTTTCATTAATTTTATTGAAGTAGAGGTGATTGTCAGAACTTCACTCTTCTTTAAACAGTGCTTGTTTGGAACCAAGACTTGTTTGATATGTAGGGACATCCAGAGACCTTATTAGTAGATTCATCAAATAACCTCTTGGCACTTGGATTGCTTCTCTTCTCTTTTTTTTCCCCATAATATGATCTGTTCCATAGCAGCTGTCAATCTCAGGTCATCTCGTGAATGCTCTATAAGGGATGCTGGTGGTATGTTCACATAGTCATGTGTTTCTAAATATTGCAAAAGTGAGATGTTTTAAATGCAGTCCCTCCAGATCTCCTTCTCTTTCCACTCTGACTTCCTCATTATCATAGTTCACCTCATTTCGCTTTTCGTCTGAGTGATGGGCATGTTTTGGATCTGGCTAGGGGAAGCTGAATTGGAAATGCATATAGTTTAATGAGATATTTTAATGTCATTTGCTGTCACTTTGTAGCCATCTGAGTAAGGAATATCTTCTAGAAATAACAGTAGAATTAATCGACATAACTTTCCTACCTAATGAATACATGGCCAGTGAAACTCCACATCATGTTCAACCACAAGAAGGATATAATTAGAATAAGCTATACTCCAAATATATATAACATGTCAAAATATACTCTACTGTCATGTATATCCAAAAAGAACATAAAAACATAAAAAATAAAACACCCCCCCCACACACAGACACAGACAGAGAATGTCTTCTAGGAATAGTCCTGTCATACACTGGCTGACTTACCTATGGGGAAGCAAAGATAAGGGCCAGAGCTTCTAAGGATATGAACCAGTCCTATGGTGCTTATCACTGGAATCATAGGAGTAGAGAAGAATGGAAGTCAAATCTGAGAAGCTCAACTGTAGAAAATTCATAAAACTGTGAGCAGAAGAATTGTTGCCTAGCCTAGTCCATACCCTCCTGGTCTGGATTATGCTCCATAATGCCAAGTATATAATTATAAACTCATTATTTTTTCTTTCTTAATGAAAATAGTATAAAATAGATTTTTTTTTTTCAGAATTTCTGAAGGCAACCCAACAAGAACGTCTGTGTGAAAAGATGCATGCTTTCAACACCCTATCCTGGAGCTCATCTTACTGCATCTATTGCACCAAGTCCCTGTTTTAGAGGAGAGGACTTGCACAACTGCTAATACAAGAGAAATGTCCCAAGAAACAAGTGTTCCCTGACCAACCCTCACATTTCTTCATTAATAAGTCACAGTATACAGCCTAAGAGGAATTCCACTGTCCAGTCCCGTAGCTCCACACAGTGTAGGAACACAGAGACTTGTGTATAGCTTAATTTCATGTTCATTTTACATTTTTTTTTCCAGAATTATTGTTCATATCTAAATTCAGATATGAAAAGAAGGACCTATCACTTATGTAAATTGAAAGAAAATTTGTGATATTTATCAACATTAAAAAATTTTAACACATAATTTCTGTATTTATTCTCATTAAATCTTCACTTTTATATCTAGTTTTGTATTTTTTTTCCTTACAGAGGGATACAAAATTTGTATAAATTTGGGCCCCATAAAACCTGGATCTGCCTTGTCCCATACCTCACTCTCATGTGGTCATACTCAGTGGCAGCAGTCATAGGACTTGCATAGTGAAGATCTGCATGCTATAATGGAGGGGAGGAAACTTGGTTCTGCCACTTCTGAGTTCAGTGTGTTTCTTAACCTCTCTGCACTTCAGTTTCCTCAACTGTAAAGTTTGGATGATAATCTTTCACTATTAAGGGAGCATGTAGCATGGTGCTTGGTATATGATAGGTACTCAATAAATACTATTTCCCTTTTATCCTTGACCTCTCTCTTTGATGGTCCACAAGTGATCTTTTTTTTTTTTTTTTTTTTTTATTGGCTCTTTTCAGTTATACATGACAGTAGAATTTCGGGTGGTGGTTCCAGGGATTGAACTCAGGAGCACTCTACCACTGAAAACATCCCCAACCCTGTTTTGTACTTTATATTTAGAGACAGGGTCTCACTGAGTTGCTTAGCCTCACTTTTGCTGAGGCTGGCTTTGAACTTGTGATCCTCCTGCATTAGCATCCTGAACTTCATGAACCACTGCGCCTGGCTTAGAACTTATTTTGACATAAATGTAAAAGCATGGAATATAATTTGTTCTAATTCGGTCCCCAGTACTTCTCCTTCCCCTTGGCTGGTTCCTTCCCTTTACTCTACTGATATTTCTGCTATTTACTTGTAGTTTTTTTTTTTAAACTAGTGTCTTACAAGCTTATCTTAGGTCAGGGACCAACATGAGGAAATATTTTGCCTTTTCAAAATGAATTTTGTTAGGGCTGGGGTTGTGGCTCAGAGGTATGGCACTCGCCTAGCATGTGTGAGGCCCTGGGCCATAAAGTAAAATAGAGACATTGTGTCCACCTATAACTAAAATATAAATATTAAAAAAAGAATTTTTTTCTAAGGGTGTTAGGAAGAAAGTTGGGGTTTCCCCTGTAATTCTTGTGTTTAGTAAGCCCTAGATAAAATGAATCACCATGGTATATTCTGTGGGTATAAAGCAAAGAATGAAGTACTTCCATTAGCTATGAAGAGTACTGGGCCAAAAATATTTAAATCTCCCCCTCATGTTCATTTGATTCGGTGCAAGGATTATATTAGTCTGAATCACTACAGTTTTTCTACACAGCTTCATCTCTCAATCAAATGCATTAAAGAGCAAAGTCCTAGGCCAGGTGCTATATTTCCATGAACTGTAAGGGCTCTGGGAACTAGGGTTTACCTAGTGTCCTAATGGGGTGCCCTAATGAGCCATGTACTCTGGAACAGTACGTTCTTTCCAATTTGTGTGTGCCTCAGCCACATGCACATCTAAATCGCCTCTGTGGGGCAGGGCTAGGCACTGGGAACACCAAGCTGGTCAGTACTGACTTAGACCTCTGACTAAGCAGAGCAGACTACTACATGTGATGAGCTCTTTAAGGGCAGGACCCAAGACTGCTTCTTTTGTGCTCACCAGGTCTAGTACATAGTAGCTGCTTGTCATATTTATTGAATTGATTTATTATATTATCTACATTCAGCAGGAATAAAAAGAAAACCTTTTAAAGTGCCCAAAGGGTTTTTCTTATTGAAAACAAATTGCAGCTTTTGATTAATATCCATAATAATCATGTTTCTTTCCCTGCTGTTTTGGAGGAAGGGAATTCTTTTGAAATGGAGAATCAGGAACAGTCTACATACTTTGCCTGTAGGCTATTCCTTTTCTGTGTGAAAGAAACCAAATTGCTGCAAGTCCAGGGAAGTTGAAGTTAGCATACTTGTAGAGCACTAGGAGGCTGTTAGCTGAGTGAAGGCCAGTGTGCATTCTAACCTGCAGTTAGAAACAAAAATTGTTCTGAGGTTACCTCTGTCTCCTCTTGGTGGCACAGAGGACTGTTTTTTTTTTTTTTTTTAAATATTTTTTAGTTGTAAATGGACACAGTACCTTTATTTTATTCATTTATTTTTATGTGGTGCTGAGGATTGAGCCCAGTACCTCACATGTGCTAGGCAAGTGCTCTACCACTGAGCCACCACCCCAAGCCCAGATGACTGATTTTTAATGAAGAACAATTGTTGGTTAAATAAGAAAAAGTCTGTAATATGTGTCATATTGAGTTGTACATTTACCTATTAACTGTTTAAGAAGCCTGTTTGCATATATTATTTTATCCATATTTTATTTAAGGTTGTCTTAGTTAATTTTCTGCTTTCTAAACTATTGAGTTTAAATAAACTCACTCAGGTGTTGTCAAAGTGAACCTGCTTGATGGTTAACAGCTTGATGTCTAGACAAGGTTTACCCAGGGGCAAGTCTGTTTGGTTTCCATGTGTTCACACATGAACCCCACCCCCAACTTGTTTGTTTGAACATATCCATCAATTCCCTGGGGCATACCAGCCAGTGTGTTGAGCACTTAGGATGTAAGGCAGGCATGATCTTGTCCATCTTGAAGCTTCCAGTGTCCTGAGGATGAAGCTAGCTGCCACACCTTTCATTTAGGTATTGCAGGAGACACAGGGTTACTGCGAAGCTTCCAGCAGTGTTTCAGAATGACTTGCCTTGTGACTTCTTTATGATTACTCACCAGGGACAAGATGGCCTGCAGGTTGCCACTTGAGACAAATGTCCTATTCATTGCCTTCTGGGCCTCTTAAATCTTGATCTAGCAATTAAGTATATACAAGAACAGAAAAAGTTTAAGAGAATGATAATCTCTTAAATAGCTGCATTTTAAATGCCAATTTACAAGTGGAGTAAAATAGTTAATGGAACGAATTGATGATTTTCAAGTTCTTAACAATAACTAGCTTTAATTGTCATTTTGTCTATGGACAAAGATTGTAGGGATGGATTTTAATTCTGGCTTGAAAATAGTATGGAAATAGCACCTGTCTTATTCTGTGAAATTTTGAGGGCTTAGGTATTTGGAGACATGGAGATTTACTCTTCATATATTCTGAACATCGTTGTTTCGGACTGTGGCTGGCTATAGCAGTTGAATAAAATTCCTGCAGTTCATCCATTCTTCTCCTACCAGCAGGTGTCATTATGGAAATATGAAAATACTGTAAATTCCAAAGTTGTAGGAACTGGCTGTGAGAAAGAGAAGTAGCAATTTGAATATTAAAACACAACAAAAAGTAAAGAAATCGTTTGACAGAAACCAAGGATGGCATGTTTAATTACTAATTTGGCAATGTTCTACAATATAGCACAACTGACACAGTATTTCAAGGCATATACTTAATTTATTTTAATTAGAGTAAGCAATACTACTAAGACCCACTCTAAGCTCATAGAAGGGTCTCAAAAGAAGAGTAAGATGGAATTCTTATCTTTGAGGTGTTCACATGATGTGGGGACCAAGGGGGAAGGATGCATTTTTGAAATAATTAGTTCATAGAATGAATCAGTCTTTCTTTTTAACATGCGAGATTAAAGAATGTGATAAAAGCTACAGAAATTCAGCCAGGGAGACTGGGGACTGTTGTTGATTTGGCTTAATCAAGATATAATTTTGACATGTTGTAAGTATGAAGAGCTTCAAAATGAGTTGGTAGCGTGATAGTTCATTCTTTCTTTTCTTGTTAACTGCCATCACTTCTCTCCATATATCCAAAGTGAAAACTATAAGAAGTATCTATTATATATGTGTCAGAGGATAATAGATGTAACAGTTTGTGATGATTAAGTCTTTCTACAAATGAAGGTAAATATTGGTCCTCGGGGCCTTACCCCAAGAACCTGGATAAAAGAGTATTAGTGTGCTAGATCAGAGACAATGTTTCCTCTACCTCTATTTTTCCCTTCTAGACTATGAGATTTTTCCAAGACATAGGATATGGGGCATTCCTCTTTGAGTTCCTGGCACTCTAATTCTGTACCTGGATTTGTGGTGAGCTTTCAATACATGTTTGTTAAATGACTTAATGAACGATAATATCACCAAAGGACAGGGTATTTTCAGTCTTTCATATATTATATTGATAGGATATGTATGAGGAAGAGACCACCAAGTGACCGACTCATGCAACAGCAAAAGGGAATTTATTGAGGATCCAATCCAGCGCGCTGGGGCTCCAGGCTCACTCAAGAAGGGAGAGCGGCCAAAAGCCCCTAGCAGGGGTTGAGCAGTGCTTAAGTACACTTTTTGGGAAGGGCAGGAACTTTACATACCTCACGGTCCCCTTTAACAAATCATTATACACCGCGGGAAAATCAAACAACAATTCCTGAACATGATTAGTACATTCATTGGCGGGAACAGGTCAGGCGGGAGTGATAGGTCAATCCTAAGGAGGGGATACATTTAAACTGATTGGTTTGGGCCCTGAATGCCTACGTGCCAAGCTGCACAGAGTCCTAGGTTATTAAACAACTAAATGGTCAGGGGGAATATCTACTGGGCAGTCCCGGGAATTGTCCTAACAGCTACAGGAATTTCAGGTTTTGGGTGTAGCATAGGAACTTAACAATACCTGGTCTTTTACATTTTAACTCAGGCTCTGCAGCTTAGAAACTTTACAATACCCGGTCTTTTACACTTTAACTTCAATTTCTTTTACTCTTACATATACATATGTTCACAAACAACCTCAGGTTGAACAATTTAGAAAAATGGGTTGAAGCTGGGTATAGTGGTGCGTACCTGTAATTCCAGGTACTCAGGAGACTGAGGCAGAAGGATGGCAAGTTGGAGGCCAACCCACATGATCTAATGAAATCCTTTCTTGAAATAAAATAGAAAGGGCTGGGGAGGTAGTTCAGTGGCAAAGCATTTACTTAACATGAACGAAGTCCTAAGTTTAATCCTCAGTACCACACATACACACACACACACACACACACACACACACACACACACACACACACCCAAAAAAAGAAAGAAAGAAAGTAGGGTTGAAAAACTGGTTGAAAACTTCATTGCATAAATCCTAATTTTTTCCTTTTGATTCCACTTGTCCATACAAGGAAATAATATTTCAAAAATATTTTGTCAAACTATATGATTCTAGGATATTGTCCATGAGATCCGAACAACATCATACTTCCTCAAAATGGAAAGGTGCTTAATTTTAGACAGAAGGATATATATAGTGTTCTTATAGAAATAATATGAAAATACTGTAACTGCTAAAAATACTTTTTCTCATGTCATTATCTTTTTGATAACTTGTTTCTGTGTTAGTAAACAGTCTTTCTCAATGAATACTGTTCACTGCTTTCACACTAATTCTTGCTGTAATTGAAGGCTACTGCTGATTTCCCAGCTGCCTTGTGGTGAGGCTGATGTCTTCAACCTACCTTTGGTACTTTGCTCTAACTACACTTTGTTTCTGTCACTTTCTTACATCTCAGTTGCTTAGTGAATTCCACATTTTGATTTTTCTATAGTCATCTACAACTTAACATGTCAAAAAGGGAAGTGATCATTTTTTACCTAAAAACCATCTCCTCCTTTTGGTCATATCATTTCTCTCAATATTATCATCATTTTTTTTCCATCCCTGAGGCTAAAACTTTGATGTTTTCTTTTGCTTAACTCCTTTTCTCATTCAATTGATACATCATTCTTTACTTCCTATTGTTGCCTATGATAGCAATTATTGTCTTCCTTTTTTATTCTTATTACCAAGATTCTAGATAAAGTAGTCTCCTGAATCATGCTGTAAGCAGTTTCTCTTTTTCCTCCAATAATGAATATGATTTTTTTTTAAGTTAGAATCATTCCGATATCAGTACCAAGACTAAACTTTTCATGAGAGCAGCTATGCCTCTTCCTGTCACACTAATTACCACTTTAACCCACCTCTGGATTCTTCTGTTACACTGTGTACACTCTGTTCTCTGGTCTCTTGGCTCCGGTTGTATGGGAAAATCTAACTACCCAATCTAGTCATGCTCTCTTTGACTATCAGAGTTAAAATATTTGTAGCAAAACACGTGTCACATAACCATGATCATTTTAGCTGTTTTTATATGTACAGTTAAGTGACATTAAATACTTTCACACTGCACTAAAACCATTACCCTCATCCCTATCCGGAACCTTTTCATCTCCCTAAACTGAAACTCAGTATCATGTCATTAAACATTAACTCTTCCTTTTCCTCCCACCCCAGTCCCTGGAAACCACCATTCTATTTTGTCTCTATGAATTCGACTACTCTAAGCATCTCACAGAAGTGGAAACGTATACTGTATGTATTTTTGTGCTTAGATTATTTTACTTAATTTCCTTAAGGCTCGTGCATGGTGTACCAGGTGTCAGAATTTCCTTCCTTTTAAAGACCAAATAATATTCCATTGTATGTAAATACATTTTGTTTATATAATCATCCATTGAGGGACATTCATGTTGTAGTTTTTCCTCTTTTAATGTGTCCTGATAGTTGCAAACAGATTAATCTTTCTGTACCTTACCTCAGTCATGTAACTTTACTGGAAATTGGTCATTCATTTGAATTAGTCATTCAAGGGCTGACTATGTGGCAAATTAGACTTCAAAAAGTTTCTAAATGCCTTCTTTCCCTTTTAAGAAATCAAAAAGAAGCATTTCCTTCTTTTTAAAAATTGTTGATGGATATTTATTATATTTTATTTATACATGGTGCTGAGAATTAAACACAGTGCCTCTCACATGTTTGGCAAGTGCTCTGCCACTAAGCTACTACCCCAGCCTGGCATTTCCTTCTATTTTTAAGTATTATTCCCCTCTATTTGAACAATATTTTTATTTTTTTATATTTTTTTAGTTGTAGATGGACACAATACCTTTACTTTATTTATTTATTTTTATATGGTGCTGAGGATTGAACCCAGTACCTCACACATGCCAGATGAGCACACTACTACTAAGCCACAACCCCAGCCCCTGAACAATATCTTTTAAAAATTAGTTTATTTTAATTAGGTATATATGACAGCAGAATGCATTTTGATTCATTGTACACAATTGCAGCACAACTTTACATTTCTATGGTTGTACATGAGATAGCGTCATACCATATGGGCAGTAGTATATATTCCAAGGGTAATGATGTCCATCTCATTCCACCATCTTTCTTGCCCCCATGCATCCTTCCTACCCTCCCTCCCCTTTGCTCAAAGTTCCTCCATTTTTCCCATGCTTCCCGCCTCCCAGTTATGGATTGGCATCTACTTATCAGAGAGAACATTTGGCCTTTGGTTTTTTGGGATTGGCTTACTTCACTTAGTATGATATTCTGCAACCCCATCCATTTATCTGCAAATGCCATAATTTTATTCTATTTTAATGCTGAGTAATATTCCATTGTGTAGGTATACCACAGTTTCTTTATCCATTCATCTATTGAAGGGCATCTAGGTTGCTTCCACAGTTTAGTTATTGTGAATTGACCTGCTATGAACGTTGATGTGGCTGCATTACTATACTATGCTGATTTTAAGTCCTTTGGGTATGGACTAAGGAGTGGGATAATTGCGTCAAAAGGTAGTTCCATTCCAAGTTTTCTAAGGAATCTCCATACTTCTTTCTAGATTGGTTATACCAATTTGCAGTCCCCCTAGCAATATATAAATGTGCTTTCCCTCCCCACATCCTTGCCAACATAGTCCAGAGACCCTGTGCCTAATAGAGGAAAAAAGTAGACCCAAATCTTCATCATGTTGGATTAGGCCCTGACTTCCTTAACCAGACTTCTAAAGCACAAGAAATAAATTCAAGAATTAATAAATGGGATGAACTCAAACTAAAAAGCTTCTTCTCAGCAAAAGAAACAATCAATTGGGTGAACAGAGAGCCTACATTTTGGGAGCAAATTTTTTGCCTCATACACATCAGATAGAACACTAATCTCCAGGATATATAAAGAACTCAAAAAACACCAAAACAAAACAAAAGCTCAAAACAACCCAATCAATAAATGGAGTAAGGAACTGAACAGACACTTCTCAGAATAAGATATACATTTGATCAACAAATATATGAAAAAATGTTCAACATCTCCAGTAATTAGAGAAATACAAATCAAAACTACTCTTAAGATTTCATCTCATGCCAGTCAGAATGGCAGCTATCAAGAATACAGACAACAATAAATGTTGAAAGATATAAAGATATATAATAGCTTTGTTGATTTGTCTTCAGTAGTAGCCTTCTTAAGTCTTATGATCAGAAGAAGTAGTTTCTTATCAAATCAAAAGAAGCTAGTTAATGTGGGAAATCATAGAAAATTTTATAGATACGTTTTAAAATAAAACAGTCTTTCAGCCAATCTTTTAGTGTAGGGTCTTGTATTTTCTTTGGCCTACTGGTTATCATCTTTCATAAATGATACAATGAATCACTTATGATTTCCAATTTCAGTTTCTTTCTTTCCTTCTTCCTGACTTTCCTTCCTTCCTTCTTTCCTTGTTTCCTTCCCTCCTAGGGATTGAATACAAGGGCACTCTACCACTGAGCTACTTCCCCAGCTTTTTCTGTTTTTTATTTATTTTTTTTTTATTTTGAGACTTTAAGGTCTTGCTAAATTTCTGAATCTGGCCTCTAACTTGTGATTCTTTGCCTCAGCTTCCAGAGTAGCAAAGATGTGTCACTTCCAGAGTAGTAGGTGTGTGTCACTGTGCCCGCACCATTTCATTTTCTAAACACAAGAGCAAAATTCTAAGACACTTGTGAGATGATGAGTGCAAAAGTCTTTGTGTATTTTTTATATTTCTTTGTCATTAACAGTTGCGCTCATAGTCAATTTTCTTAGAAACTCATCTTTATTGATTCTTTACAATAATGTGACCCACGTTTTTGAAGCAACATAACTCTTTGTGGTCATACATCCTCAAATAACATAATATTTAGTTGAATTATGTGATTATAATAAATACAAGTGGCATAACTTTACTTGACTCTTGGGAACCTTACCATTCAGTTGGTAGGTGTTGAAGGTTACGGGCTTGAGGAAGAGGCTGCTGACCATGTGTAATGTTACATTATGTTTTCCTGAGGGCATGGGGAGGACTAGGTAGATGTAAAGTCATTTAGTACAGGTTGTTTTGTTTGTCCTTGTTCAAAGCTGTGTTCTTGCTGGCAGGAATTGAGATAAAATTGGTATGGGGTAATTGCACGAATATCACAGGTTCAAATGGAAGGAACAGGAAACATTTATATTTGATGTAAATTTGCATTGATGTATCAGAGATCCAGCACCTGTGGGAATGAAGGTGGAGAGAATGATGAAGTAGCTGGGTTTTAGATTCTCACAACTTGCGGCTTTATCTCTGGGCAGATGGATCATCTCTGCCAGGAACTCCACTCCTCTGGCCACATGGATACCTGGAGTGCAGTTCAGTGCTACAGCCCCCTCCAATGGAAGTCCCTTGGTGTGCTTCTGGTGACAATCCACCCTTTGGCCTGCCCTTGCTCCCCATATGAAGGTGTGACAGGAGCATCCTGTCAGGGTCTCCTCCACTTACTTCTTACAGGTGTGTGGGATCCAATTGGTAGTGGTGGTGGTGGTGGTGATGGTGGGGGGTTGGGAAAGGCAGGTCTCAGGCCTCCATGCCTCTGCATTGTATCTAGAAATTCCTGTACATTTCTGACAGTGGACACGCCCTCATTAGTTTCTACTATTGACATAGGTTTTCCCTTCTGTTTATGTCCATTAGTAATTTCGCTGGAAATACACAGAAGAGGGGTTGGAAACCTGTCATTGTTTATCCCAAGCCTCACTCCTTTGCACTTTAAATTTGAGGTTCTTGGGCTGGTTTGCATACACTTTTTCCTCTGCTATGAGCAGATGACCAGTGAACTATGAGCTAGAGTTAGGCAATTAGCATTTCTATATTTCTCAGTAAGTTTTTCCTAATCAAGATTCAAGGCAATGGAATAACAATACTGGTAAGTTATTTTGCACTGTTGCTTTATAGATTTCACCATGATTCCTTGCTTCATTTAGTGAAATAAATAGCCTATTTGTGGGTGCAGGGGCTTGGAACATAGCGCATGATGATAAGAAAGGAGATACCCTCTGTTTTCAGAGGGACTCCCTACTTGGAATCCTGGACTCATACTTTCTGAGCATCCACTGTCTCTCAGCATTGCCTCAGGCAGGTATAGTTACACCAGCACAATAAGCTTGGTCATGCTCACTGTTATTTTTATTTTCAGGTGAAAAGTTTTTGACAGAAAAGAAAAATAGACAAAATGAACAACGTCAAGGAGAGCCAGTAACCTAGGCTCGGTCTTAAGGATAGCTTCCAGAAACTAGTGGCTAGATTTTAGTGTCTGTCAACTTGTTTCCTAACTGCCTGAATCTGCAGTGTCACAGATGGGCACATTTTGCTCAGTCATGGCAAAGATGAATTTTGTGGCTTTGGAATGATGTTTTCTTAATTTGCTTAACCACAGGCAGAATAAGGTCTTCTGGAGAAATGGAAAATGGATGCAGGCATCTTTCTTCCATCAGAAGATGAAATGGATCCTTCATCTGTCTAACCACATACCACCCTTGCATCATGTTAGCTCATATTGAAACCTTATAGACCCTGTCTTCGATCTCTGAACTCGAAAAGCTCTTGTAATACTATAAATTACTCTCATTGCTTCTTTTTTTTTTCTTTAGCTGTAGTGAATAATCCAAGTGTTCTCAAATTTCTGTTCTAAAAATGTCCCTCCTGGGATCCATGGTGAAAATGAAGCATTGGTTGTTTTACCACTGAACACGGCGTGAACTCAGTCCCTTCTTTGGCTTTGGAAGCTCACCATATCTGAGGCACTGCTCCTGACCTGCAGCTGGGCCGAAGTCTTCTCTTGTTTTCATTGCCTGCAGGGCCCGGAGCCTCTGACTGCATGACGGTGGAGTAAGTGGTGTGACCCTCTATTAGGAAAAGCTCACACCTACTCCCCCCATTGAGGCAGTGAGTCTTCATGAGAGAGGTACTGGAAACATCTCTCTTTAAGCCAGCCTAGTGTGATAAATCCTTAGCAGAATGTTGTGCACATATTAGACAATCAGTAAGTGTTTGTTGAATGAATTCACGATTGCAGCCTGGCCAGTGGTCCTGTTATTCCCACCCAGCCTTCCTGGTAGCAGCCTCCATTTCTCCTGAAATGGCAATTCTTAATTCCAGTCCTCTCATTGTCACTGTCCCATCTTTGCTCTGCCTTTTCTCTAACCCAGGAGAAAAGCCAAGGGCTACTCTGTGGATGAGCTTGCCCGGCTGTGCTGGGCTGATGGCAGTTGGAGGGACAGAGAATGATTGGGAAGGATGCTTCTGAACCAGATCCATAAACAGCTCCTCTCAGATGCAAGCCTTAGTCACCTGCCTCTGCCTGTCATGTCTTTATGCTAGGAGAGGGCTGATGGTCATAAGTGACCAAAGCACTCTTAGAGAAGTGGCTGCTCACAGTTCCAGCTGTTTCTTGATGCTTTATATGCCCATGTGTTTAGAGTTCCCTTTGTTCAAACACATCTCCTTATTCTAGCATCCTTTGGATGAATCACTGGAACTGGGAAATATCCTCCTCTAACTCCTCAGCTTTTAAAAACATGGTATGTGTCTATTACAATTGTCATTTCTGCACTTCATGTTGCCAAAACTATCCGTTAAGTCAGTGGAAAAAAGGCTGTGGTTTTTCTTAGTTATTTTCTTCAATTAACCTCTTCTGGGACAGTGTCTACTCTGGAGGCAATTTCTTCTTTCCTCACCTTTAGGTTAACTCCAAGGATCTAAAGAAAAAAAATAATTTCTTTGGACTTTAAGCCAAATGTATTTGCTAGTGAGGCCAAACATCTGAACAGATTTAGAGTGAATGATACTGAGTATTCAGTTCCAGGGTGAAGTCCTCCACTTCTTTCCCGTGTTAATTTTTTTCCTCTTTAGAATAGAGTCAAGTTATATAAAATGCATGTTTAGTTTTTAAAAAAATATTTTTAGTTGTAGATGGACATAATACCTTATTTTATTTATTTCTATGCAGTGCTGAGAATCAAACCCAGTGCCTCACACGTGCTAGGCAAGCACTCTACCACTGAACTACAATCCCAGCCTGTATGTTTAATTAAAAACCATATTTTTATAATATAAATATTATTTCATAATATAAATATCATTTTCATAATTTTATAAATATTTTGATAACTTTGCTTTCCACTCCAACTGGTGAGTGTTTGCCCTGGAGCATGCCGGAAAGGGCAGAAAAGATGCTTCTGTTGCCTTGATTGCCTTCATTCCCACGTGCTGCTTAGAGTATGAACTTTTCATGTGCTCAGTGTGATGCTAATGTTTAGCAATACAACATACTATTGTTACTATATAGTCTTTAAAAGGAAATGAGGTTCTGCTGTTGATCAAAGCCATAGTTACCTATTCCAACTTTGGAGGCAAATCTGGATGTGTTGGACCTGAGAGATGGTGTGTCTACAACACAGTGCCTGCCTTAATGGATTTTCAAGGGTAGTTTTGAAGATATGTAATATGTAAGTATTGACATTAGAATTGAACTGTCTTCTTTTGTTGGGAGGATACTGGGGATTGAACTCAGGAGCACTCAACCACTGAGCCACATCCCCACCTCTATTTATTTAGAAATTGTATCTCACTGAGTTGCTTAGCGCCTTGCTTTTGCTGAGGCTGGTTTTGAACTTGATATCCTCCTGCGTCAGCCTCCCGAGCCTCTGAGATTACAGTTGTGCACCACCACGCCCAGCTAGAATTGAACTGTCTTCTAAGACAATATGCCACAATTGTATCTGATTCTTCTTTATGGTGCCTTTTGTAACAGGTCATTTACACTAATTACATTATGCATCTAGGCACTTCCCTTTTAATTTAAAATATTTTCTTGTATTCTTAGGTGATAAGAATATAGTTTAAGCTGGTATTTATTACCTCCTCTACAGGTGGTGTATAGTATAGGGATCTATATAAATGTACTACTGATTTGGAATATTGTGGAGAAAAGTATGTCCATATATGAAGCAAAAAATTCTAACACATTCCAAGTTGCTTTTTTTAGAGTTAATTGATGAATGCTGTATGAATGTCACAAGATTCTGAGTCATAAAAATAAGGTAAAACTTCTGAACATCACACACACACACACACACACACACACACACAACCAAAAATCACCAAAACTCAATTTTCCCACTGTTCCTGATAATGACCCTTCAGTTCATTGCGGTTGGTAGGTTGTTATAGGAAAGTTCTGTGCTGACTGGACATTGGGAAGACATTGTAGTCTGAGATGGGTTTTGTCTAATAAAGTGTAACCCACATAAAGCTGGGAGTCCATACCAGTAGAGTCTCTGTAGTACAACATTCAAAGACACAATGGTCCAACTTGAGAAACTGCAAAGAATGACATAAATATTTGCTATATATTTTTAAAATATTTTTTAGTTGTAGTTGGACACAGTATCTTTATTTTATTTATTTATTTTTATGTGGTTCTGAAGATCAAACCCAGTGCCTTGCACGTGCTAGGTGAGCGCTCTACCACTGAGCCACAACCCCAGCCCTGTACATTTTATTTTTAAGGGATTTTTACATGGATTTTCATATAGTAAAACCATACAGAAAACTTCCTAGCATTTTTCTGGTCACCTCTTTCCTTCTTTCCAGTTTCTCTCTCATGATAACTGCGTATGTCTCTCTTGCTCTGCCTGGAGGGGCACCTTTCTTTGGTAGCTCTCCTGTCCTGCACTTTCATACCTGTCACAGACTTTCCCTGGTATATACAGTCTCCTGAAGCATGTTCTGTCCAGCCCTGGTTGATCTTCTTGTGAGCATAAGCCACCCTTGTACCAGAACTTTGGTGAACGCATTTTCATATCAGTATGAACATTTTACTCTTTTTTGCTCTTCAGCTTGGCTCCAGACATATTGCTTCCTCTTACTTTGATATTATGTGTTCAGTCATAGCGTCTAAGACCCTGCAATCCAGGGCAGTCTGCTTTCATTAAATCAGGCAGGGCTCCGGGAGGAGAGGTAAACAGTTACCCTTGTAATCTGTACCGGACGGTTGGTCCAGAGTCACACTCCTCGCTTCTCCTCTTTGTTCCTCCTGAGAAATGAAGTTGTTTAAAACTTCCTGCTTCCAGAAGGCTGTATGAAGGAAGTGGGTTGAGGTGCAAATGGCCTTGGCTGAAGATGGCAGCCCTGATCAGGTGATGGTGGTGATGTGTCTAGTTCTTTTCAAGTCTGGGTGTGGCTTCTATCCAAATCATTCTTTGAGTTATTGCTATGCAACAGGAGCAGGACAAAGTGCTATGGTTCTGGGGACAAGGATAATGACTAAGATGACTATGTCTTTATTCTTTATACAACTTTGATATAAAGTTTATAGAGGTATCTGCACTAGGGATCTCTAGAGAAACAATACAGTAGGAGACATCACATATCTATGCATATAAATAAATTTATTACATGAAATTGACTCACATCTTGTGGAGCTGACAAATCTCAAGATATGCTGGGTGAGTAGCAGGGATGGAGACCCAGAATTGCTGGTAGTGTAAGGTTTAGTCTGAAAGGCAGCAGGTCTAATACCCAGGAAGAGCTGATGTTTGAGTCAAAGTCCAAAGGCAGGAAAAGACAGATGTCCCAACTCAAGACTGTCAGGGAGAAGGAATTTTCTCTTGCTCAACCTTTTGTTCTTTTGAAGCCTTCAATTGATCAGAAGAGGCTCACTGACATTAGGGAAAATGACCTGCTTTACCCAGTCTACCAATGTAAGTGTTAATGTCATCCAGAAACACTTTTACAGATACATTCAGAATGATGTTTGATCAAATCTCTGGGCATTCCATAATCCAGTCAAGTTGACCCATAAAATTAAATGGTCACAACACCCATGAAAAGTGTAGGAACATGTAAGTCACAACTCAATTCCCATGTATATAGTTAAGTATTACTTGATGGATACAGTTGTGTTTCTACAGTTCACTGAGGGGTAAAGCTTGAGGAAATTACAATAAAGTGATTTATTTTGGGTACTTTCTTCAAAGAATTATATTGATCTCTAGATCTCCTTTCCTTTGCTTCATTTAACTCCTGGGGTATACTCTTTGTTTTTCTGTCCTTGGCGTAAGGAAATGATATGATAGGACTTTCTCTCTTCTATGAAAAAAATGTCCTTTTTTAATTTTAATTTTTTTAAGTTATAGGTGGACACACATCCTTATTTTATTTTTATGTGTTGCTGAGGATTGAACCCAGGGCCTCATGTGTGCTAGGCAAGTGCTCTACCTCTGAGTCACGATCCCAGCCTGTGATAACCTTTTCTCTTGGTAAAAGATGCTTCTATCTGCTCAGTGAAATCTCTAACAGCTCTCCTACTTGAGGAGGAACAGGCCACTGTTTCTGCTTAAGTGACAGCTTAGACAAACACTGCAGTCCCCCCTTCCTCCCCATTTTAGTCAGCTTTTTCACTGCTGACTAAAAGACCTGACCAGAAGTATTTTAGGGGAGGAAAAGTTTATTTGGGGGCTTATAGTTTCAGAAGTCTCCGTCCATAGACAGCAGGCTCCATTCCTCAGGGCTTGCGGTCAGGCAGAACATCATTGGCAGAACAGTATGGCAGAGGGAAGCAGCTCACATGATGCTCAGGAAGCAGAGAGACTCCGCTGACCAGACACAAAATACATATCCCAAAGCCATGCTCCCCAGTGACCCACCTCCTCCAGCCACACTCCCCTCTCAATTAATCCCATCAAGGGATTAATCCACTGATTGGGTTAAAGCTTACATAACCCAATTGTTTCTCCTCTAAACCTCTTGCATTGTCTCACGAATGAGCTTTGGGGGAACACTTCACATTCACACCATAACACCCCATTAGATCCACCTAACTTGGATTGTCCCAGAGAAGCCCACTAGAGCTGACTCACCTTAATAAAATGGCTTTTGGGTGTTTGAGAATCAGCTCTCAACACATTGTAGTTTGGTCCATTGGTGGGGTTATGCAGAACAGAGCCTGGGGAAATATCTTTTGGTAGAAAGGGCCTTCTAGACAGGGGGCTCTTTCTCTTGGAGTTGGTGTATTCAAGAGAAATGGAGATGTAGTTCCCAATTTTCTTAATCCAATCAAATGGGAGACAGAACATACAATAATGGTATACTTCTCTGTCATATCTTCGCAGATATTGACTGCTCAGTTACTGGTCCAAAGGAAAGACTTGTGAGCTGCTGGGGATCTAGCTTAATGGTAGTGCACTTGCCTAGCATGTGCAAGGCCCGGGGTTTGATCCCCAACACCACATTAAAGCAAACAAACAAACAAACAAAACACAAAGAAAGATTTGAGAGAAAGACTGGCTTTACTTGAACTTGGAGATCATTCTTATTGCTCAACTCTGTGCCTTCTAATCACAGTACCTATTCAGCCACCATACCTCCCCTGTCCATTCCCTTTTCTCTTGTTTGGGGTTGGTGTCTGGTACAAGTGTGTCCTAGTTGTTCCAGACCCTGTCCTGGACTCATCTTCAGTTCTCTCCATCCAGCTTCTCACAACTGAAGTTAGTTTTTCCTCTGGACTGTACTTAGCCTTTTGGACTGATGAGATTTTCATCTTTTCCTAATCCCTGACTCCTCTGTAGCTTTTCTCATGTCTAGGTCCTCTAGGTAGCTGTCTCTTCCAACCTCCATCTGATTTTTTAAAACTCTGCTGTTTACCGATGCTAGTTTTAGAACCAGAAAGCTCACTTTATGGTGACTTAGAAAACAGTATATGATTGTTTAATTCCCAGGTTATTTTCTTATCAGACTTATTATTCAGTTCAGAGTTTTGCTCCTGTAGGAAGTTCATAGTAAATCTCTAGGGAAAATGCAAAATTTGCAACTAATAAAAACAGCTTCTAACATGGATGAGGTACAAGGCTAGGCAAAGGGGGAAATTGAAATTTGAGAAATAAGAGAATGCCAATTTTGGAATGTATGCCTTTTAGGTAATCTGTCTATCTGGTAAGCTCCCACCATTTAAAAGCAGATGGGAGTTTGTTGACAAAGGGTCAATTGATTAAAACATAGGTGATGAAACCTAGTAGTTAGCCCTGAGTAGGTATCAGATCACTTTGGTCAGGGACTCCAGCAAAAGGTTTTTCCTTGAAAGTTTTCCAAATGATGAAACATTGTTGGAGTTGAGTGAAAGGTGTTTTTTTTTGTTTTTGTTTTTGTTTTTGTTTTTGGTAAGAAAACTCTTCATAGAAGGAATTAAGAATTGATTATCCTCATATATAGTTGAACTAGGTTTTTTTCACTAACAATAAAATATGGTATCTGCTTGCATTGTTTTTTTTACCCTGGGACCAATACAATGTAGTCATTATTGGTCATAAAGCACTCTAAAAACAAATTAATTTGTAAAGCTTATTTTGACAAGAAGTAAACATAAAGGTAAAGCATAGTTTGTGTATTGCTGTAATCATGGCACTCTTGGGCATAATTTATACAGAAAGAAAATAAAAGAGCAAGTGTAACTTCCTAGTTGATTGCCTGTAAAGGGCTTAATTGAAAACAGTTTTCTGCTTTTAAAAAGCGATTTATTTTAAATGTGCTTTTAAAAACAAAGGTCGTATTGATAACCATTTTAAGTATATTATCTCAATGTGGGATTTCAGTAAAAGGTCAAATCTTGTAGAAGTATTTTTGGTATGACTCAGTTCTGATCGCAGATAAACTTTATCAGGAAAATGAAATGAGTTGAACATTGTCAAGTCTGAGCACTTGTTTAAAGAGGCAACAATTGCCCCCCCCCCCAAATAAAGACTTTAAGAACTTTGGTTGAAAAAAAAAAAGGAAAACAAAACAAAATGGTATTGTTTTTAGTTTTCTTTATACAAGTTAATACCATATTAGAGGGGGAGAAAGGCACTGGCTATTTTTTGCTAGAAATGTGTGTAATTTTTTCCATTGTGGATAGATGATTCTGATCTTTTTTGCTTGATGTGATTTGCATTTTTTCAACTTCTTCAATTAAAGAACTGTTTTAGCCAGGCATGGTGGCTCATGCCTTTAATCCCAGTGGCTTGGGAGGCTGAGGCAGGAGGATCCTATTTTGAAAGCCAGCCTCAGCAACTTATCTAGGCATTAAGCAATTCAGTAAGACTCTGTCTCTAAATAAATACAAGAAAAGGGCTGGGGATATGGTTCAGTGGTCGAATGCCCATGGGTTCAATCCCTAGTGCTAAAAAAAAAAAAGAAAAAAAGAACTTTTTAAATTTCAGAAATGCTAATGTAGGGCTTTTAATTGAAAGTTTACTTCTTGTTTGGTAGTTTATTCTCATCCCCCAGTCTGCTTTACCTCCAAAGGATCTCTGACTTGCTTTTTTCCGGGATCTAGTATAAGACCTACAATTAGTTCATTGGCTGATATTCATGCGCCTGGTCAGAGTAGGGCATGCTCCATGTAGGGCAGGCTTTGCTGATAGGCTATGACTCAGTGCCCACAAATGTTTAGTCATTCAGCTTCTTTCCAAGGAAGAAGCTCAATCCGTCAAATAATTAACCTTTGCTGGTTCAGATGCTCATCAGAGACAGGGGAGGAGGAACCTTCTTTTCTCTTTCCTTCTCAGTCCAATGGCTTGCCCTAACTCTTCGAATGACACCTGCGGTATGGACTAAGGAAGACTGAGTGGTCCTCAGGTTCTCAGAAAGCCCCATCTGGTGAAAGTTCTGAGCAAACCTAAACACAGAATTACAATAGGGTTATGTCTCGATGAACATGTTGCAGTGTGAAAATAAGATATCTTTTAAGTTGCAAATGCATTAAATACATCCAACCTTCCCAACATCTTAGTTTAGCACCACTATACACTGCAGAGTGTAGGTTTTCCCCCCTTGTGACCATATGGGGCAAACCGGGAGCTGTGGTTACTGCTACTCATCAGTGACATGATAGACCATGGGGCTGCATACTGCTGGTCTGGAAAAAAGACCCAAATTCAAAATTCAGAGTAGGATTTCTACTGACTGTAGATCACTTTCTCATGATCATACCATTGTTGAAAAATTGTAAGCCGGACCATTGTAAAGTCAAGAACCGCCTGTATTAAGTAGGAAAAGTCTCTTGTTTCTTATTTTTCCCCTACAGTGAAACCTTAGTAACAATGGACTTCATTGTCTTTACCCGGTTTCCTGGTCTTGCAGGGTTGCTTAGTCAGTGTGATGGCCGATGGGGCCCGGATGTCCAGCAGTAGCTAGGACCTCCAGGCCTCACCCCTTTTTACACCCCCAGCGGTAGTCTTTCTGAGAAATACAGGCTCTTCCTGCATTTCTGTCTCATGCTCTGGCAAAGAAACACCCAACTTGGCTCTTTTCCATTGAAAATCGTCCTTCTTTGTCTTTCCACTTTGTCTGTGGTGTGAATTGGGGTTAGCATTATTGAACTGAGCTGTGCCAGAGTGCTACCAGCTTGCCCATTCTCCATTACCCAATTCTTCCTTGCTAGCAGCACCCAGATTTTGTTCATATATTGACAGCAACATGTCCAGCCCTGGCAGTGAATTTTGACAAGTCGAGGCTAATTAGGATATCTTTTATCAAGGATAAGATAGCTCCTTTGCCTCTAGAGATGGCTAAGTATCCTAATTCTTACCAGTAAGATTTAAGCAGTGGAAGTCCACTGGGAAGAAGGGGGAGGGGCGGGGACAGCTTTTGTGGTCCTGGTGCAAGGGCAGAGAAACTGCTGTGCTTCTTGCCCTTTCATCTTAATTTGAATGCAAATGTATTTTCTGGAGCTGGGGCAACCATTTTGCGACCATGAAGTAATAAGCCTGATTGCTAGTTTATGGGAAGGCAATAAATCTCCATCCACATAAGTTACCATCACTGAACCACTGTTTGGCACAGAATTTCTAATTGAGGGACACTAAAACTCAGATATGCAAAGAAAATATAATTTATATAATTTCTTTTGTAATAGGTCTCCTCTTTTTCCTGAGTCTTCACAGTTGTAAATGCTGGTAGTTGATATCTAGCAATGAAGTATTGAAAATTTAATTATAAATTAAATTGATAATTTAATTTATTTTGAGGCAATGGTCCAATTGTTCAATATCCCCTCCAATTCCTTTGTATTTACCTAAGATGACATTTGGGGGAAAAGAATGGGGTTCTTAAGGAGTGGCATCATCTAACTGGCTTGCACTGGTTTACCAAACCTCATTGTTAAATTCTTGGGAATTTAACAAATTAGCTGCTAAACTCAACCATTATTACAAACTAAGTTATATAAACTTACAGTACTAAAGTGGTAGTACTCAAAATTTAGGACTGAACTACATTTTGCTATCATCCATGCAATTGAAGTGTCTTGTATCTGTTGTATCCATAAGTGGAAATACTATATAATGCTGCAGTGAACATGGGAGTGCAGATGTCTCTTCCAGGAACTGATTTCATTTCCTTTGGACATATACCCAGTAGTGAGATTGCCAGGTCATATAGTAATTCTAATTTAAAGTTTTTGGGGAACTTTCATACTTTTTTCCCACAATGGCTATACAAATTTGCACTTCCCACTAACAGTGTGCAGGTATTCCCTTTTCTCCCTGTCCTTACCAACACTTCTTGCCTCTTGTCTTTTTGATAATAACCATCCTAATGGGTATGAAGTAATAGTTCATTGTGGGTTTAATTTGCATCTCTCTACTGATTCATGATTTTGAGCATTCTATCATATGCCCATTGGCTATTTATATTTCTTCTTTTGAGGAATGTTTATAAAATGACCCCTTTTCAATTGAAAAACCCCTCTATTTTTGTTCCCCCTCAAACTTGACCTTACAATTTCTCACTTTGAGATTTAGACCAAAGGCAAAGAAGCCATGATATACTATTTGTCCCCCTGATTATGTCTTCTTTTTTGTTTCTCATCAGTCACCATAAGTTGGAAAGGTTTCCATTTATCTTCCCTTGTCTTTGTAGGAAAGATTTCCAAGACATATCCTTCTTCCTGGCAGGAGTTGCTGTTTTCCCCTTCTCTGAGGACATACTGGTAAAAAGGCTGTAAAGAATCTGATTCACAGGGACAATAAATTAAATCAAAAGTTTATTTTAATATATCTTTACTTATATTTTTATATTTCTAAATTTATATACATGTATATATCTCTCTCTATATATATATTGAATATACTTTTTATATATGTTGAAAAAGCACCAAGCATTTATGTTTTTTTAAACAAAATCATTTATAATTTCTGCAAAGAAATTTGACCTATAAACTTAATAAAAGTGTATAAAATCCAGATTATGAGACTTACAAAATGTTGATGAAAGAAAAGAAGACCTAAATACTTGGAAAGACATACCATGTTCATGAATTAAAATTTCAATGTGCTGAGGATGTCAATTCTCATCAAGCATTTATCCTAATTTCACTACCCTTTATACATAATGAATACTTAAAAAGGGACATTTTGCAATTAATAAAATCCTTGAATACTTTTGGGTGGCAGAAATAAATGTGGAGATAGGGAAGAATATGATGGCATTTTAGAAGTCAACAAAGATGATTGTATGCACAAATTTCTGAACTCTGCCAAGACTATTAGCACTGCTCACCATTTCCATTTTCAACAACTTTCTCAGTGCCTCTACCATCTGTGGTCTGCTTTATCCCACTCCCATTCTTGATCATTAATGCTTAGGATGTTTCTACCTCTTCAGTTGCATTTAAAATTTTACTCATATATAATAATAGTTTTTTTCTTTCTTGTTATAAATAAAAATTCAAGTGTGTTTTAGAAAATACAGATAAACATAATAAAGGTCACGTACAATCTGTTGCCTAGAAAAATTATCTATTACTTATCATTAACCATTCTTCTGCAAATTACTTTAAATAGCTATATAGTAAGCACTTTTATCAATTATATATATCAATTTAATTGGTTTAATGATAACTTCAAAACTGTTAACTAACACTCAGAACCTCTTGATAAGTGATAGGGAAGATGTGTTTGTTAGCAGGGGCTTTCTGGTGTGTCTCAAATCATTCTCTGGATGCCTTTTGCTGCTTTGTCTCTGGAACTTGGAAATCTCCCCTTTTTTATAGCTTTCAAAAATCCTTATTGTCTTTTAGAGTCCACCAAATTTTACCTGTTAAGCCTCCTTCACATTTCCTGCTTAGAGTACTCTTCCCTTTCCCTGAACCCAAAGTTACAGGTGTTGCT
This sequence comes from Ictidomys tridecemlineatus, assembly GCF_052094955.1. Classification (NCBI taxonomy): domain Eukaryota; kingdom Metazoa; phylum Chordata; class Mammalia; order Rodentia; family Sciuridae; genus Ictidomys; species Ictidomys tridecemlineatus. Next base: position 163,531,729 of record NC_135482.1, read on the forward strand.
CATTTAGCACTAGGGATCTGACAGAGATGTTTCCAGAGAGGGTCTAGACTGCAGCCAGAGCCATCTTTGATCTTTCCTTCTTTGTGGCTAAAAACATGTAGAGGTTTTCCAGGGCAGCCTGATGGATTGGGACCACTTCCTTCATAATCCTGGTGCTTCTGATTGTCTTTGAGATTGTGAAGTGGCAAATGGAGCAACAGCAGCAATTGCAACACCCACGGGTACTTCCAGGGCTGTCAGGAGGAGTGCCAGACCCCTTACCTTCACTTTCTGCAAAGATCTAGATTGTGACCGATATATTTGAGCTGTCTTGTGTGAGAAATTTGAAATTCATTAATGTTTGACTTGTGGTTATTTGGATTTTTTTTTTTTAAATTGATGGTACTTGATCTATCTAAATGCAATGGGGAAATTCTCCCTTCATTGTTTCATTGAGAGACTCCCAGCGTATAACTGTGCCTTCCTCACTGTCCTGGCTTATTTCTTCTCTCTCCACTCTGATGCCACAGTGCAATGTGCATTATTCCAGGCCTGGCCACCCTTTCACTCTGTTTCATCTAGCTGGAAGATCTCACTGACTCATTGTGGGGTAGAAACTGATGTCAGCAGGAAGGAAGGACCTCTTGTCATTAAAAATTGTTTTTTTTTTTTTTTAAAGAATGGAGTTGTACAGAGGGATATGCATACAGTCTAAAACTGACAAAATGCTTTAGAGCTGTAGTTTAAAACCATGAATCCCTCTGTATGCTACAGATAAGGGAGCAGAAGCTCATTTCCTCTGCACATTTGGCCTCCAGACTTCTCTGTGTATAAAAAAGAGCCAAGGATTTTTTTTTGTATTTATATATTAAAAATTATTTTAATTAAAAAGAAAAAGAGGGGCTGGGGTTGTGGCTCAGTGGTAGAGTGCTTGCCTAGCACATGTGAGGCACTAGGTTCAATCCTTAGCACCACATAAAAATGAAATGAAGATATTAAAAAAAAAAAAAAGAGGGCTGGGGTCGTGGCTCAGTGGTAGAGCGCTTGCTTAGCACATGTGAGGCACTGGGTTCAATCTTCAGCACCACATTAAAAAAAATAAATAAATAAAGTAAAAAAAAAAATGCCTATTAAAAAAAGAGAAGTGCTTAGCACCAGAAAAAAGAGATGATTATAGAGTGTCTTTGTCCATTCCTGCTGCTGTAACAAAGTGTCACGAATTTGGTAATTTATAAATAATAGGAATTTATTTCTTACTGGGATAATCAAGATCAAGGTGCCAGAAGATTTGGTGTAGGATTAGGGCTTGCTCCTTGTTGTTGTGTTTTCCTGTGGCAGAAGGGTAAAAGGACCCTACTTGTGCCCTCAAACCCTTTTATGAGAGCACTAATCTCATCTGTAAGGGCTCTGTTCTTATGACCTCACCATTTAATAAAGGTCCCATCTTTAACATTGTTGTACTGAGATTTAAATTTTAGCATGAATTTTGGAGAGACATAACATTCAAATCATGGCACCCAGCCTGTTTTAAAAATAAGGCCCAGAGATTTGATGATCACACAAGATTCTGGGATTCTGCAGATCCTGGAATTATTGCTGGAATGAAATCCCTCCTACCCTGACTCTCTATTCACCTTTCATTATCTCACATAGCATCTCTTTAACTTCATAATTAACTAACAAGACTTTAGCACAGTAGCTATTATTAGGATCATATCCACTTTTAGGATGAGGAAACTGAGGTGCAGATAGCTTGAGTAACTCAACTCAAGGTCAGACTGTTTGTAATCACTGGAAACAGCACTGTATCCCCTGACCCCAGTAACTGGGTTTAATTCCCTGTGGTAGCACCTTATATATGTCCATGCTATAGGTTCAGAAAGATGAAGAACTTTGGATGAGAACTGGAGAGTGGGTTTGACTTGCCAGGGAAGCTTCAATTACAGCCTTATAGGATTGGAAGGTCAATTATGACAAGTTGAGGAATGAATGGGAAGTGAGACTGTAGAGGGTGTGAGTGTCATGACAAGGGGGCTTGACTGTAAGATGAAGGGAAATAAAGCCAGAGAGATGGAAGCTGTAGATGACTGTTTTTTTTTATTGTTGTTGTTAGGAAGCTTTGCTATTCTAAGACATGAAACAAACTGGAAATGAGAAATGCAGAGGAAGAATGTTTAGGGCAGAGCTGAGGTTGGGGTTTTTAAATTTGTAATTTAGATAATCATTTTTTTTTTTAAATTTCCTATCAGGGTCAGAACATTCAGAATTGGGAATAAGAGAGCTGTTATGGATTGTCAGAAAAAGCAGGTCAGAAGGACTGGACAAGAGGGCAAGAGAGAAGAAATGCTGACGGGAATGTCGTTGAAGTGATTCACCAGTAACGCTCTGTGTGATTCATGACCAAAGCTTTAGGACTTGTTATATGCAGGTCGATCTCATATTCTTTTACACTTTTGTCATGCTTAATGACAAAAGCATGCGTACATGTGCTTTTACACTAAACTACAAGAGTCCACTTTATTTTGCTTCTTAACTCCTTCTGCAAACTTTTGTTTATGGAAGGAGAGCCCTACTGAAGGGCATATGCTACCATCATACTCACTCTGTGGCGGTGGGTGCAGGTTGATGGAAGGTAAAGGAAATGAGAATTTTTTTCCAGCCACCTGTGGGATCCTCAGGTTGCTGAGTCACCATCTCTAAGATGGGGGGTGGGTGGGGGGAAGCAGCATGTCTTTCAGTGAATGCCCAACAGTGACATCACAGAGAGAGAGGGAGTGTGTGCTTCAGCTCAGTTAGCCTGGAGGGGAAGCACAGGACCTAATTTTTATGAGGCTAGCTGGGAGCAGCCATGGTTCTTATCAGGTGCCACCTGCCATCAACTGTTATTGCTCTACTTGGTTCCAGCCAATCTAACACACTTATTAAAAGCTCAAACCAGCACTTACATCACCCTTATAATATTGCTTACAATTCTAGGCCTAGAGGATTTCACTAATTTAACTAGTAGTCTGTTGATCAAAGGAATGGCGTTCCTTGCAAGGGGATAGAGTCAAAAGAAACAGTTTCATGAGGGATTTTTCTGGCATTTTCTCTGGCCACAGATATGGAAGGAAGAAGCATAAAGGATGGATAAAGTGGGAGTGAAGGAAGGTAGGGAGTGAGAGGTGGGAGGGTTGAAGGAAGCTGAGGAAAAGGTTTGGTGGGACAGATACAGGTAACAAGGTATGATCAGAGAGCAGGAGTTGCAGGTTGATGTTTTAGATATATTCTGTGGCCATGTCGTAAGAGAGGAGAGCATAGACTTGGGAGTGTGACCGGCAGAGTTAGACTCCCGGCCCCTGATGTCTGTTCATTCATTATCTCTGTAAGGTTCTGGTTAGGGTGACGGTCTAACCTTGGAGGTAACTACCAAAACAGAGGTAACTACCACTGATGTAAAGTTAGAGGTCTGATGCTTGGCACTTGGTGAATACCCATACGTGGTCATGACTACTTTTTTGGCAGAGTGTGACCTGGGGAAAGGGCTGCTTACAAGGATGATGACAGTTTGCAGCATAGGAAATGAGACATGGAGGAGCACTCAGGCAGCTCTCTGGTTTTCTCTGAAGGCCTGAGCTGGTCCTGCCCTGGCCCAGGCATTTGCTTTACAGTATTCTATTTTGTCCTTTATCCCTAGGGTCATTCTGTAAGTAAAGCATGTAGGTGTGTGAGAAATTCTTAGAGCTGCCCTGCTTGGTGAGGAATAATTCAGAAACCACCACAGCTCTCATCTGTGCTCTGAAGTCATTCGGCTGTTATGCTAGAGTCAGCTTTAAGTTCTGCCACCGTTTTTTTCTTTTTCTTTTTAATAGTTAGGCACTGACACATCTTGCTTCTACTTTATGGAAGTGAAAGACACAGGCAGGCTGAGAATTTAAAAATTTAAAAAATTTAGTAATTAGAGATGTCGCACAGGCCCTGGTTTCAACCTAACACTGCAAAAGTGATTAAATAAATAAATAATCTGAATAAATAAAAACATTTTTAAGTTAAAAAAAAAGAAACTATTGGAAGCATTTCACACAGAATTTCACACATTTAATTTTATTATTTTAACTTTCTTGTACCAGGCCTTTTAAATCCTGGAAGAAAAGAAGATATTTAAAAAAAAAAATTTTTTTTTTTTCCTCCTGTTTGGAATTCAGTTCCCTCAGTGTGACACTTTACAGAAGTTGGGACTTCCTCCATGCCATGCTCTTTAGCTGGGCAGGGAGGAGACCTTCTGATTACATGACTAAGGTGTGTCAGTGCTGGTAGCTCAGCTCAGCCATCTGTAGTGAGACAGTCAGTCGTCCCTCCCAGTCTGCTGGGTTTCACAACCATAGAGTTGACCAACTGTGGGTCTAAAATATTCAGAAAAAAAATGTGCCTTTATTGAATATGCATAGACTTTTTAATTGAATATGCACAGACTTTATTCTCTAAACAATACAGCATAATAATTATTACAAGGCATTTACGGGAATTATGCATTATAATCTAGAGATGGTTTAAAGAATGAAAGAGGACATGCATAGATTCTATGCAAATACTGTACCATTTTATACTGTTATTGTTATTATTTTGCAGTACTAGGCATTGAACCCAGGGCCCCACACATACTAGGCAAACACTCTACCACTGAGCAACATCCCTAGTCCACCACATGATTTTATATAAGAGACTTGACCGTTTATAGATTATGGTTTCTGTGTATGGGGGTGGATGGGATGTTGGGGGTAGGTGCTGGAACCAGTCCCCCATGAACACTGAAGGAGGATCAAGAGTGAAAAGGCCTAGTTGTAATCAGACTCACAAGAAATATACTGAATTTCCAGACCCAGGTCATATTTTAGGTTTGTTTACTTCTTTAAATCAGCTTTCATAGGCATCGATCATTTAAGCAGGCCTTGAGTACCAAGAATCCTAATGATGGGATTGGCAGGTCAGCTACTGAGGTCTGATTTAGGCAGCTAAGTGGTAACATTTTCTGTATCTTAAATGCACTATCATATGCTTCCATTTACTACCATATATGTTTGCTGAAATAATACCCCTGCCACATATGAAGCTTCTCTGCCTGGCGCAGTGGTTACAGCAGGAGCCCAGGGAGTTGCCTGCCTAGGTTTAGACAGTGGCTTTACTTCATATGAAGCAAATTATGTAGCCATTTGGTGCTTCTGGTTTTTTTTTTTTCATTTATAAAGGAGAATAACAACATCCACTTTTTAGGGTTATTGAAGAAATGAATGAGGTCATATTTAAGAAGTGCTGAGATATTGAAAATGCTCAATAAAGTTGCTATTATGATGGCTAAAAGCACATGAGAAACAAAGCTCTTGCTAAAGTTTTTATTTCTGTATTATGTGAAATGCTGTGGCAGGCTAAGTTTGACCCTGGGTTATTTTTTATTTCACTTATTTTTGTGGTGCTGGGGATCAAGTCCAGCGTCTCATGCATGGAAAGCAAGCACGTTACCACTGAGCTCTATATGCCCAATCCTTGAATTCTTTTAAATGTGCTGTCTCATCACTCTCATCACTCTCTTCTCTGTGGTGTCTCTCCTCACTCTCACCCTCCAACCTGGGTTAGGGACATGCTTTCTCCTCCCAGAGGTTCTCAGGAGAGACCAAGAGCCCTGAGCTGCAAACATCCCAGGACACAAGCATTTAGGTCAGGGACCTGGATCCCTGACTATGAACTAGACTCCTACCCATGAGTGAAGATGAGGGGAAGTTCCCAGAGCCACCAAGTAACACCCAAATGCACCTGCCACATACGTTCTGCCAAACGAGGATCCTTTGGTTTACAAGCTCCTCGGGCATTTGTGTATGTTCTGTACATTTCGTATAAATTGCTGTCTTCTACGGATCTAGCAGAGATCTAATTTCGAAAGCCCAGAACTTTTGATTGTGGAACAAGGTGATCAGATGGGGGAGTCAGGAGGGTAAATTTTGGAACATGGTTTTCAGCGGGAGGGCTGGCTTGGATAGGCTCTTGGAGATGGGACTGTGGCTTAAGGGCAGCATGTGCTCCTTACATGTCTGAGAGCGGAAGACCTGTAAAAAGGAGATGGGGCAGAGGGAGAGAAAGCCTTACCAAGACATGGTGGAGTAACTGACCAGCCTAGCTTACACCCCAGCTCTTTCACCTCTAGCTGAGTTATTTTACTTCCCATTGTTGGAGGTATTTTTCTTCTCAACCATAAATTAATATCTGATCCTGTGACTTGATTTCAGGTATTTAATATTTTCTATCTCCAAAGAGATCAGGGGTTTGAAAGTGAATCTTCTTCTTTATCTTATTATTATTATAGTGGTTTACATCTTTCTTCTTTCTAATGTTAGGAAGCTAGGGAAGTTTATTAGTTTGCTAGGGCTGTTGCAGTGTGCCAAACTGGGAGATTTGGAGCAACAGGACCTTGTTGTCTGGAGGCTAAGTGTCTGAAATCAGCCTTGGTAGAACCAAGGGTAAGAGAGGGATCTGGTGCATACCCTTCTCCTTGGGTTGTAGATAGCATCTTCTCCCTGTGCTTCTTCCCATCATCTTCCTTTTATGCATGTCTGTCTCTGTGCTCAAATTCTTCCTTTTTATAAGTACACTCATTCTACTGTACTAGGGGCCTATCTTACACTAGCATGACATCATCCTACCTTAACTAATTGCATCTTCAATGACCCGATTTCCAAATTAGGTCACATTCTGAGATACTGATTGTTAAGACGTCAACATATGGATTTTGGGGGGATATAGTTCAATTCATAACAGGAGGTTTGAAAAAACAGTATTTGCCATTCTTAGGCAGAAATGGGAAAATCAGCTCTGCACTTGGGTTCATACAAGAACCAGTTTTCCCTGAATCTCCTTCTTTGGAGGAAAAATCAACATACGTATGTTTCTATTCTTCTCTTCAAGGTATCTGTTTGCATATCTGGCTACATTTGAAAATCTTCTCATCTTCCATTATTTTGAGTATGTGATGGCTTATGATACTTCTCTGGATACTAAGGTCTGTCTTATCTGTCGAAGATTGCAATAACTTGATCATTGCAGTTATAATTGCAATATTATAATAACTTGCCCAATTAACTTAAAAATATATTTTAATGTTGCTCTAAGAATCAGATGAAGGATAAATTTTGGGATGTCTTTATCAGCATCTGCGTCAAATGGGCCGATGTTGTAGACTGTACTGAGTGAATCCAACACCAGCCCTGCTGGCTCTATAAGTAGCCATTTCTTCTCATTTATACTTTAGGCCTAGTGGCTCCTGGGCCCATTTATACACATAATTGTACATTTGACTGAAGGGAGTTAAGCAGACTGCAGTGGAGGTAAGGCCTTTTCAGTTTACCCAGTGATTCCCAGTTGTGTGAGGGTCTGGACTGCTCTCAAGCAGAGGGCATCTTACTTAAGTAAACATGGGCCAAGTTGTTAGACTAGTTTTTTAACTAATTAATTAATTTATTTATTGGTGTGAAGAATTGAATCCAGAGGTACTCTACCACCGAGGTATAGCCTTAACCCTCTTCTGTTTTTCAGTTAGAGATAGGTTTTCATTAAACCGTGCAGGCTGGCTTCAAACTTGGGATCCTCCTCCCTCAGCGTCTCTATTAGCTAGAGTTACAGTCATAAACTCCTCATTTAAAAAGAATGTGTGGTGTTCAGAAGAAACTCAGAATCCTAGAAAACATTGCTAAGTTTGAAGGGGCATGCTGCAGAAGAAAACATGAACAAAATCATTGGGAAACTTATTTAACTTAATCTTATTATAAATGTCTTACCACAAGAAACTCCTTCTAGTGAGTAGAACATAGCCAATTTTATAGAACTTTAAAATGATATTTTTGAAGAATTGTACAGGAAATTTATCCCATGGAGATGATTAGACAAATAAATATGGACTTATGAATAAGAATGTTCATTTAATTTCAGTGTTTTTTATAACCCAAATGCAGAAGTCATTTGAACACTTAGTAACAGAGGACCAATTAAATAAATTATGTTGGCATGGCCATATACTGAAATATTATGTAGTTATTAAAGTGATGATGTATGATATATTGACATATTATAATATTTTAAGGATACAAAGTATTATTTATAAATAAATAACTTTTTAGGAAAAATTATTTTCAAAAGCCTAGAAAAGTCTAGAAGGATATACAGAAAATTCTGATTATTCTAGGAGATTGGGTTATTAGTTACTTTCTATTAAAAACGACTTTGCCATATTTTCTGAATTTTTCTTGCAACAAGTATTTTTATAATAGAACGAACAATGAATCAATATGAAAAATTCCTCTGGAGTCTCTGAATGGCCACTTAATCATCTGGAAAGCTTGCTTTTCCTAACTCTAGTTCTTGAGCAGTTGGCTGCAGTTAGAGTCTGGCGTAATAACCCTCCACACTTTTGATGAAGAGGCTTATGTTTAATAAAGGTCAAGAATGATCTTTTGCTGTCCAAACAGTTTAAGGCTCATCCTACCTGGTCAGCTCTGATCTTCCTGAGGCTGCTGATCTTGATTAACCTCATGGGTCTGAGCCCATCTGGATGAATCTAGTGCAATCTTCACAGTTTTCAAAAAGATCAATACCTCACCATCTGCTTGTGGGGCTTTGGAAGCATATGGATCGGCTCAGAGCACGGGCATTCCGGCTGCCTCAAATTGTCTGCACTTCATCACCTTCATCAAAGCTTGGCTGAGAAAAATGATACTTTGGAAGATGGTTTAGAATCCATTTTTTTTCCCTCTAGATGCTACAGGTTCTATGCTTGTATCAAGCCAGAACAGCAAAAATTTCCATTCTTGGAGTATATGTCGAAGCTGCTCCTGAAATAATATTCACTGATTGTATTTTAGTATTAACCAAGAAAAATGGGAAGTATATGAAAAGGCCACAATGGTGTTGTCTCACAGAACTCTCTGGCAAAATGCCCTCGGGCCTCAGGGAGGACCACAAAGATGAAAGGTTATAAGATTGCTCCTTTCTATCTCTAGTCTCGGGGTTCTGCCTATCTTGGGTTTTATTTATTTATTTTTCAACATTTAAAATCTCAGCGATTTTATTAACCAGTAAAGTTTTGTGATCTAAATAAATTAGATCTATAGAGAATGCTGAAATTTGCTGAAAATTCTTATGAGGATCTCAATGTTCTTCCTTTGGCTTAGACTAAAGGGCTCTGTGTTCTTTATAAAATAATAATAATGATGATGAAAACCCCTCTACACATAACATACTCTTGTGTATATCGTGAACAATTTTACTGTGGCCTTCCAAAGCCTGTTTTCAAGAATTATGAGACTAAAACGAAAATCACTTCAGGGTTTTTAAGAATGACTTTCCCCAAACTAGAGATAAATATAAGTAATTGAATATTTGTAATGGCACAGGATTTCGGTTGAATTTTCTACTCACTGTTTCAAACCCGTGGTTTTGAATTGGGGGTGATTTTGCTTTTCTTTCCTCAAGGAACATTTGATAATATCTGGAGACATTTTTGGTTATCACAACTGAGGGAAAGGTGCTATGACGTTTGGTGGGTGGAGGCTAGTGATTTTGGCAAATATCCTACAACACAAAGACAAATTCTTCCACAAAGAGTTACCTGGGGGAGTTACCTAGGGGCTGGGGTTGTGGCTCGCCTAGCACATGAGGGCACTGGGTTCGATCCTCAGCACCAAATAAAAATAAATAAAAATATAAAGATATTGTGTCCATCTACAAGTAAAAGAATTTTAAAAAAGAGTTCAGCAAGAAATTGGTGTAGAACATCTTTTACTGCATTCTGTTTCTATAGGGATAGTGTTGAGAGGACTGTCAGTGATATCACTAATACTCAGTGAGTATTTTTTACATGACAAAATTGCTTTAGGTTATTGTATTTAATATTCAATTAGGGAATTCAATAGAACTGTTACTTTTTTCTGTGTCTCAGAGATAGACAAAAAAACTCAACTGCAGCTATTATCCTTGTTGTGTATCTTTGTGTTTTTCTTTTTCTTATTCTAAAATTACCACACAATTGTATTTTCCCTGGTCCTGATGCACTACTATTATATTTTATCAATTGTTGCATGTTTTTATTAGAAGCACTTCAAATTCTTTAGGAGAGAAGTCAGTCATAAATAAAGACAGTTTTACATATTCAGTAAGAGCTCAATGTCCCCCTCATATACCTATCCATTTGTTACTTTAAGTCAGTTTTATAATTCCTGATGCTTGCAATCTAATCTAGAGGAATCAGTAATGTGGAAACGTCGCACATGGATAGATTCAAGGGGACACGTAGGGTAGCTGTTTCTATCGTCTTGCATATAACATTATATTATGGCTCCCTAAAATATCTACAATACCTTTTGCATATAAAACTATGAATCAACAGATAAAAATTTTGATCTCATGTTGACAGAAGTCTGCTTGTGTATGTGGTAAAACAAAAATCTATTTGATGCTCAGTTTAATTCACTCTATTATTTTAATATAAAACATGGATTATATATGGGTGTGTGTATCTGTGACAGATATACAAATAGGTGGTATTAAATGTGTATATCATGTAGATACGAGAATCAGCAGTAACAGCTATCTTCATATGAAATATCATACTCAGTAAAAATTCTCACTTTTAACTGACATTTTAATATAAAATTTTCAAATTTACATAAGAATTGAAAGAATTTTACAATGAACAACCCATTTGTACCTCCATTTAGACTCCATAATTAACATTTTACTCTTCTTGTTCTATCACATGTATGCACCTAGCTACCTGTCCCTCTATCCATTCATCAACAAATTTTATTTTTGATATATTTCAAAGTAAGTTGCAGACATGACAACATTACCACAAACTACTTCAGCATGTGTATCTTTAACTCAAGTATTTTCTATGATCTTTTTCCCTTTGAGGTAAAATCTACATACAATGAAAAGCATAAATCTTAAATGAACCACTGGAAGAATTTTAATAAGTGCATACAACAGTGTAACTCATATTACTATTAAGATACAGAACATTACATTACCAACATTCCAGAAGGTTCTCTTCATTCTCCTTCCCAGTGATCCCTCACTCTTGCAACTCCAAGGCAACTGTTCTGATTTTTTTTTTCTATCATAGATTAGTTTTGTGTGTTTGAGAACTTATGACTAGAATCATGCAACTGCTTTTGGGAATAAAAAGGAGTTTTCTTTTATTGTTAACACTTAATTTCTGGGATGTGAAGTATAGTTGTCAGGGTCCTAAGGCACGCAGAATTACAGATTCTTATCCAGGGTGGAGCAGTGGCTTACCCTTGGGTCTGGTTGACAAAGAGAATGCTTTTGTCTGCAGACTACTCGCTTCCATGACATGTTTGTGGAATGAAAAAGTGAAAAGCTTTTGGAATCTAGTGAGCAATTAAAAATCACACAGTTTCTCGTAGGCATCGGGCCAAAGATTTTTACCGACTGAATGCAGGGAGACACTGTCTGGTTGGCTGCCTCGGGGGACTGGAACGCATCCTGCAGAGAGGCCTCAGTGGGGGAGGGGGAGGGGAAACATCCCAATCCCAGACAAGGGTGGACAGTCCACCCTTGACTAGTTCACTTATGCACTCCCCACCCCCCCTCCTTTACTTTCTCTGACGTCTTGATCTTTTATTCCTTTTCTTTTCCATGGTCCTTGGTGGCAGCTGTGAACACTTGGGTCCCTTGTGTCTGAAGTTCAGCTTGCAGTTCCTACAGCCAGCCTGGCGCTGCAGGCTTGGGGTGTTCCTTCCCACAGTCCTCTGGAGAGGGTAACGACATTCTCCACACTCACTGGGGTGGCTTGCTCACTCAGCGGGGCTGGGGAAGTGAGAGCCGCTAACCGGCTGTGGCTGTGAGTCAGCATTTCTCCCCACGGACTCTGGCCAGGGAGAGACCCTGGGAGAGGATGTGGAGGAGGCGCGTTCCTTTCCCAGACTGGAGCTCAGAACTCCCCAGGGGCCTGGTTGGGGTGGGGTGGCTGGTGGAAGGTGGGGGAGGCAGGGGTTGGGAGTGTGGGCCAGAGCATAATTGTCCTGTGTATTCATGTGCATGTGCCTCATTGAATCTGTGGCGACTAGTGTCACAGTTCTAAAATGTGTTCTTAAAAAATGTGTCTTTGGCTCTTAAAAATCATTTGAAAATGCCTTTTTTAAAAAAATATAGGTCTCAGAAACTTCAGAAAATTTGCCTACTAAGTGTGGGAAGGAAGAAAACATAAACTAGTTTAATTACATTATCCTGTCGAAAATGTATAGTGTGATTTTCAGAATATGCTGAAATGTTAAGAGGGGTTTTCCCTCCATCTTTGAATTTTCAGTTTGATTCTCAAAAAGTTCTACGGATAATGGGCATAAAATAAGTATTCAGGATTATGGGATTGCAGGAAGTTCAGTCAATTAAAGAGATCCTAAGAGATTATTCTGTATTTAAGGCGTTGAGATTTTTCTGATGTTTTTAGTCAAAGAACCATATGACCTTTTGAATTAAATGATTCCTTATTACTGATTGGGAATTTGACTGTTTTACAAAGCCACATAATGTAAAATGACGGTGAAAAACTTTCTAAGTTTAGGCTTAACATACAGTGAATTATGTGGCTCCCCCTGCCCCAGGTTTTGAATAAATACACTTAAAAAATTACCTTTCGTATATTTATCTTAATGTTGATTGTTTGCCTTACAAAGTTTATTTCAGTACTAGTCACTTAAAATGAAATTCCTGAATTCTTACATTGTATAGAAGTGTCTGAGGATCCATGTCTGGGTTGAACAAAATTTTTATATCAGTTTCCCAGGCATGGTAATATATTCTTTAAATTTTTTTTTTATTTGTAGATGGACACAATATTTTATTTATCTTTTTGTGATGCTGTTTCAGTCAGCTTTTTCACTGCTGTGACTGAAAGACTTGACCAGAACAACCGTAGAGGAGGAAAGGTCTATTTAGGGGCTCACAGTTTCGGAGGTCTCAGTCCATAAGTGGCTGGCTCCATTCCTCAGGGCTCACAGTGAGGCAGGACAGCTTGGTGGAAGAGTGTGGCAAAGGGAAGCAGCTCACAAGATGATCAGGCAGCAGAAAGAGAGACCTCTACCTGCCAGACACAAACACATACCCCAAACCCACACCCCCAATGAACCACTTCCTCCAGCCACACCCCACCTGGCTCCAGTTACTGCTCTGTTAATCCCATCAGGGATTAATTACTTAATTGGGTTAAGGCTATAACCCAATCATTTTTCCTCTGAATGTTCTTGCATTGTCTCACCTTACATCCAAACCATAATAGGTGCTGAGGATTTAACCCAGTGCCTCCAAGTGCTCGGTCACTGAGCTACAACCCCAGCCTGGTAATATATTCTTGAAGCTAAAGCAATATGTTCTTGAATTCAGGCTTGAATGTATTCTTGAAATTCAATTTCAACAACCTATGAGAATATATTAGAGAATATTCTATATAGGATTATATATTAAAGTATATATATTAAATGGTGATATCAATACCATCACTTCTGAATATAATGATAAGATTTTTAATTAGTCACATCTTCTGGTGAGGACAGTTGACCAATTTAAAAAATGCTTGGCAAACACATGGGTATTGTATCCTGCTAACAGTCTTCTACAAATGATTCTTTTTGTCTAACCACGATTTCTCTTCATGAAGTTTAGACTCATTTCCTTTGTTCTGTCCTTAGCGGTGACTAAGACCAGCTGCACTAAATATTCCAGCCACTGTTGGAACTCTGAAGCAGCAGCTCATCTTCAGGGGCCTAACTTAACTCAGAGGACCACTCTGGCTCCTGTGTCCTTGTCTCCTCTTAGGAGTTGCTTTTCCTTGGAGCTGATTGTGGCTTAAACCATACTGTGTTTCTCAGTGATTCATCAAACTTCTGGTGAGAAGGGTGGACTTTTGAAAGGAATGAGTAGCAAACATTTTGGCTCCTCTCTTGGTACCAAGCACTGTGAGGTAAGGGAGTCCTTCACATACTCCTGGAAATGGCTGCTTTACACAGAACCAAATTTCAGCTCTAGGATCCTTCATTACTGCCACATTAAAAAGATGGCTGGCTGCTTTTCTCCATAGCTAGTTCCACAGTTTAAAATGAGTGTGTGTGTTCAGAGTCTCTATTATAGGAGCACCCTGAGCCTGGAGAGTCTATTCGACTGGTTAGTTGCATTTATAACATGAGCTGTATCGTGGTCCATGAATCCAGGCACCTTTATTTTAAACTAAAACATTGGCCAATGAGAAAAACTCGCCTCTATTCCAGGGCAGTATAGTACTGGGAAAGTTCTTTTCTGCAAACCTTGAAGTCAGGATGGGGTTCAGCCTTTGTAAATTGTTGTCCTGGCATTTTCATGGGTAAATTAGCATTTCAGGATGCCACATGGTACAATGATGTTTGAACATTCTGCAGAACCCCTGGCATTCCTTTGGCAGGATTAAGTTGTTTTACCACTAAAGTATTTAATAAATTTTAAGTGTCTTTTATTGATTTAAGAAAACAATTTTCCTACTATTACACATATTTTTAGTTTCAGTATATTCTAAAGCTTCGATATCTGTTTCTGTGTAAGAATCTGGTGTGATTAGCAATTTAGTGTTTAGTAGCTAAGCATGCATAACATATTAACTTCTAAAAAAAGTATATCAATATTTCATAATGTTTTGCAAAAATGCCATTTCATTTCTGAAGAACTTTGAGAATCATCAATAGAGTATAAAGAATGCTGAACACTGTCAAGAGGACCAAATTCTAATTCTGGCACTGCCATTGACTAGCTGGGTGGGTGTCCTTGGGTAGGTTTAGGGCAGCTTCATGAAGGAAGAAGGATTAAATTGACTCTGAAAGAAAGTCAGATTTTGGCTAGGCAGAGAGGGATAGGGAAACCATTCTCAATGAAAAGCGGAGGAGGGTAATGAGAGCAAAACCTGAGAAGGGCATGTGTGGGTAATAGAGAGTACATCTGCTTCCCATGAATTTGTCTTGAGTTTGTTTTGGCTCAGATGCAGGCCTAGTGTCTCTGTTCTCTGCTGTGATCTCACCTGGGAATGTAAGTCAGTTTATCATGCCATGCTGGATTAAAAGAAAACCATAGAGAGGGGAGCTCAGAGACCTATGAATCTCATAGTACATTGTAATTACTTTTCCTTTAAATAATCCATTATCTTTTAATGAATTAATAAATTAGAAAAGGTCATTTATGTTACTCACATATATATCTTTCCTCTGAAGTTCTGCTGCAGTGAATTTTCTTCAGCTTTATTTTGTCTGAACCTGTCTTTATTTCATCTTCACTTGTAAAGGATATTTTTTTTACTGGATATAGAAATCTAGGTTATAGCTTTTTCTCTCAGCACTTTAAAGATGATACTCCATTGTTTCTGGTAAGAAATCACTGATGTTTTTAATTAGTACTCTCCTATCTGTAACATATCTCTTTTCTCTGGATGCTTCAAAGATTTCCCTTTTACCAGTGGTTTTCAACAACTTGACTGTGATGTACACTAGTATGTGTGTGTATGTATTTATTTTACTTTGGTTCATTGAATCTCTTGGATGCCAGATCTTGAAGCAGTCCAGAGAACATTTATGCAAGAAAAATGGCTGAATTTTAGTAAGAACAGAGAGCTACATGGTGTTTAAGTTTTTCCTAACCCAATCTCCCCCTTCTCCAACTCCATGACAGTCCTGAAAATCAACAGCCTGTAAATCACAATGAAAACCAGCAGCCTTATAGCCACTGGAGAGGACAGAATGAAGTGGGAGTTCCTTCAGATTCTCACTCAGAGACTTCTCATTATTTGACTGCTCTGGTGGTTTCATGGAATGCCCCATTTATGGACTCTCTTTATTTGACCTGATTCAGACATCACCTAACGTGAACAGCCTTTTCCTTGGAATGTTGAAATTTCAGCTTCCTGAAGAAGTGAGTAACTGTCATGGTAAACAATAGGCTAACCAAAGGCTTAAAAGGAAAACTTGGAGAATTACATGTCCATTGGGGGCTTTGCAAAGCTCTCACATATAACTTGGATCTAAAAAGATCACAGACATTTGTGGGATTGTGTGCATGACAAGCTCATACACTCAGGAATGGTCTAGAAACCTCACCTTTGGCTCTAAGCTTTTACTTCTGCTTTATCTTGAGCTCTGCACAAGCAGGAAGTGAAAGCTAAGACAGGGTTGTAAACTGCCTAGGTTGAGTATTAAAATCATGTCTAAAGACACAGAGTGGAAAAGGAATTGATTCCCAGGTATCTAAGGAAACCTCTATCTAACCATTACCTGACCACCGAGTTATCTGCATAGAGATTTCAGTGGCAACACAGAAAACAAATACAAACTTCACAAAATGAGTTAAAAAAAGTCACTACACCACCGTCACCACCACCAAAAACAACAACAATGAACACTAACAACCACAACTATAGAGAGGAGGCAGAATCTGTATTTTGGAATTCCTTATTAGTCCACATATCTAGTTTTCAGCAGAAATTCATGAGACATGTAAAGAAATAAGAAAGTATATGCCAGATACTCAAGGAAAACAAAGGAGGAGGAGGAGGAGAGGAGGAGGAGGAAGAGGAGGAGGAGGAGGAGGAAGAAGAGGAGGAGGAGGAAGAAGAGGAGGAGGAGGAAGAGAAGGAGGAGGAGGAAGAGGAGAAGGAGGAGGAGGAGGAGGAAGAGAAGGAGGAGGAAGAGGAGGAGGAGGAAGAGGAGGAGGAGGAGGAGGAGGAAGAGGAGGAGGAAGAGGAGGAGGAGGAGGAGGAAGAAGAAGAGGAGGAGGAAGAGAAGGAGGAGGAGGAGGAGGAAGAAGAAGAGGAGGAGGAAGAGAAGGAGGAGGAGGAGGAGGAAGAGGAGGAGGAGGAGGAGGAGGCGGCAACCAATAGATGCTGTTTCTTTAGGAAGCCCAGAGTTTGGACTTTCAGTGAAAAGAATTTGAATCAATCATTTTAAGTATGTTGAAGGTATTAAAAGAACATCTGAGGATAATGACTTACCAAGAAGATTATAGCAAAAAATAGCTAGAAGTTATAAAAAAGAGTTAAATAGAAATTATTGAATTGAAAGTTTCAAAAATTGAAATGAAAAAATCACTAGAGGATTCAGCAGCAAACTTGGGTAAATGGAAGGCAGAGGGAGCAAACTTGGAGATGAGAGAGTTCAGATCATGCAAAAAAGAAATGATGAAAAATGAGTCATGAAAAATGAACAGATACTCAGAAATTTGTGGGATACCAGGGAGAGTACTGACATACACATTATGGAAGTCTTAGGGGACAGAGAAGGGATTAAAGAATATAATAAATAGTGACCTAAAATGTACCAAATTTGAGGAAAAATGTTAAATCTACAATTCAAAATACACAATGAACTTCAAGTATAATAATTACAGAAAAAAAATGATATCTGTGGTTAGATAAGAATCAAATTCTCAAAATCCAAAGAGACTCTGGAAAGCAATCAAAGAAAAATGACTCATTATCTACAAGGAATTTTTCAGTAAAATCAACAGTTGACTCCTCATTAGAGATTGTGTATTCCAGAAGGGATGATGTGTTTAAAGGTGCCAAACAGAAGACTATTATACAAGAATTCTATATCTAGCAAAACTGGACTTCAAAAATAAATGTGAAATGAAGAAATTATCAGATAAATGAGAATTTTGAGAATCTGATGCTTGCAGACTTTTCCTGAATCAGATACTAAAGGAGTCCTTTGGGCTGGGATTGTGGCTCAGTGGTATAGCACTTGCCTAGCATGTGTGAGGCACTGGGTTCGATTCTCAGCACCACATATAAATAAATGAATAAAATAAAGGTCCATCAATGTCTAAAAGAATTATTTAAAAAAAAAGGAGTCCTTCAACCTGAAATGAAATGACACTAGATAGGAACTCGATTCCAATGAATTACATAGCACCAGTAAAAGTGACAATGTATAAATGTAGCTTATGTTGTAACTTCTTTTTTTCTATCATATTTCAAACACAGCTGCATAAAGTAATAATTATATACTTGTGTTGATGGTGAAAATGTATAAAGACATTATTTGTATCATAATAGTTTGAAAATGGTAGAATTATATATGAATAAAGTTTTCGTATGCTATTGAAATTAAGGAGATATTAATCTGAATCATATTGTTATAAATTAAGGTATTAATTGTAATCTGTAGGACAACCAGAAAACAACAATAAAAGGCAGAAGAAAGAGCAGGAAATTAATTTGCTATACTAGTTTCCTAGAAAATATTTGTCTATACTCCTCAATATCAAAAAAAAAAAAGAAGACATGACAGAGGAATAGGCACAAAAAAAGCCATAACATTTGTATATAGAAAACAAATAACTAATTTTTACCTTATCAGTAAGTGTACAAATGTATCAAACATTCCAATTAAAGGCAGGCATTGGCAGATTTTTAAATATGATGATTAAACTATATGGCATCTACAAGAGACACACTTCACATTCAAAGACAAAAATCAACTCAAAGTAAAAAGATGGAAAAAGATATACCATAAAAACAGTAAGCAAAAGATCTGAAGTTGCTGTGCTAGTATCAGACAAAATAGACACTAAGACAAAAGTGCCATTAGATACAAAGAAGGACATTTTGCAATGATAAAAAGGGTTAATCCATCAAGAAGATATAAGAATTACAAACACATATGTCTCTAAGAACAGAGCTATAGAAAACATGAAACAGAAACTGACAGAATTGAAGAAAGAATTTAAAAAATACAATTACATAGTGAGGGACACTACAAACAATAACGGATAGAATAGCTAGACAGAAGATCAACAAAACCTCGAACAACACTATTAACCAAGCAGCTCCAACAGGAATCTGTAAATACACCACTGAACAAGAGTAGAACACACATTCTTCTCAAGTGCGCATGTAACTTTGTCTGTATGTCAAATCATGTTTATTGATATAAAATTAGTATAAGCCCGGCGCAGGGGTGCATTGCAGCCTGTAATCCCAGCGGCTCAGGAGGCTGAGGCAGGATGATTATGAGTTCAAAGTCAGCCTCAGCAATTTAGCAAGGTGCTCAGCAACTCAGCAAGACCCTGTTTCTAATTAAAATATAAAAAAAGGGTGGGGATGTGGCTCAGTGGTTCAACTCTCAGTACCAAAACAACAACAACAACAACAACAACAACAACAACGTATCAATAAATTTAAAAAGATTGAAATAATAAAAAGCATGTTCTGTGACCATAATAGATTGCAATTATAAGTAAATAACAAAAAGACATTTCAAAACTCACAAATATATGCAAACTAGAAAGTATACTCCTCAATATCAAAAGGCTTTTCTTTAATGGAAGTTTACTGATTAGAATTCAGTATACTTTATGAGCTTAAATGCAGTCATCCTCAACAAATTACAAGTAAACCAAATCTAGCAACACACATAAAGGGTTATATATTATTACTGATGTATCTTAGGAATGCTAGGTTGGTTCAACATATAGAAATCAAACAACATAATGTGCCATATTAATAGTAAAAAAATAATATGATCATTTCAATAGACGAGGAAAAGCATTTGACAAAATCAAACACCCTTTCACTATAAAAACACTCAACTAGGAATAGAATGGAATTTCCTTAACTTGATTAAGAGCATCTATAAAAATCCCATTGCTAACATTATACATAAAACTGGAAGATTAAATTTTATCCCCAAGGTCTGGATTAAGACAAGGATATCCACTTTTACTGTTTTTATTCAATATTGCCAATTCTAGCCAGATAAATTAGTCAAGGAAAAGAAATCTGGCATCCAGACTGGGAATAAAAGAATTAAAAGGAACATGATTGTGTGTAGAGAGCATGATCATGTATATAGAAATCCAAAGGAATCTACTAAATATTTTGTAAGAGCTAATAAAGCAGTTCTTTAAATTTATAGGATACAAGATAAATATACAAAAAATAATTATGTTTCTATACACTAGTGATTGACAATCTAAAATAATTTAATAGGATAATTTTATCTAAAAGAGAATCAAAAAGAACAAAGTAGTTAACAAATAAATTTCACAAAGGGAATGCAAGACTTGTACCCTTCCTACTACAAAATATCATTGTAATAAATTAAGGAAAGACTAAATAAATGACAAGATATCTCAGGTTTAATGGATTAGAAGATTTATTTATTTTGATGGTGCTAGTGACTGAATCTAGGACCTCACACCTGCTGGGTAAGCACTCTACCAGAGTTACATCCCTAGCCCAATACTTTACTCTTGTTAAGGTGGCTATTCCTCCAACTGATCGAGAGCTGCAGTGTAATCCTTAGCAAAATTTCAGCATTGTTGTTGATTTTGGTAAACTGATCTTAAAATTTACATAGAAATGCAAGGAATCTGGAATAGCTAAAACAATACTGAAGAAGAACAAGGAAAATTCATATTCCTAATTTCAAAACAATGCAAAGCTACAGTAATCAATATTTTATGGTATAAGGATAGATATACAGATCAGGGCAATAGAATTAAGTCCAAAAATAAATATATGAATTTATGTTCAACTGATTTTTGACAATTCAATGGAGAAAGAATAGTTTCCAACCAATGGCACTTGGACAACTGAATATTGACATGCAAAAAAATGAAGTTGAATCCCTACCTTATACTATATACAAAAAACAAGTTTAATATGTATCAAAAACATAAATATGAAAGCTAAAAATATAAAACTCTTAGGAAAAAATAGGTGTAAATCTTTGTGACCTTGGATTAGGCGACGATTTCTTAGGTGTGACAAAGTACAAGCAAACAAAGAAACAGATAGATAGAACTTAATAAAAATTAAAAAACCTTTGAACTTCAAGAGACACTATCAAGAAAGTGAAAAGAAAGTACTATAATAAGAATGAATATTTGCAAATATTATCACCTGATAAAGGTGTAACCAGAGTATGTGAAGAACACTTACAACTCAACAATGAAAGACAATAATCCATTTAAAAGGTGGGCAAAACATTTGAATAGATGCTTCTCCGAAGAGGTGTACAAATGATGGCATTCGGGAAATAGAGAGATAGCAAGAGAGGAAGGGACTGGGGAGAATATAAATCAGGGCATGCCTTTCCTCCCCTGCCCCTGTGACCTACTTCTTCCCTATGTCCCACCTCCCAGTAGCCCATTCAGCTACTGGTGGATAATGAATTAATCCACTAATGAGGTCAGAGCCCTTATGATACAATCACTGCCTAAAACCCCCACCTCTCTACACATTAGACTTTGGGAAACATTCCAAATAAAAACCATAACAGTACTTGAATCCATAAATCTGGTTGTATACTTTTAGTTTTGGAATTTCCAAATTTTAAATAGCTACCAAATTTTGCTTCCCAAATTATCAATCTTGTTTTTCTCTTCTTAAACACAACAAGCATAGTTACTTTAAAATCTATGCCTGACAACTCTGTGATGGGTCTGTTTATATTGCTTGTTTGTTTCTTCTGCTCTTTTTGCTGTGTCTTCTTGTCTTTTTAGATGTCAAGTATTTTATTTATAAAATGGTTTGTAGAAATAATTTGAAGTATAGGATGATGATATCTTTCACCAGAGAGGATTTAAGTTCAACTTTGGCATGTAGCTAAAGGAATTAGCAATATGGGTTCATTCCATTTAAATTTCAGAAGCTTAAATTATTTACATCCGAAGTCCCAAGAAGTCATGACCTTTATTCTTAGAGTTTAGTTCTTTGGACTCCTAACCTAAAAAGCTGAGAGCTCACCAGCCCCCGCAAACCCCCACCTTGGTGGCCAGGGACTCCAGTTCCATTCCTCACCATGTGACACTTTCAAAATACAGTAAGCCACTCAGCCTTTCCTTGTCAGAAAGAGCAAATAGCCCCGGAGGTAAAGCAGCCAAAACCTCAACTATGGGCCTCTGAACTTCCCCAGATCCTAACCGAGTTATTTTTCACTCTTTTGTTTTTTTCCCTTGCCTAGAAGGAGATTTTTAAAAAAGATTTTCATTCAGTATATTATTTAATATACTATTCAGCTTTTTTAATTGTCCTGGTCCAAAAAATTTGTACATTAAGTCTATCTTTGTCCTAAAAAAAGAAGTGTACAAAAGATAAACATGAAAAGATGCTGAATATCATTACACAAATTCAAATCAGAACTATAAGTGGTATCACCTAATACTCTTTAGAATCGTTAAAATAAAAAAACAGTAAAAAGTAAAATGTATGAAAGTTGAAACTTTCATACATTGCTGTTAGAATTGTAAATGTTGTTGCTGCTTTGGAAAACAGTTTGATAGCTCTTTAAAATTTTAAACATGGAGTTGCTATGTAACCCAGCAATTCTACTCCTAATTAGATACCCAAGAGAATTGGAAATATTTGTCCACAAAACACTGTACAAAAATGTTTATAGTAGTGTTATTCATTATAGACCAAATGTGAAAACAATCCAGATGTCCATCAACTGATGAAGAGATAAATGAAATATGGTATATCTATAGAATAGGATATCATGTAGCTAAGGAATTCAATGCTGATATATGCTATAAGAGTGAATGTTGAATATATTAAGTAAAATGGAAAAAAAACACACAAAAGATCATATGTTGTATGTTTATAGAAATAATTTTATATATTGTATATTTCTAGAATATGCAATAGGTATATATATTCATATATTTTTATAAAATATATAAATATATATACACATAACACATTTTTTGGAGGGTACTGGGGGTTGAACTCAGGGCACTTAACCACTGAGCCACATCCCCAGCCCTATTTTGTGTTTTATTTAGAGACAGGTCTCACTGAGTTGCTTAGTGCCTGGCTAAGTTGCTGAGGCTGGCTTTGAACTTGCCCATCCTCCTGCCTCAAGCTTCTGAGCCTCTGGGATTATAGACATGTACCACTGTGCCTAGCCAATAGGTATATTTATAGAGTAAATTTTATATGTTGTATATTTATAGAAATAAATACTGTTTATCTGCATTTTTCAGAATAGACAAGTCTTTATAGACAGCAGATTAATGATTGACAAGAGCTAGAGGATAGGGAAATCGAGAGTAACTGGTAATTGGTACTGGGTTTTCTTTTGGAGTGATGAGAGTATTTTGAAAGTAGATAGGGATGACAGTCGTTCAATTTTGTGTATGTGTTAAAAATCACTGAGCTGTATACTCTAAAAGGTGAATTTTATGACTTGTGAGTTATATCTAAGTTAAAAAAAAGTATGCAAAATACTTGATCAGTAATTCTTAAAATTGTCAAGGTCCTCAAAAAACAAGGAAGGTCTGAGAAACTATCACAGTCAAGAACAGCCCAAGGAAACCTGACCACAAAATAAAATTGGACATCCTGGATAGGATCCTGAGTTAGGAAAAGGGAAAAAACAGGAGATTCAAATAATGTATGGACTTTAGTCAAAATAACATGTCGATATTGGTTAATTACTTGTGACAAGTAATTAATACTAAGGAAAATTTACTTAGTAAGAAAGTAAATGCCAGGGGAAAAATGTGACCACAACCTACTGGACTATTCGCCTTTAACTCTGTGAGATAAATAAAATCTTGAGGTTCCTTCTAATTTGAAAAACATGAGGTTTTATTGCAATTTGAATTTAAGCTCTGAGTTTCACCAGGTCAGCTTCTCAGCCAGACTTTGTTGAGTGTTTGTGGACCCTGGGTTTATAGGAAGCAGGGAGGGAAGAGTAGTCTCAGCAGTGGAAAGCCCCTCTCTCAGGACCCCTTCTGGCGATCAACGTTCAGTTAGTTGTCCTTTGGAACTTTTGCCATGTTACGTCACATCAAGGTGATCTACTCCACAGCAGCAGACGTTTACAGGGTGCCCATGGTGTCAGGGGTCTGGGAGAGACCACGGTGAACCCAGGCACAAAACCACACATTCACATGTAGTGTCGAACAATCGTGACGATGAGTATGAGGAAGGACAGGAGCTTTCAGAGCATTTGACACCTCTCCTGGGTTGGCAGCCGGAGCAGGTTTCTGAGGGAGGGCAGTGAAATTGAGAAGAGGAGAACTTCAGGTGAAGAGAGGAAGGAGGGCTTTTCTGGCCTCGGGAATGGCATTGGGAAGTCCCTGTGGGCAAGGATTTGGGAAGAACTGAAAAAAGGCCACTGAGACCCTGAGGTGTGGGGGCAAGTGCTGGGGTAGTCAGTCGGAGTGGGGAGACTAAGCTGAGATAAAGGAAGGGGACATGAGGACGTCATTAAAAGCTTTTAAGCATGGAGATATCTTGGTCAGAGGTGTGTCAACCACCATACTCGGACTACAGGGTAGAGAATGGATTTAGGAAGCAGAAGGGGACTGGGGGGACCTGTTGGGATACTTCTGAAGGCAAAAGGGGATGGACACTCAGGCTGGTTGTGGAGAAGTCATCTGAGGAAAGTAAAGAATTAGGAGGTAGAATCAAAGAGAAAGCCTATGGAAGATCAATAATATGATTTACACACATGGCATAAATACACAGGCAGCTGTACTTTAAAACAAATCAATGTAAAGTAATTTGTTAAAAAGCAAAAGACAGCTACACAGGGTCTCACATACCTGTAATCCCAGTGGCTTGGGAGGCTGAGGCAGGAGGATCACAAGTTCAAAGCCAGCCTCAGCAACAGTGAGGCGCTAAGCAACTCAGTGAGACCCTGTCTCTAAATAAAATACAAAAAAGGGCTGAGGATGTGGCTCAGTGGTTAAGTGCCCTGAGTTCAATCCCCTGTAAGTCCCCACCTCAAGAAAAAAAGACAAACCAACCAACCAACCAACGAACCCATCATTAAGTTAAAAGCAAAGAAGAACAAAAAATCCAAATATAATCATGAAATACCTGGTATTTTTTTTTTTGAGAGCACAATTGTTCCTCCAACATGGCACTGCAAAAAGTCACTTTGCTTTTTATCATATTGTATAATTTAATTGTCTTGTAAGATTTGTATGTGTTTTCCAATTTTCGGGTGGTTGGTGTGTGATATGTGTCTTATGTTAGATTAGAGGATGTGTTGATTTGGAAGGAACTCTCTGAGGTGAGTCTGCTGAGTTGCCAGTGCCCTGTGGGATGGATTCAGGACATTGCCCCAGCAAGGGTTGCTCAGTGACAACATGGGCCAGACGATGCAGGGTCAGCTGCAGACCCTGCAGACAGACTCACAGCCACAATGCACACAGCTGCCGGCCGCATTACAAAGGTGTCTCGGCAGAGGCATTTTGGCTGTCTGAAATACAGCCTTCACACGGTCCTTAGACTATATTTTACAACTTCATTTTCTAACACACAGGCACACTTTTATGGCATCTGGAACATTTTGCTGAATGACTTGGTAGTGCACTGTTGACCAGACAGCACATTTCCAGATTTAGATTATAAGAGAAAAACAGCAAGTGGTAAGTTCAGCTGGAGGTCAATGGATACTTACACTACAGTTCCCTCATTGAGCACTGGGCTACTTTATCCCATGGGGACCAATCCTGTAAAGCATATTCAACCGAGATGGCCCTAGGTGTTTGCTTTTATGGCTGTTAGTCACATTCACAGTGGGAATTTGCTGTTATCACATTGTAAACATTATTCTTAATATTAGAGAGAAAATGGGGGGATGTGCCAGAAAT
Source organism: Ictidomys tridecemlineatus (assembly GCF_052094955.1). Lineage (NCBI taxonomy): Eukaryota > Metazoa > Chordata > Mammalia > Rodentia > Sciuridae > Ictidomys > Ictidomys tridecemlineatus. The sequence goes on from NC_135482.1 coordinate 163,557,370, forward strand.
TGGCATGCAAAAGCTGTGGTCGAATTGCCAGTGGATGTTAATGTTCTGAGCATTTACGAGCTGCGGGAGGTAGGAGCAGCTTGTCAAACAAAGGTGGTGAGAGACATTAACCAAAGTTGATTGATTTTATTTTAATAAACCGTGTACATCTTACATGTCCTTGGTGATGTTGGGGGTGATTTGGAGGGGCTACAATGATGTTGGCTGATAAATAGCTTTCTGAAAGAGTTGAAAGTTTATAGCTTATTCCATATGGATCAGGGACTTCCAGACCTTTCCAAATTATGATCACATTTACCCACATTTGTAGGCTTTTGTCCAGTTTGTCTAATTTTACTTTTAAGAATCATGGAGGATTAAAAATTATACTACTATTAAATACATTAAGTCTTAATTTTAAATGGTGACTGTCAGCAAGTTTGCCTTCAATAAGAAAGCAAGTTTTTTTTTTTTTAAATGTTTATTCTTTAGTTTTCGGCGGACACAACATCTTTGTTTGTATGTGGTGCTGAGGATCGAACCCAGGCCGCACGAAAATAAATATTAAAAAAATTCTCTCTCTCTCTCTCTCTCTCTCTCTCTCTCTCCCTCTCTCACTCTCTCTTTAAAAAAAAAAACAACAAGTTTTAAACATTTGTAACCAGAGAGGCAAGGCACTGTTTGCCCACCCGCATTTGCTGTTGCCTTTAATGATTATGTTTTTTTTATGACACAATCCCATCTTGTCTGTCCCTTTAAACTACCCTTCTTTCAGACTTCCTCCCAACTACTACACCTGGGTGGTCTCTTGACTTATCTAGGGACGTCTCCAGCCTAGACTGACTAGTTACTAGGACCTGTGTGAACTGGCCTACAAAGATAGTATGGGACCTTAAGGATCAGAAGATGAGAAAACAAAGCCTAGACCAGCTAACTGAGACATCTTGGGTACACTGACCTCTAAAGTGGCCATTTTTGTCAGGTGCCAATCTAAGTGGTGAGGAAACTAGCTAGTCAAGGGAAAAGAAAGAAACTTCTAGGTGGAGAGAATGTGATTAGAGACAGAAGAGAGTGACCATATAAGATCCTGATAGTTTCTGAGCCAGATCTAGACTATTCATCTTAAAATAAATCCAATTTTTACTCGTGGTCAATGAAACAAGGTGCAATCTTTACAGCTGAAGTTATCCTTATCAGTGAAATCAAACCTGTGTGGCTGGTGAATGGTTAGATCTGGAAGGGGGTCCAGATCTAATAGGGAGTCAAGTTTAGCAGTGAGATTTGGTCTTAAATCATGGGGAGTTTTAAAGATTGGTACCACCTTGTTTGGTCTTGGTTACCATGGGGCAACTGACATTAATTCTATTTTTCCAAATAATATCTGCTTGTATATCAGTTTTGTCTCACTTTGGGGTGAGGTCTCCTTAAAATAAAATGCTATAACCATGTGGGCTTACTCTTTGGCTTTCCTAAAACAAAACAACTTTGAGAAACCTACCTGTGTCCTCTGTGGTCGGATTGAAAAAAGGGGGGAGGTTGTGAAATGGAGCGGAGGATGTGACCATGTGTCTGATGACTAAGATGGAACCCATGTAGGAGTTGAGTCAGTAATAACATGCCTCTTGCTGCAGCTCAAGTTGCCTGCAAACCCCCACGCTTTTTAGCAAATATTATTTTGAATGTGAGAGTGCACAGAGCTTTTCTCTAGGGTTGGGCTAAATTTGACTCTGTGGGAGAATAAACCTAGAATTCCAAATGTGGTGATCCCAACAGAGTATGTGATGCAAGACCAATTTTCCACTTGTGCCGGGTGGGTTTATTCAAATCTCACAGAGAAATGAGAGATGCCAGACGGGGTGTTGACTTACCCCAAACATAAGGTAGTAATTTAGGTTTTATTTTAAATAGGCATTAGAGTCTGGGTAATCCAAAATTTTAATTTAGGAAGGAGCCTGGGAGAATGGCAGAAGGCAGGAGGTGGGCAGACCTCTGATGAAGGTTAGGTACCGAGGGATAAGGTCTCAGGAGCTTCAGTCCAACTCAGGAAGAGTGTCTTAGTAGTAATCTAAAGGCAACAGTAAGTCTGTATCTTAACCTGGTTCTATAAAAAGACTCAAAGGAAGTTCTGGATGCTGTGATTTGAAGTAGTAGATCCTTTCTTTAATGTGCAGATATAGAATAAACTTCAATGATGAAAGTATTATAAGCTGATAGCAGTGTTTAAACACTGACCCAGTTTCAACAGTGACCTAATCCCGGTGGCCTAGGAGAAACGGGGCTCAAGAAGCGGCTTGGAAGAAATAGTTCAAGAAGATTTTCCCCAGTTCTTAAGTGAGCATGATGGAACTTGGATTCTTTATGCAAAGTCCTTTGGTTGTAAGAAGAATTCTTTCCTGAAATGCTCCTCTAAGCACCTTATTCTTGGTTCAAGTGATGCATATGATGCTAGGTGATTCTCATGGTTTGAAGACGTACAGTGTATTCATGGACAAATATTCACTGAGCACTTACTAGATCCCATGTACCACAAAGATAGCTGAGAAAATAGCAGTGAATATAACAGAGGCTCTGTCCTCATGGATCCTACTCTCTAATGGAGAAATGCCTGAGTTTAAGTCCTGACTCCATCAGTTATTATCTTGGTGTATTAATCTACTTTTTGTCTTTACCTTACTGAAATACTTGAAGCAAATTAGATTTATAAAAATAAGAGGTTTGTTTAGCTCAGGGTTCTGCAAGTGCAAGGCCCAGGGTCCACATCTGGTGATGACTTTGCTGACAGAGTCCCTAGGCAGCACATGCATCACATGGCATGAGACAGGCAGCACATGTGTTATGTCTATGCATCTGATTTCTTTCCCTCTGCTTATTAAACCACTAGGATTTTATCTTGGAGCGGCACTCTAAAGACCTTATCAAAACCTAATCCCTCTCCAAAGGTCTTGCCTCTAAACACCATATCCAAAATTAAGTTTCCACCATCTTAAGATCATTAACATATGACTTTGGGGATTAAATGCTTGCATGAATTCAGGGGGAAGAAACCGTATTTGAACCATAGCGCTTGGTGATTTCCTTAATTGAGGGAAAGGTAATCTTTCTGTGCCATTGTTTTCCTTATCTGTAGAACAGGATGATGAAATTGTACTTTTCAAGGTTATTATTAGGATTAAGTGGAGGCAATAAATGGAAAGAAGTTACAACAGTGAATGCTTGATAATAGGACTAAATACTAATGATTACACATCAAAGCAAGGGACTGGGCTTTAGCTGTTGTTCAAAGACAGGGCACAACTATGGGAACAATGGTACTTCTGGTCAGTTTGGAGCAAGTACTTAAAACCCATTGTGTCCCACTGTCTTATATATAGGACAACTATAAAAACCTGTAATATTTTATAGGACATAACTATAAAATTGCTCAATTTAAGATTTTATAAATGTCCTGTATTTATAGGATGATGGGACATAATAGCTTAAACAAGGCCTTTTAATGAAGGTGTCCAATTCAAAACTTATGAAAAGCTAAGAGTTTTAGAAACTCTGATTCAAGCAAACACCTTTGAAACATGTTTCAATGAAAATGTAGTATAGTATAGAAATAGATTGATCAATATTTCTCCTTTCCCTCTGACTTTCATGAGATCTCACCATTATGTACAACTAATATGCACCAATTTAAAAAATGTGGAAAAAAATAACACATGCAACTAAAAAAATGCTTTACGGTGTTCTGCCAAGATAAATCTTGCATGGAAATTAGTAGATAATATTACAAATTTGGATCCATTTAGTAAAGGAAATGTTACCTTTGTCCCAGTGGAAGACTTGTTATGTGTGTGGATTTGCTGGTGGGCCCACTGGGATTCTGAGACATTGACACCACGTTTAGCCTTGTGTTGGGGAGAGTGGTTTGGGATTGGGGAGAGTGGTTTCATTTTTTATATGTAATTTTGAGAATTCTGTGATTTCTAATCCTGCTGTTGTTTGAGCTGACCTATCACTCCACTGCCTCCCAGCTCCATTTCTTTATCTGCAAAACAAAGCTGAAGGAGAAACCTTTGGTGAAAGCATTTGGACTTTAGGAACCAGTGCTCCATGATTTTATGCCCTGTGGGCTAGGATACCTGCTATATTGTATAGCAGATATCAGAGCATGTGTATCTCACTTCAAAGTAATACTTACTCATACCTGGAGTAGATGCTAATGGGCAATGTTGGTTTTGTTATGTCTATAGATAGACACGATACTCTCTAAATAGAAAGACATTTGTTCATCCCAGATGCTTCTAGTTTTTATGCTCTGCTTCTTTGAAATTTCCAAATATGGTTCTGAGAAAATGGGTACATATTCTTTCTTTTTGGGGCAAAGCTTTTTGGAACAAGGACTGTGTTACTGATGAAAATGTTATATTGGGTCTCTTGGCAATTCATTTATTGCCTTCTTGACCCTGTGTCATCCAGGGAGTGTCAAAAACCACATGGTGCTTCTGAGCCCTACAATTTTTGCATTTAGGTCTCTGATTTAGCTGACAGATGTTAAAACACAGACACAGCCAGATAATTCCCCAGTGACAACACAGATGCAAAAACTAAAAAGTGTAGTTATTCCATCCTGGGGAGGGATTATACTGATGCTCAAAATGTTCCCTACTAACAGCCCTTAAACTTTTTTTTTCCCCCCTGGTAGTCTAATATGGTTTGGGTTATAGGAAACTGAGTCTCCTTCCTTCTGGCTGGTTCCATCTCTCATCCATGCCCCTAGAAAATGTGCAAACCCGGAGTTGAGGAACCATGGGAATATTGACAACAGCAGTGTGCTCAAGTCTCTTTTATGGCTAGCAGCGCTCTGACAGAGCGATTTTTGGCTGTGAAAAGAAAACCAGAAATGATCCGAGATTTGGAAAGAACTTTCCCTGGTGCTCACCCAATCATTTTATGGATTGGGCAATTGAAGGCCCCTGGTGAATTTCTTGGGGTCACAGATGGGAGTAGCAAAAGCAGCTCTAAAATCAGGTCTCCTGATTCCTAATTGAGTCTTATCCCTTTGGGTCCCGGCCTCTTATGCATATTTTGTGTGTTCCTGAAGTTTTCCCTTGAAACTGGTGTTGGGACAGGGACACACAGTGGAAGCTACAGCAAGGTCTCTGGCTCTGTCCTTTCCTGGGTGTGTCTTGTCTCAGCTTTGTATCAGCCCATTCCTTTTAGGAGATGCTAGCCATGAACAGAGATAGTTCAGATCCATGAATTAGTAAATATAGAAACTGAGACTCCAAGGACTCCAAGAGGCGGGCATGACTTGCTCAAATTTCTACAGCTATTCAAGAATTCAGTGAACAAATATTTATGGAGCATTTGAGATGTGCCAGGCCTGGGGAAACTGCTGGGGGGATTTGAGAGAAAATAAGACAGATGTGATTCTTACCCTGGAAGAACTTACCATCTTGTAACAAGACAGAAAAACAGTGCAAGTGGCAGAAATTTTATGATGAATTGTGGAGTCTTGTTGGAGAATTTGACCTATTTTGACGGAATTAGGACCATACTCAAATCTTCTCTTCCCTGTCAAGATGCTACATCTTTTTAGGTCTTTCTTACCTGAACATTGTTAGAGACTTGAAAACCAGGGAAGGTTACCTTTGAACTGATCTGCCTTCTACCCTATTTTGATATTTGGGTTAATGCTTTTTTAAAAAAATTCCCTTTCATATAAGGTTGCTCTGCTGCTTTTTGGACCTTTTCTATCACTATCCTATATTTTATTACACTGAAGAATGTGTTTACATTTTGACCTTACCTCACGCCATTCTCAAACAACTGAGGTGGAGATAGTAGAGTTCTTCCGTCTCACAGAGGAACTGAGATCCAGGATATCCATGAGAAGGAGGTGCTTCTGATTGCCTCTAGAAGAACACCTATATATAAACTCTGCCTTCTCCTTCAGCAGTGCCCTTGTGTGCAGCTGCAACAGGTTTTGTGTATAGTTTTGTGTTTAAAAAATTTGTGTTCCTGTCTCTTTTCATTAGGTGCATCCTGTCTTCCCTGGATTGTGAGTATCCTAAAAGAGGGGTTAGTCTCTGACTGGCTGCCAGCTAGGCAGATTGAATCACACTGTGGAAAAGCAGATGGAAGACCTGGCATGGGAGGATCTGAGCCATGAGTCCAGGGGTCCAGAGGAGTTTTTTTTTTTTTTTTTTTTTTTTTTAAGCAGGACACAAGATTTCAATGCTGATCCACTGTGTGATTTTAGGTTGAATTTCACTTTCCTCCTCTATCAATGTGTGTGAGAATACACGTCTTCTCACTTTGGACTCTCATGGGGGAATGTTTGGAAGGGTGTCCTGAAGAATCTAAAATATCAAGACTATGTCTATAATAATGTCTATAATAAAATAATGTTCTGTTGGATCCTGCTAAGTATGTTCAGGGTCAGGAAATGTCATTCAGATTTAAATTTTTTTTAATTTGTTCTTTTTAGCTATACATGACAGTAGAAACCATTTTAATACATTTGTACAAGCTTGGAGTATATCTTATTCTAATTAGGATCCCAGTCTTATGGATATACATGATGGTGAGATTGACTGGTCACGTATTCATATATGAACATGGGAAAGTTATGTCAGATTTCTTCCACAATCTTTCATTTTCCAATCCCCCATCCCTTCCCTTCATTCCCATTTATCATTCAGGCTTCAAAAAACCCCTTTATTTTATTTATTTATTGTTTTATGTGGTGCTGAGGATTGAACCTAGGAACTTGAACGTGTTAGGCGAATATCGCTGAGTCACTACTCCAGCCCCTCATTCAGGCTTTTTTGAATTGAGTTTGAATCCCAGTCCACTACATGACAATTTTGGTCCTTGCTAGAGTGATGGACAGTGGTGGGTGACCCAGAGGACAGAGGAAATATGGCTGTGGGCACCAGAAAGATAGGAGATTCTCAAGAAAATAAGGTCTTGAAGAAGTTTTAATGCTGGATATATAAAATAGTTGGTAACACATGTGTGTACTACATTGTGTGTTAATGTGCATGTGAATATGCATAAACATTGATAATGTATCATAGGGGAAACCAAAACTTGATGAGATTTCATTATACTTATTTTGGGGTTTAAATCCTAAAATTTTTTGCAATTTGATTTATAGATAGCTAGTGGGCATCATCATCTTTCCAGTACTCAGAGCCTCTGAAAATCTTAGATCAGTGATGTGAGAGTCCTTCCACAACCCAGAGTGCTGAGGTTTCACCAGCAATGGCTTCAATGTCCCTGCCATCTCCTGTTTTCCATGTTGGTGAAGACTCCTTAACGTCTCAGCCCAGGCCCAACTGCCAGGGCACTGGGACAGTGTGTGACTCTGTACACTGTTGTGGAATTGCAGTGCTTATGTCCAAGTAATCCTTAATTTACTTAATAATGGCCCCAAAGGACAAGAGTAGGAATGCTGGCAATTTTATTGCAACATATTGTTATTTTAAAAAATTGTTTTTGTTTTATTATTGTTTATTGTTCATTCTTACAGTGCCTAATTTGTAAGTTAAACTGTTTCATAGGTAAGTGCATACAGGGAAAAATGTAGTATGTATAGGGCTCGGTTCTATCCATGGAATCAGACATCCCCACAGGGTTTTAGAGTGTATCTTTTGGAGATAAGGGTGTGTGTTTGGGGGTTAACTATCATATAGTGTTTTAGTCAACTTTTTGTCTCTGTGACCAAAAGACCTGACAAGAAAATGTAGAGGAGGAAAGGTTTATTTGGGTATCATAGTTTCAGAAGTTCAGACGCTGGTCTGCCAACTCTAGAGCTCTGGGCCTAAGATGAGGTAGCCTCATGGCAGAGTGGCATGGAGGAGGTCAGCAGCTCAGAACATGGCCATCCAGACGCAGAGAGAGCTCTGCTCACCCAGGACAAAATTTAAACCCCAAAGGCACATCCCTAGTGACACACCTCCTCCAGCCACACCCTACGTGCCCATGCTATCACCTTGCTAATCCATATCACTGGATTAATCTGATCAGTTTATACCTCTCACAATCCAGTTACTTTCTCCCTGAAAATTCTTGCGTTGTCTCACACGTGTGCTTTTGGGGGGTACTTCGTATCTAAACCACAACACATACACTAAGAAAAGAGTGATGCCAGACTCAAGAAGTCCTGGGAAGGGAATGCTTATCTCCTCTATGTGAAAAAGGCTCTGAAGTGAGGTCAGGGCCGGGTGTCCTCACATGTTACCTGATGTAATTTATTTAGAGCAGGGTCAATAGCCATCACCATTTAAAAGACCAAAGACAGAATGCCACTATGGTAATGTAACCCAAAACATTGAAATCAGTATGAACCAGGGTTTTGTTTTGTTTTTGTTTTTGTTTTTTCCAATATTGAGTATTGAACCCAGGAGGCTTTACCACAGAGTTACATCAGCAAATTTTTTAATTTTTTTTTTTAATTTTGAGAAAGTGTCTCACTATGTTGCTTAGGGCCTTGCTAAGTTGCTGAGGCTGGCCTTGAATTTACCATCTTCCTGCTTCAGCCATTCGAATTGCTGGGATTACAGGCAGGTACCACCACACTTGGCTAAAATCAGGGTTTTGAAGAGATGTTTATACATCCATGTTCATAGCAGCATTATTCACCATAGCCAAGAATTGAAAGCATTCTTGGTGAATGTGTAAACAAAATATGCTATATGCTTGTGATGGGAAAGAAAGAAATTTCTGACTTATGTTACAACATGAATGAATCTTGAGGACATTAGGCTAAGTGAAGAAGTCAGACATAAAAAGACAAATACTGTATGATTCTACATATAAGTAGAATTCATAGAGAATCAAATTCACAGGGACAGAAAGTAGAATGGTGATTGCCAGGGGTTGGGGGGAGTGAATTGGGAATTATTGTTTAATGGCTGTAGAGCTTCAGCTTTGCAAGATGAAAGAGTTCTGGAGATTGGTTGTACAACAGTGCAAAGGTTCTTAATATTATGAAATTGCACTCTTAAAAATGGCTAAGATGATAAATTTTATGTATCATGTATTTTACCGTAATTAAAATACCCTAACACACTAATTCCCAGGTTATACCACAGAACAATTAAATTAGAATCTCTGAGGGTGGACCTTAGGAATCTGTATTTTTTAAAAAAATTTCCCCTGGTTAATCCAAGGTGGAAAACCAATAGACCAGAGGCAGGGAAAAAAAATCTTGTGTTGACTGTTATAATAATCCATGTGCGATATGAAAGAATGATGTCACAAGGAAGAAAACAAATGAGATGATTGGAAGGGTGAAAAGTCAGTGTTCAGTGACGGATGAGATATGAAGAAGACAAAGAATAGTTCCAAGTGTGTTAGACTGAATTATGGATTTGTGGAAAAAGTGAATATTTGTGGGAAGGTGTTTAAGGGAGGGCTTTGGGAGTGATGATTGATTTGATGATAATGTGCTCAGGTAGAAATTTCCTAGAGGCCAACTGGAATAATTTTCTTACTTAAAATTATTTCTCCATCTCTCCTAATAGGAGAACTTTAAAAAAATTTGTTCATTTATTTAATCATTCTTTAAACATATTTATTTGACAAAGATCATATATATATATTCAAGCACACCACATGATGATTTAGTATAGGTACACATTGTGAAAAGATGGCCACAATCAAGTTAATGAACAAACAATCCATCACCACCTAGGCTATACATTACACCTCCAGAGCTTGTACTGGTTCATCTTATAACTGAGAAGTTTGTGCTCTTTGGTCAACGTTTCTTCACTTCTCCTCACTTCCTAGTCCCTGGTGATACTGTTTTACTTTCTGTTTCTATGAGTTGGACATTTTAGATTCCATATATAACTGAGATCATACAGTATTTGTCTGGCTTATTTCCACTTAATGTCCTCCAGTTTCATCCACGTTGTCACAAATGACAGGATTTCCTTCTTTCATGCACACACACACACACACACGCACGCGCGCACACACACACACATCACCTTTTTTGTCTGTTCATCTCTTGTTAGGCACTTGGGTTTTTTTCTTATCTTGGCTGTTGTGAATAATGTCATGAACACAGGGTGCAGATATTTCTTTGAGAAACTGACCTAATTTTGTTTGGATAATTTTTACCCCAAGAATTAAAAAAAAAAAAAAAAAAAAAAAGAAAGAAAGGCAAAAGGAAGAAAAATTGTCTTCAGGAGACAAGAGAATACCTAGTTTCAGAGTTCCTTGGCAAAACTGTGAAGCCAGAGAGTTCCCTGTGGCAGCTTTCCCCGACTGTCCTGTTCTGCCTCTGAATGTTCTACAGGATTCTCCTTCTCAGGACCCCATTGAAAATAGGTCGCCCTTTCTCTCTCCCTTTCTGGAATGCTTGCGTCGTGAACAAATTTCCATGAAGGCAATAGAAGCTTCTCGGACTATGTCTTCTAATAGCATTTGCATTCTTAGACTGAACGAAGAGAGCACTAATGTAAACAAATAAAACTCAATGGTGATATTTAAGAAAGAGAAATTTTGGATAAGAATGCTATTCTCAGTTCTCTGGAAATCAGTTCTGTAAATGGTGCTGCTTAGATTTCAGACCTGGGTAGGTGAGTGGGGGAAATCTACTGACATTCATGGACTCGGAAAGGTCAGATGAAAGGAGCCTGCCAAGTCACATTTGTGGTCTAGCTGGGTTCAGACGATGGGGAAAATAATCAGTGTGATACTAAATATACAATCTGACTGTATCACTGAATCATGTTTTCTGAGCAGAGCAGAATCATGGTTCCCTAGTCTAACCAAGGATTCAAGGTCAGTCTCAGGAACTTTCCCCAAAATGTACTTTCAAATGCCTTCATCACAGTGGCACCAATTGCATGTTATGACTTCAGGCTGTTGCTGTGTTTATTTTGGACAATTTAAATAGGAAAGCCCAGGTCACTCCTGGAAATGAGGATAAGATGAAAGAGTCAGGCGAAGTTCTGAAAAAGCATGTCGGCTGGCTGTGCTTTTATCTGTCTAATTCAGTGTCAGACACATGTAGGGACTGACTCGATATGGTTGAATGACTGGAGGTAATAGTAGAAATAACTTTTGGGTGATTAGCCTTGTGGTTGTAGTTTTGTTGCACTGTGTAGATGGTTTTTACCAAGGGAACCTGGTTCCCAGTCCCCGTTTTGTCACTTTTTAGTCCTGTGACATTTGACCAGACACTTTGATTCTCTGGAGCTCATTTTCCATTTGTAGAACGTGAACAGCAAAGCCATCTTTCTCATGTACATGTTTGTCATTTGCATTAAATGAGATAATGAACATAAAGGTGATCAAAGACCCTAAGATGCTCTACAGATTTAACCATTCTGAAAGCCCTGGACTTTGTAGAGGATTGTGTGAATTAATGTGTATTGATCAAGACGTACATCTTGCTAGGTAAAAACTGAAAGTAAAACTCATACACTTAAGATATGAAAATAAAGTCGGCAACTGAGTTACATTAATTTCAAGAATAGTATATTAAAGTCAGGTAGAAAATTTAAAAATAAAGCAATAAAATGAGGACTCTGTCTTCCTGAAATCGAACATTTTTACATTTCTCTCAAGAAATTTGCATCAGGGCTAAAACCCATCAGCATCTGTGAACAAATATTGAGTTCTTGCTATGTGCTAGGCACCGTTAGGCAGCAGGTATCAGGAGTGTGTTTCTACTGTGATCACTTGTTGGTTTATTTGACCAATGCCTGCTAGCCTTCCTAGACATGCATAGGTATGTATAATCAATTACCAAATTTAATTAGCTTGTGATAAAGCTGTAAACACTTATTTGTATAATAGATACTTTTGAGGGGCTACTTTAATAACTATAATGTGTACAGGATCATCAGGAGCTCTATACATATTTTTCTATTTTGAATCTCAGTCTTAAGTATGTTTCTTTTTCTATAACTTGTGTAAACTTCAATGCATTTTTGTATTTTTTTCTGAAACCAACTGTGTATGAAGTTGCTAGCATCTTAAATTCTTTTTTGTTTTGCATTAATTTGTTTCTTTGGTTTTTATTTATTTTTTGGTTATTCTGATTTTTATATATCTTTAACATTTTCTTTATTGGTGCACTATAATTATACAAAATAGTGCAATTCTTAGTTACATATGTGTATGTGCACACAATGGAACAATATAATTTGGTCCATTTTGTTCCCCAGGACCTCCTTTTTCCCCTCCATCTTTCAACCCCCTTCCTCTGCTTTGAGTATGGTTCTTAATAGCCACTGGACATAAGTTTAAAGTATTAGTTACTCTATTCCCATCAGAAGAAACATCTTGTTATAGCACAGAAAACTGAGCTGACTTCTTATTTGTCTGGCTAAAATGAGTTATGGTTAAATATTTTGTAGTGGTTTATAAAATTTGTCTTCTCGATAGTATATTACAGAACTTGTTTATATGTTGACTAACTTTGAAAAAAAATGACAAATCATTTTTGGATTATGTTTGCTTTTTTAAAAAACATTTTCTTAGTTGTCAACGGACTGTATTTTATTTATTTATATGCAGTGCTGAGAATTGAACCCAGTGCCTCACACATGCTAGGCAAGTGTGCTCTACCACTGAGCCTCAATCCCAGTCCAGTTATGTTCATTTTTTTCCCTCCAAAATACAGCTACACCCTTACCTATCATAGTGAGATTTAGAAAGGGCACATGGCCTCTGTTTTTAAACCAATATGTCCTTGTGCAGTAATTTTATTTGTTACAATTTTCCAGAGCTATAATCGGGGCAAAGGTAGTGATAAAACCCAGATACATTTCAAGAAAGAAAAAGTAGACATACTAATGATGATATATGTATATTACATACATCTGCTGCTTATGAATGGAAAAAAAATATAAAGAAACCAAAAAAAAAAAAAAAAAACTAAATAGGAAAATCTTGCTCATCTCAGTAGAAAAACAGGGTAGAGATTACAACTTGGGGACTTCGTGATATTTTGTCTGTGTGCAGTTTGTCAAAAAGCAATTTATCTAAAGTTGGAAAAGGATATGGTTTAGCTGACTAAACTGTGGAGTGATACAAGTGATACGTAACGATAAAAATGCTTAGGGGAATTTTCGGGGTGCTCAAGTCAAGTGTACAGTGCTGTGTGGGTGTAAAGCGCAGACTTCTCTCTCTGCCTCTTTTCTTTGGCACAGTTTTCAAGACTGTGAAAGTTGCTGACATTTTATACCACATGCTGGACCGTTAAATCACAATTTATGTGGTCACTTGTAAATAGGCCTGGTGGGGGAGTGCAAACTTGTTTGTGCACACTGTGACAGGCTTATCTGTCGTGTGCCTCTCCTCTTTTTCAAATTGTATGGGCTGCTTTTGTTTTGGAATCCATGGCTTTCTAATCTGAGAGCAATTTTGGGTGAGAAGTCTGGAACTGATTTAGTTTCATAGGTGCTCCCTGAGTGGGGCGGGGGTTAGGGGGTGGTTTGAAGGGTAATTCAGAAAAAAAAAATGAGGCTCTCAATCCTTGAACAAAAATTCTCTTTCTAAGCAGCTTGCTACAATGCTGGAAGTTCTGTTCAGTCTCATTGGTAGAATGAGGCTCCAGATACCAAGGACAGTTTTTGCACAGATCATATGAGACAATGCAAAACACTGGATATAATGCTCAATAGTGACGGATGTTGCAATTTTTCTTTTTGTCTGAAGAAAGAAGAGGAGGAATTGGCCACGAATGTAGTGGAGTATTTGTTTTCCTTTCCAACAGCACCCTGGGGCATTGCAGAAGTGATGCTAAAGGGAAGGCTTTGTCATTCATTGCCTAAGAGGGCTTCTTGGAGGGGATCAGCAAGAGAAGTCCCAAAAGAGATGTACAGTGGGGTGTGTTGGGGACCACATACTAATGCATTTCATTTGCAAGGTGCTTGAACCTTTCAAAGCACTAAGTCATCTGCCGATTTGTCTTCCCAATGTCTGGATGAAGTTGGCAGGGTAGGCATGCCTGTCCACAGGTGAGGAAACCGGAGAGCTGATGTTGCAGACAAGTTGGTCGTAAATTGAGATTAGGATTCGTGCCTTGATTCTGAGCACATCTATTTTGTGACATTCTCAGAGTTAGCATCTGTCTACAGGTTTGTGGTCAGACCTTAGGTTTCTATTGCTGAGCCTGTTTTTGGCATCCTGCAAAACAGCAGGGATGAGAAGTATAGACTCTTAATCCAAAGATTAATTTCAACTGAAATTATAGTACCGGAGTCAGGTGAGATTTCACTTCCTGAACCCAGGACAGTCAGAATCACTAACCAAAAAGGATAGGCTCCAGTCCTCTCTAATGCCATTTCTGCACTGTATTTCAGAGCCCCTTGAAAAACTAATGAAAAGGAGACACCAGTAGAGTTGAGAAGTCTCAGGAAAGTGAGATACCTTTCTCCTGTCTTCCTTCTTCTCTCTCTCTCTTTTTTTTTCACTTTATTCGTATAAAGGAATCCCAGAAGATCAGAGAGCACTTCCATAGTTGTTAGCCTTTGTGCTATGAGTTTAACCTCACAGCCTTTGGAGATATTGGATTTCCTAATGTTATTGGTGCTTTCGAAATTTAATTTTCGGTAGAAAAGGGTTAACTTACGGGCAATTTAATTCCCAAATCATCAGTGTGTAAATCATCTAACCATATGTAAAAAATTCAGTAACTTTAAAGGTAATTCTTTGGACAGTAAAACTGATACACGAGTTTTGGCCAGAAATAAGGATTTGGACCATTTCTTCATGTGTAGAAAATTCTCTAGTAGGCAAATTTAGATTCATGTCAATCATTGTAGATTATAGTATATTTATAGTTTATTATTTCTTTTTTCAGTAAAGAGGAGTTAAAGTGGTTTAGGTAAGTACACTGAGACCAAAAATAGGAAGATGGAGAAGATGAAAGAGAAGCAGTTGTTGAGAACCTCTGGCTCTGAGGAGGTCCTGGGCAGTGAATACAAGTACCTGAGTTTCCTTATGGCCTGAGGGAAGCAGGTACCAGAGTGAGTTAGATAGTTTCCTTTGTCTTGTCCAGTAGCAGAAGGTCTCTTTTAGTCATTCATTCATTTTGATGAAGCTTATTTGAATAAATGTTGGCGAGGATATGGGAAAAAAAAGGTGCACTCACACATTGCTGGGCTACAAATTGGCGCAACCACTTTGGAAAGCCTTATGGAGAAAACTTGGAATGGAACCATCACTTGACCCAGCTATCCCACTCCTCGGTACATACCCAAAGGACATAAAATCAGCATACTATAGGGGCACAGCCACATCAATGTTCATAGCAGCTCAATTCACAACAGTTAATCTATGGAACCAAATTAGTGCCCTTCAACAGATGAATGAATAAAGAAAATATGGTACATATCCACAATGGAATATTACTTAGTCATAAGGAAGAATGAAATTATAGCATTTTCCAGTAAATGAATGGAACTGGAGACTGTCATGTTAAGTGAAATAAGCCAATTCCAAAAAACCAAAGGCTGAATGTTCCCTCTGATATGCCAGTGTTGACTCTCAATAGGTGGGGTTTGAGGGGAGAAGGGGAAGTTCGCGGGATTGGACAAGAGAGATAGTGGGAAGGGGAGGGATGGGGATGGGAAAGATATTAGAATGAATCACATATAATTTTCCTTTTTTTCTTGTATGAATACACGACCAGTGTAACTCCAGCTCATGTACAACCACAAAAATGGGAACTTATACTCCATGTAGATATGATATGTTAATTATATTCTACTGTCATTTATAACTAGAAAGAACAACAACAACAACAAAGCTTATTTGATTTTTCTTGTATTTCCATGACACTATGCCAAGTTTTATGTAGCTTCGAAATTTAATTTTCAAAGCTAAAAATACAGCAGTGACTATGATCCAGAAATCCTTCCCTGCATGGAGCTTATAGTTTTCTTGAAAAGACACGTGGATAAATGATTACAATATGCTAAATTCTATAAGATATGCAGAGAGGCCTGAGAGCCTCTAAAGCAGACTTGAAAATTAATGCAATGAAACATTTTAAACAACCCCGTCTTCCCAGTGATACAGATAGGTATGGGATTTCAAGTTTACTTTTCAGAAGAAGGCTTCAATTTATTGGCACATGATTTTAAAATTCATCAATTATATCAAAGTCAGCAAGTACCTTCTGTGTGCCAAGCACTCTACTATTCCTTCCCTATTTGTTCATTTATGAGTTGAAATAGGATCTACATTATGGGATGTTTTCTTTAGTATGTTATTTCCATCCTGGTTCTTGTTTTTTTTCTGTGTCTTCAAATACCTTTATTGTGAGAACTTGAACTTCACATGACTGATTGACTCTAGTTTTAAACAACAAATAGGATGAGATATTAATCAGAATACTAATACTCCTAATGCTACTGGGAGCATGAACTGAAATTTTTCATGAAATTTGAAATGCCAAATGTCGTGATACAAAACTTAAAAAAAATGTTTTTGAAAAATATATTGTATCTCATATATTAAGTACGTTTGCTGGACTAACAAGGGAGTTCTGGATTTCATTGTATAGAGAAGTTCTCTGAGGTGGAGTTGGGGCAGGGTAGTGTAGTTAAGAACGTGGGCTAAGGTCAAGTTCTGGTTCTTGTACCTACTGACCACATGACCTTGGGTAGATTGTGAAACCTCCAGTGTGTCCATTTCTCATTCAGCAATGTGGGATGATACTATTTATCTTACAGAGTTGTTAAAATTCTCAGCCCGCTTCCTGGCATATGGTGAGGACTCAAAAAAAAAAATGTCACCTATTCTTAACTAAGTTAGGGGAGAAAACACAGATTTCAACAATTAAGAGAAAATGTTTTTATTCATTATAATATATGAATTAAAACCTATAAAAAGACTTGCCTTTCAAGAGGGAGTAGGACCATCAAGGACAATTAGCCTTAGCTTTTAAGCCTAAAGAATATATGGGGCCCATATGAATGGAGAAAAAAGGATTGGGTAGCTAACACCTACCCAATTTTTGTAATTTTTAATATTTCCAGGATTCTCCAGAGATGATTCTCAGGAGATGCAGGACTTATTGAGGTGTAGGCAGGCAGTGTGTGTGGCAGTTATGAGCAGAGGCTTGGGAGCTAGTCCGAACTTCATCTGTAATGTTTGGTAGCTGTGTGATCTTGGGCAAGTGGCCTAACTTTTCTGTACTACCATTTTGTCATCTGTAAAAAAGAGAATACTAAAAGTACCTCATGGAATTGTTGCAAGAATTAGATGAAATAAGCAGAGTGTCTAAAGCAGTGATGACCTGTGGCTCCTAATAAAATTAGCTATTCTTTATTTTACTAGTATATAAACTTCTTTTACATATGTACCTCCAGCCCTTGAAAAGTTCCTCACATATGTATCTCAGCACCTGAAAAGTAGTTGCCCAATAAATACTTGTTGAAAAAATATGCAAAAGCTCTCTCAAGTCCAACAAAGGGTCTAAAAAGTGGAACTAAGATGTTGGAAATGATTGATGCTGGGTGATGGGCGTATAGTACTCTGTTGGACTCTTGTCTCTATTTTGATGTATGATTGAGATGTTTTATAATCACAGTTTAAAAAAGGTCTAGACTGGTGTAATCATTGGAAATAGGCATTTAGAAAAAGTTGTTTCCGTTTTTGTTACAGCTTAAGAAAGCAAAGAAGACATTTTATATGACTAAACACTACCATATGCTAGAGACTAGTAAAACTGTGGTCCCCCAAAGTCATTTGTTTCTCTTTTAAGGACTCCAGTGACAAGCAAGAATTTCAATAAACACAAAGCTAATCTACCAACCTGCATATTTTCCTTTTAAGAAGATTTCTTTCTGTTTTTTTTTTTAAATACTTTTTTAGTTGTTGATGGACCTTTATTTTTATTTACTTATTTATGTGCCCAGTGCCTCACACATGCGAGGCAAGAACCCTACCACGGAGCCACAATCCTAGCCCACATTTTTCTTTATTATCACCTTATCCTCATACACCCAAAGAAGACTTGGAGACGGATTTGTCCCCTTCCCTCAGAGGAACCAGCATTATTGTCCACTCCCCATCAGCACTTCTGGCATCTCTCTCCTGCCCTCCACCCCAGAGTTCACAATCCCCTCATCCAACTTCTCTGCGAGCTCCTGAACTCGGTCATTGCTCCAGCCCTGACGTCCCACCTTCCCTTCCAGTCTGGTTTCCTGCCCCTCTTGGCTTCTCCTGCCTCTGCCTTCCAGAACCTGACCTCAGTCCTTACCTGGCTTCCAGGATGCAGCTTCTGTGAGCTGCCCTTGGCTCTCCACGTGACAGCTCTGGCTAGAAGGCTTCGTGTGGAGGAGGCCTGTGCAGGCCCCCAGGGTTGCTGGCCACTACTTCCTCCTGGCCCTCTGTCTCGTAGGAAGCACAGTCTGCTAAGCAGCTTGAAGCACATTAGCCACACTAGACTAGGTTCTGAGACTCCCACAGTCGTGGTCCTTGTGTTTTCAGTGTGGGAAGCCCTTGTGGAGAACGTTTGTGATAATGTGGGCATTGTGAAATGTAATGTGGTTGATATTTGTTATTCATGGTGGTAATGTTCTGTGAAGTTGCTGTGAATGCTGAATTAGTGAATACTGAACCAGTACTGCGAGGGGAAATATAGGGTTAGGTTCCTGCCAGCTTCTGGTCACAACAGTTTCCTCAACCGATCAACACATAACCTTGTTTTGTGTGTGTTTCCATATAAAGACACCTTATTAAATATACACACGTGTTTTCTGCATATGACACATCCCAGCCTTCTTGCACTTAGGAACACTAATGCTTCAGCACTATGGCTGCATCCATTTTAAACAATGAAGCCACCAACAGAAAGTACAAAAATTCAAAAAATGTGGCATTAAGTACAGGGCAAAGAGAACACTTGTTTATACCGTAAGAACTAAACAAGAGGGCAGTGTGTTGCCTTGTTGGACCTCAGCTGGGAATGTGAGCATTGGATGACTCAAATTTTTTACTGTTCTGCAAATGTCCACGAAAGAGTTATGTTGATATTGGGGTTACAAGTACATTTTGGTGAGTAGGGGTATTTGCAAATACAGATTCTACACATGAGGATTGACTGCATCCCCATTAAGCTTGCATGGAATGTCATTATATTTAGAAAAACAAAACCTGTAATTTGCTACAATTATTTTACACAGCTAACTATGTTTTCTAACATAGTTTTTTTTTTTTTTTTTTTTTTTTTTTTTTTTTTTTTTTTTGTGGTGGTGGTTGGGATTGAATCCAGGGCCTTGTGCATGCAAAGCAAGCACTTTACCAACTGAGCTATATCACCCAGCCCCAATTGTTTTAAATTCTGTATCTTTGATCCAGGAGCTCTGAAATGAGAAAATTAGATTATAAAGTGAATTGCAAAAATTAAACATACATGATCTCATAAGCTTCAATTCTTTGCACTATAGATGTTGCTCATCTATTTAACATCCATATTTTGCATTGTATTTTATCATATGTGCAAATGTGTAGTTTTCTACTATAATAGTAAAAATTGAACTGTGACAATTTCCGGTGATTCCAGAAATATCATGTTTATATCTAAAGAATATATTAACATATAAACACTATAAATCTGACCTAAAGTATTTTTAAAATTTCCTCTTCACTTTAGTGAGGAATCATCAGCAAGAACTATCCATTGTTATTATCATACCATAAAAATAATTTCCAAATTCTTGTCTTTGATCTTTTCAAAGGGCAAAGAGCTTTCACATTTAAAATATAGTGAACAAAAAGGTACCTTAGCTTTAACTGAAAAACTTAACTATTCCAAGCGCAGACATCGTATGGAATACATTATAAGGAGCTTTCACTGAGAAGCAAAGGAGAATTTTGTCTTTTTGGATTAGCAAATCAGGGGGCAGAGAAATGGAGCTTTCAGAGTAGGAAAGCACCCTTCACTCTCTGTAGCTGGGGTTTCCCACATGTATTTCTGCTTTCCCAGTCATGGGAATTGGCCTTTTGTAACTCAGTGTCATGGGGTGAGATATCATTGTTTCCTCATCTTCCTGGGTGTAGCAAGATGGTGGAATTTGGGATATGACTGACTGGGTGTTTTCCATCACGAGAAAAGCACTTTTTAAGGATCTTCTACTGACATTATGAAGTGGAAGGAAAAGCTACCCAGGAAGGCTAAGTAGACCAGTATATGATCTTTCACCACCAGTGACCCCAAATTTTCCTAAACAGCACACAGCCAAGGCAAATAAAGCATGAAGTGTCCATCCAGACACCTAGGAGGAGTAGGAAGACGTGTCCCAAAACATGAAACCACTAACACATTGTAGGCAGACCTGGGGCAGGTGTGGCTGCCTTCTGCTGTTGATTTTACCCTGGTCTGGGGACCTGTTAAGGGAATACGTTATACTGGATACAGTTGGAAACCCTCGCGCTGAAGGTTAACGGTCCATGTGAACCTGTATTTACTAATGGAGGATGAGGAAGTGGTTTGTAAAACCTTCAGCTCAAGGTGTGGGGTTCTTAGGGCATCCATGGTCAGCATGGAATGAAGAAAATCCTGGAGTGCTGGGGCCAGGAAAGGAAGAATGGGAACAAGATCCGCTTCCATCTCTCCCCAGGGCAGTCATTTGGCAACACTGCAGGCATTAATCAGAGCACATGATTTCTCAACTGGGTGCTGGGCGTATAAACTGCTGGGAGCTGGACCACAGTTCCCCAAGCGCTCCATCTTCTCTCAGCCCCCAGTGTGTGGCCAGGCTCCCTGCTCACAGATTTCACCGAAAATAGCCTTTCTTTTTCACACTTAAAAATTCCTTCCAAACAAGTGTTTCCTTTTAACATTCCCAGAGCAGATTGACTTTTTGAGATTTGTGTTGCTTCCAACTCTGTCAATGTTAGAGGCCTCAAATTAATTCCAACATCCCGTTGCTGTTTTCCCTTAAGAAATCCTGATGGTGTTGCAGTCACTTTGAGTCCAATCTGTTCGTGCTTATTGGAATGCCCATTAAACCAGCCTTACCACTACTCTGCCCTATTTTTCTCGGTCCAGGACGTGCCTGTGATTACTCTGGGGGTCTTAATGGTTGACTCTAGCACCTTGTCTTCAGCCCATTTATATGAACAGTGGTATCTAGTTAACGTAAGAAAATTTATGTGGCTAGAAGGGGGTGGGAGGAGGGGCCGGCAATTGACTATTGTTAGAGCCCTGAGAAAGGAAAGGAAGTTGGGCCACAAGGTGAGAATCATTGCATAGTAAGTAGTTCAGCCTAATAGAAGCCAAAGAAAACAGCAGCAAAATGTTTCAGAAAATTCTTTTGAACTGTCCCCACCACCCATTCTCTCTTGGTACTGTTGGAGATACTTGGACAGGCATCTCTCTGCACATAGGCACACACATGCCTGTCCTGGCTGCTGCCTGGCCTCACCCCTGGACAGCAGGCGCTAGGCATCCTCAGGTCTTCTCATGAGAACATTCATGCCTGGTGTGTGACTGCATGTCTTACCAACATGCAGTGGTGGAGACCAGAAGGTCTCCCTTGACTACTCCAGATGAGGCCTGGTCCAGCCTCCCACCTTCCCTCTTGTCACACTCTATTACATCAGCCTATTTGATGTCTCTGCCTAGCACTGACTATTCTCTTGTGTATTCATTAGTTGACTTGTTTGTTATGTCTTCCCCAACGAGAATGTAATTCTGTGAAGGAAGAGGCTCTGTCTCGTTCATTGCAATCTCCAGGGTCTCAAACTGTCCTTGGCAGGTAGTAGCCCTGCAGGAAATATTTGTTTACTGACTGACTATAAAATGGCAAAAGAATATTTTGCACTTTCTCTCATGTCTGCATAGCACCCAGCAAAATGATTGGCAGCTATCTGGTGTTCATGATGACCCTCCTTCTCCCAAAGCATCCCAGGGAAATGTATTTTTTTTTTTTTTTGAGGCGGGGGTGCTACTGGGGATGGATTGAACTCAGGGGCACTCGACCACTGAGCCACATCCCCAGCTCTATTTTATTTCTGTTGTTTATTTAGAGACAGGGTCTCACTGAGTTGCTTAGTGCCTTGCTTTTGCTGAGGCTGGCTTTGAACTCCTGAACGTCCTGCCTCAACTTCCAGAGCCACTGGGATTACAGGCATGTGCCACCATTCCCAGCTCAGGGAAATGTATTTTTTTTTTTTAAAAAAAATATTTATTTTTTAGTTATAGGTGGACACAACATCTTCATTTTATTGTTATGTGGTGCTGAGGATCAAACCCAGTGCCCCAGGCATGGTAGGCAAGCGCTCTACTTCTGAGCCACAACCCTGGTCCTGGGAAATGTATTCTTGATTTGACTTTTAACTGACTTCTTAGTTCTGTTTCTGACTTAGTTCTGGCCTTTGGGATGGGTCCTGAGGTACTGAAAGTAAGCACAGCAGACTCCTGGAACCTGGGATCTTGGGTTGCTGTCTTGGTTTCAGCTCTGACTCACTGTGTGAGCTGTGGGCATCTTCTTAACCTCCCTGATTCTGTTTCTACATCCACAGAATGAAGAGCTTGGATGGGTGATATGAAGTTCCCTTGTAGTTCTTGCATTTTATAATGCCATCTTTTTGCCTTTTTTTCCCATTGAACACAGACCACTCTTCATATGAAAATAAGCATCCCACAACCCTTCGAGAAATGCTGCTGCAAACATGTAATGCAGTTTCCTTAGCAACACATACCACTCTCTGTTTCATCAAGGATCTCAGAATGCATGCTTCTCTGCCATGCACTTTAGGAGTTTTTGAACCTGAAGTGAATTTAATAATCACCTTTTACTTACACGTAGCATTTTCATCTAAGATAGCAAGATTAATTTGCAACCTTGTATTAAGTATGATTAATCTCTAAAACAATTATTTATTTTATTGGTGCATTGTAATGATATACAATAGTTGGATTCATTATGCCATATTCATAGGGCACATAGCATAATTTGATCAATCAATCTCATTCCCCAAGGTGCTATTATTTGTAAAGAGTGAAAGGATGACTTATTTGCAATCATACGAATCATCTATACCTGGGTCCAGAATTACAAAATATTTATTTATATTGCACAATAGAATTCCATCATAAGCACCTGCTTATCACATGAATTAAGAATGTCTGGGTCCCACAAATCATTGGAGCATGCTTCTGGAGACCTTCCTTTCCTCCTCAATGCACTGCAGTTTGCAGCTTCCCCCTTAGCTCTCCGAAACTGCCCTTTGCCTTTATATTGGGTGTTGTCATTTAAAAATTCAAACTTATGGTCCCCTGTTAATCTTGATCTTATTTGATGTATCTGTGGCAGGTGTTCCTGTGTCTTCTTACTGTGTCCCCAGTGGCACTTGAGCCAGGTTACGCATCTATTTACACATTCTTCTCTTTCCCTGGAATGTCATTCCCAACTTCTCTGCTGGGCAAGTGTATGCTTATTTTAGAAGATGTGGCTCGAACGTCTCAGTCTCTTCGAAGCCCATCTGACCCATTTTCCTTATGCCAAGAAGAAGTGGCTGGTCTTCTTTGTACAAGCATTATACCAACTTATACCAGAGTCAGAGTTTATTCCTTATAACATTATCTATATCTATATCTAAATATCTATCTATCTATCTGTCTATTTATTTTTGCACATATATCTCCTATGGAGAATTCATGGTGAATAAAAGATTTTTGTCTTTTTAATTTTTATATTCTTAGGCATAACCTAGAGTACTCAATAAATATTTGCTAAATGGATGAATGAAAATAAAATAATTTAATTTCTGGCTCCAAAATTCTAAAAAAGGCTTTGAACTGTGTATGGGAAATGTTTTTTGAAATGACTTTCTGGGAAGTGATGGGAAAGGAAGGTGACTTCAGAACATTCCATGTGTCCTCTGGCGGATGTCTGTTGTTAAACATGGGGTGAATCCAGTTGCATTTTAGTTTAAATTAATTCATCCAATTAAGAGATGTTAATTAGATCAACCTGCCAGCCAGTGATTAGAACTGGTATTATGATGACTATTTTTTTTTCCTTCATCGTAATGGATGTGAGGTTTCACTAATGAAGTGAAATTTGTGCAGCAGCCCATGGGATGATCCGTTGAATTGGTAAAACTTCAAATTCATTTTTAAAAATTTGGCTCTCATAACCTTTGACTAATTTAAAAATGTAATTGAAAAATTGGTTTAATATCAGAATCAAAGAAGACTTCATAAAGAAATAATATCACTGAAAATGCTGTTATCTTAAGCAACGTACTTTAATTGTTAAACATAACCTTAGCATACACATATTTTTATATCAGTTGCAATCTAATCATGGTATAATTTTCATTTTTCTTTAGTGTTGATATATGATCATTTAAAATGGATGAGAACAATATTTACCAAAAGATATTTAAAGAATGCTAGTTTCTTGGGATTTTTTAAGTAACATTACTTGTGGAAAATAAAACATCTCTGAGGTCAAATAAGTTTGGGAATTCATGAAAGTAAACAAATTCCTTTATTGAGAGTGCTCTCAAAGCCTATAATATTCTAATAAGCTTTAAGAAAAAAAATGAGGATGTGACATTTGCTGCAAATTAATTTTAACATAAAATCATTTTTAAAACAATGTAATATCTGTTCTATGGACAAATATTTAGAACGCATTTTGGGAGTCAGTGCTGGCTAGAATTCTATGGTGTGGTTATAACCTAATTTGATAACCCATTCCTCTGCTGTTGGACAATGATGTTGAATTATGCTTAGGATAGAACCCAAGATCCTTTACCTGGCCTGTGTATCATGCAGCCATCACCCGGTCCCTCTTGGTCTCATGTCTCTTTGCTCACTTGGCTCTTACCACCCTGGCTTCTATTTTTTTTTAAATTAATTAATTAGTTTTTTAGTTGTAGATGGACACAAAACCTTTATTCATTCATTTATTTATTTTTAAAATGTGGTGCTGAGCATTGAACCCAGCGCCTCACATGCTAGGCGAGTGCTCTACCACTGAGTCACAGCTCCAGCCCACACTCTTGTTTCTTGAACTCATTAAGCTCTTCCCTACTTCAGAATCTTCTAGGTAAGAGTACACTGATCACATTCCCTCCCACTGAATTTTCTCCTCATTTGTTGCCCCTTTCCAGTGGACAACCATGAACCACATGAAGAAATGGAGTACCCTCGGCTTCATCTTTAACCTGAAATGCCTGACATTTTCCTGCCTCTTCAGCCACAACCAATCGTGGTTCACCACTGTGATGTCAGTCTGAGCAAAACTGAAAGAGAAAGACATGGAGCAGATGACAATGCAAATAGCAGCGACTCTCGGACCGGTTGTTCTGCACCTTCTCGCTGAGATCCTCTGGGGTCAGCCAGCTCTCCTCTTTCAGGGATTTTCAGAGTGCATGAAGCACATGGTTGCTCACAAGTATTTTTGTCCGTGTGACAGGGAGTGGCAGCGCTTGCTCTCCCACACTCTTGAAGGCCAGTGGTGCTCCACAGGAAGTGCAGGATGACTGTTGACCTAGTTAAACCAGCCTCCCAAGAACACCAAGAGAAACCCGGTGCACACACGACCTCCTCTGTATTTCGTTCTTAGTAATTTTATCAGACGATAGGATGAAAGCATAGAAAGGATCTTTATCAAAAGTGCAAATGATCTCAAGTCAGAGCTTTTGGTACAGTCTACTGATTTTTTTTTTTTTTTTTTTTTAGATCAAGAATGGCAGATCTAGAGCTGAGGCCACTGTGTAACTGCAGAGGCACCATTCATGTAGACTATATAGAATGGGGCCCCCTAGGAGTTGTCTGATGTGGCAGCCTTGTTCAGAGAGGTCAAGAGGCTTGCCCAGGGTCACTTTGTGAACTTGGGCTGCTGTTCCTTTAGGTCTGATGATACAAGCAAGAATGAAAATATTTTAATACGCCAGAGAGATGGTCTGGAATCAGTGCAAAGCCAAAAGTGTAAACTCAGTTTAGGTTTTGAAATGAATTGACTTAGTCTAGGTTGGGGAAAAACTGGTTTGAGGCAGGTTCTTGCTAAGTTGCTGAGGCTGGCCTTCAACTTGCCATCCTCCTGCCTCCCAAGTTGCTGGGATTTTAAGTGTGCACCGCTGTGCCTGGCACTCTTTATTTTTTTTAAGAAAGAGAAGGGAGAGAAGAAGCAAGTGATTGTGTGTGGGGGGGGAGGAATGAACAAAAATTAAAGGAGAATGGAACCATTGAAAGGTGTTGTGGATCCATAGAAAGGGGAGGCTACGGAGGACCACAGTAAGGTTCTCCAGAGCCAGGCTGTCTTTAGCTGTCCTAGGGTTGGGATAAAAAAATATTGAAAATGTAAATGATTGTAGGAATGCTCTGAATAGAGGATTAGTCGGCAAGGAAGTAAGATTGAAAAATCTGCCTTGAAAAACCCACCCAGGGAGACTTTTTTGACCACCACCACCACCACCTGGATAGCATTAATCACTTTTTTTTCCTGAACTCTCTTTTAACTCTTCTCTATTTTTGCAGATACTATATACTTGCCACACACACACTCACACACACACACACACACACACACACACACACATATACATATGAAAAAATTATACACATGGAAAACATTCTCACCCATGTAGGATGAGCCCCAAGTAGGGGCAAGTCTGCTTGGGGGGAGGTGGTAACTTTGCAAGAGCCCCAGTTTAGAGGGCGATTAGAGGTGGTTAAGTTCTTCAGGAGTAGATTTTTACTTTTTCCTCTTTCTTTGACGTTTTATCCCCTGGAATATGACATTGATGAGAATGCCAGTGTCTGAAGTGACGACAAGAGAGTGTTTCGGAAAGGGGGCTGGTATTTCCAGCACACACATTGAGTTGATTCTACCCGTATATTCGAACAGCACTAATAAATTGGGAAAACATGGTGCAGACCACACACAACTTGGGAAGTTCCCCCGCTGATGTAAGGACTATGTTTCTCAAGCCCTTTTGTTTGACTATGCCCTGCCATCCTTGCCCAGTCTGTCCATTGCCCTTTAAAGGGTACCATCTTGTGATGGCTCACCGAGTGGTGTTTCTCCATCTCTTCAGTGTAGGAGCTGGCATCTGAGGTGAGGATTGCATTGAGAGGAGCTCCGTGAATTTAGGACACCCTTTTTGGTGCTGGAAACTTATCCTCCTGCTTTGGCCTTAGGGTCTCTGAGGATTGCCTGTGCCCTGAGGAGTAGGACTACCACCCTGAGACCTGCTCTCTGAATCTGCAGAATGGAGCTACCCTCAAAAAACTCTTTTAGAAAGGGCGCCAAGAATTGGGATTTTTGCAAGTTCCAAAAAGGGTTTTTCAAATCCACTTTCAGTGCCATTTTCTAAGAAATTAGTTTCTTATAGAAAAAAAAAAATGGTTTTTGCCCTTCAGGCTTAAGATAGCCAACTGTCAAAATTTAGTGCATATAATAATAGAGTTCACTGGAAGGAAAATATGCTAGCAACAGCATTTCCAAGCAGGGAGCCTGGCACTAATTACCACCGACTTCTTAATGCCTGTATCTGCCAGATCTAACATGTTTTAACCTCATACAGCATATCTGTAACACCACACATTAGCTTCTCATTCACAGGTATGCTCAGGAATTCACCACTAAGCACATCTGAGCAATGTTAAAAGAGTGGGCATGTATTCACTCTTTTGATATAACTGCACACAGAATTGATCACTTGAGAAAGTAAAGAATATATATATATATAAATGAGAAACAAAAATTCAACCAAAGGAGGCTATTGCTGTGCTGTTCAAAAGGAGAGTCAGGGTGAATGGAAATTTTAGTTTCACACTGGTATGGTTTGATATGGTTTGTCCCTTAAAGATTAATATGCTAGAAGCTTGGTTCCCCCAGTGTGGTAATGGAAGAGGTAGTAGAACTTTTAAGAGGTGGGGCCTCGTGGAATATTTTTGGGCCATTGGGGTGCCACTCTTGAAAGGGATTAATGTAGCTCTCTTAGAACCCAGGTTGGTTCCCATTAGAGTGGATTGTTACCAAAAGAGAAAAAACTATCCTCTTTGCTCTCTGACTTCCTGTGATCTCTTCTGCACACACTCCTTCCTTTATGATGCCATCCTTATGAGGCCCTCACCACAGCCAAGCCGATTTCAGCACCATGCTCTTGTATCTCCAGAGTGGTGAGTTAAATAAACCTCTTTTCTTTATCAAATATGTAGCCTAAGGTATTTTGTCATAGCAGCACAGAATAGATGAAGACACACACACACACACACACACACACACACACACACACACACACATGTTCATTGGTAGCAGTCACTCCCTCAGTTTGGAATGAACTAGTGTTTGGAAAAGCCATGGGGTGGGATCCCCATTCCTGGGGAGCAACTGGGAAGCTAAAGAGAAAGACATAGGTCTTGCCTTGAAGGAAATGTATTGGCAATGTAATTAATAGAATAAATGTATTGAGAAATATATACTTAATTTTTCCATCTCTAAAACATTTCTACTTTATTTTTTTAGAAGCTCTATTTGGTTTTCTTTTTAAAATATCTTTATTTATGATTGTTTATGTGGTGCTGAGGATCAAACCCAGTGCCTCACACATGGGAGGCATACATCTACCACGGAGCTACAGTCCCAGCCCATTTCTATCTATTTTAGATGGTGTGGTCCTGTCTTCAGTGGTGCAATAGAAATCTCTCACGTAAGTACTATTATTTAAGTACTGTTATATAATGTACTGTTATATACTGCAGCAACCATCCCGAGGGTCACTTATTCCCTCTGTTATTTGACCACACGTGCTTTTTGCATTCTCTCTTTGAGTGGTGAGATGTCAAGCTCCACAGGAGTTTTGGGGGCAGGGAGCCTTATTCTGCTTGATGGACAGTCCATCAGCCAGCTGAGCTATTGCAAGTCACTGCTACTATAATACTTTGGGGATGATGTTCCAGTTCACCTATACATGGGATCACGCCCTTTGAAATCTCCCAGGCACTTCCAGGAATCCATTGACTTGCATGATTACAACTATCAAGAGATCTAATCTTCCCCTC
The DNA here is from genome assembly GCF_052094955.1 of Ictidomys tridecemlineatus. Taxonomy (NCBI): domain Eukaryota; kingdom Metazoa; phylum Chordata; class Mammalia; order Rodentia; family Sciuridae; genus Ictidomys; species Ictidomys tridecemlineatus. The sequence goes on from NC_135482.1 coordinate 163,586,351, forward strand.
CCTCCCTCCCTCCCTCCCTCCCTCCCTCCCTTCCTTCCTTCCTTCCTCCCTCCCTCCCTCCCTTCCTCCCCTCCTTCCTTTCCCTTTCCTTCCTCCCTTCCCTTCTCCTCCCTTCCTCTCCCCTCCCTCCTTCCTTTCGCAACCTTGTCTGCAATATCGAAAAGTTAAAGAAACAAAAAAGGTTTAAGTGGGATCTACGGATTTCCTCCATTCAATATTTTTAAAAATTGTTTTCTGATTATAAAAATGATATTTGCCAATCAGAAGACCCATTACAAATGACCCTGTTAATATTAAAAGAAAAACATCCCTTTTATGGAGACTCTGTTTTCGATGGCCCACATACATTCTCGGGGACTTGACTTTGTGTCAACAGAGGATGCGCGACACCACTGCCCTCTTGGCTCTGCACCTCTGCTCCAGTTTTCTTTCCTTTCACAGCATTATAAACAAAACCACATGTTATTTGTGTGGTCAAGTTAAAGGAAAGAATATCTCACCAAAATAAAAGAACTACAAGTGAAATATAACAAGCCCGGCCTTTATATGGTTTTCCTGTGCTCTCGTTAGGTCTCTCATGGAGGCTTGGAGTCCCAGATGTGAGCTAGTGGTCTTAGTTTGAGCTGTTTTCTCTGTGGGCTGCCCCTAATGCTGGCTTTCAACCCACTGAAGAAAATTTATCCCAAACAACAGGAGTTTTGGTTTTCTAAGCTCCTTTTGAACCTCAGTGTGGCTTTCTTCATGTTGTATACATTCATTCATTGTGTTTGCCCTGGTCTTGGAGCAATGTGGCATAGACCTGTCCACATTTTGAACTGATAATTCCTTCTCCACCACTTCTCTTGATAGCCATTTACTCCTCTGAAATCTAATTTATAGAATGCAGCATCATCTGTCTTCAGACATGTTTAAACATTTTGTTTTTTGCATACACACACACCCCCTACCACCACCTCGGGAGAACTTTAGATGTTGTCTTTTTTGGAATATAACAGAATAAAGGTTATTAGTGTAATAACAATTCCAGTTTTCACTTCCCCCCCATCCTGAGAGGGATGCAGCTCATCTGGGTTGAGGGAAAGGCAGAGAGAGATGAACCATCCAAGAGGCATCTGGGGGCCAGAGCTGGAAAAGCATTGGCATTCTCACCGGGGAGACAGGCAGAAGGGAAAAGGTGATGTCAAGGGGTTTAAGTGGGATCTACGTATGTCCTCCCGCATGTTTGGATTATTTTGAAATTATTTTTGGTGCACGAATTGAGATTCAACCATGAGGGTTGTAGTCTTACAAGCCTCCAGGAAATACAAGAGAGCTGTCCTTGATGTTCATTTTAATTGCATTGTATGATGTAAATGTGTGGCTCATGCTGGTGGGGGTGAGTGGGTGGAGGCCTCACATGTGCCATGCTTTAGACTTGGATTCTCTGGGTCTGAATTTCCCTCCTCAAGCTCCTGGGAGTCTTTTTAAAATTGTGGTTGGACACAATATCTTTATTTTATTTATTTTTATGTGGTGCTGAGGGTCCAACTCAGTGCGTCTCATGTGCTAGACAAGCACTCTACCGCTGAGCCACAACTCTGGCCCCTCCTGGGAGTCTTACCCCCACATTTGCTCCCATGCTCTGAACTATCTCCATTGCAGAATTGGACAGCATTGTTCTAGTGCCATGAGAATAATGCTGAAGCACACTTCCCAGCCCTCCAAGTTATGTGTTGTGAATGACCTCTGACCACTATGTGAATGGAGGAAGCTCCCCTCCCCGCCCCACTATATGATCATGTTTTCTGAGTGCCCCAATACAAGTGCAGTGTCTCTGGCATGCAGACTGGAACCAGGCTCTTGGAATATTCTAATTATAAAATCTAAGTAAAATCTAACTCTGCCTTCCCAAGGTTCATAGTTAACCCCTCAACTGTGACCGAAGGTGGCCCCAAATGCAAGGTACCCCAGTCAGTTCTGTGGATTCTGGGGCCACTCTTTGCCATCACCATAAATAATCCAGAGAATCCAGTGATTGTCAGTGGGGTGTCAGTATCCTTTAATTTTACATCTGTGCAGTTCCTCTCTCTTTCTTTCCCACCATGACCTTTTTGGTGTAGCACGCATAGTTGGCTATTTAGATAAGGAAATCACAAGATTTTCTTGATTGCAATCTCTAGATTGCATTTAAAGTTACAATTATATGACATGTATATACTCACAGATGACTCACAGATTTTGTGTGTGAGTGAAATGGGAAGAAGAAATGTTTATTTATTTATAGTTGTATGTATGCTGACATATTGATATTTATATATATCACAAATATACTTCTTTATATGCACGCATATATACATCTTTCTCTAGGATTTCCACCTCAAATTTAAATGTCTTCTTGAGAAGGGTGGCTTTTTAAGTTAGGGATTTTCTAACAAGTGGCTAAAAGAAAGACCTTCTTGGATCAATGCAGAGGATACATCCTTGGGTGGCAAAATCAGCAAGAGGAAGAGGAGCTGGAAACAGGAAGTAGTGGCAAGCTAAAAGTGAACTTCCATTGGCTTTAACCAGCACCTAGATTACAAAACGGATTATCACCAGAACCCCAGGCAGCCCTCTCCTTTTCATCAGTAACTCCTCAGAAGTAGCCATTATCCTGAATTCTAGCACTGTGGGTTGCTTTTGAGGATAGACTGGGTTTTCCCGTAATAATAAACAACTCCAGTTTTCAGTGCTTTTATCCCTCTTGCTGGGTTGGGGCCCTGAACACTCCATTTCTACTTGGGCTGCAAGGTCTGTGTAAAGCTCGGCCTATAAAGGACCCTGAAGGGAGCCTGTAAGACTGGAGGAAGGAGAAGGAACTTCTCCCTTCTATCTGCTTCTTGTTTTTGTTATCCCAGAAATGGTAATTCATTATGGGGGCAGTTTCTTGCTGTAGCATCACATGAATTCAATTTGCAGTTTTTCCAGTACTTTCAGGGCCAGACTCACTGCATCCTCACAGAGATATCAGCTCTCACTGAGCAGAAGCCCCTCCTTACGGGCCTAAGTTTCAACCCTGTGGAGCTCCTCTTTCCAGCCCAGAGACACTGGCATCAAATGACCAATGTTCCCTCTTCAGAAGTCTGAGTTTCAGCACCATAAGGTTCCTCCAAACTCTTCCTTTGTTCACTCAGCCCTACCTCCTTGACACCCAGGAGTTCTCTTTTTACCCTAATTTTACAAACTCAGCTTTATGTCAGGTTCATAAGTTTCTAAGTGTGAAAAGATCTCCATTCAAATGATTGTAAGATTTCTGCATCCTAAGGGATAGGCTCAGACTGGAATCTCTTTCCCTCACCATCACTTTCCCTCTCAGTAGAGGAGTTGGGGGGCTGTTCAGATTGGTCATGGTGTGACCGTTGGTTCATTAATGGAAGTATGCTTTCCCTTGTCTGAGCTTTAAAATCCTAGTTATAGGGTGTTACACAGATAATACATATTTTGGCACTCACTCGTAGGAACCTGATTGGAGACAGTCTGATTTTTGAGAATATTTATTTCAAAGATTATTTGCTATGAAAGGGGCTTCATACTCAGTCCCGAATTTACATTTTGCAATTATCAATATGGTTATTTTTGTGTTGTAGTTTTAAAGCAACATCCTGGTTGATGGGAACATTTTTTTTTTTACCTTGTATGACTGGTGACATAATAATACAGTATTAAGAAAATAAAGCCAGGCATGGTGGCAGGTGCCTGGAAGCCTAGCTATTCAGGAGGTGGAGACAGGAGGATAGCTTGAGGCCAGGAGTTTGGGACCAGCCTAATCAAGATAGCAAGTCACCAACTCAAAAACCCCAACAAATAAACAAACAAAACCACCCCCCAATAAACAACAACAACAAACAAAAGCAATATAATATTTAGAAAGATCTATAAAAATTAGGATTATCAACTCCAGCATTTACAGTCTGCAAAAATCTTGGTCCTTTGTAGGACATGAGGTTGCCAAAAAGATATCCAGAGAGGTTTCATCTTAATGTTTTCACATGTACATCAAAAGAATCTGAATGCTTCCAAGATGTTAGTCTGGGTTTTGTTGCATTTCACAGCTTTGCATACCAAGTCAGGAAGCTGTCGTGGAGCTGTGCTGGTACATCAGTGCTGAATGCCAGCACATGCATATGCTGACACATATGTTATGTCAGGAGTCAAGACTCTGGCACTCAGATGCATCCAGACATTACACCTCCAAATTTGGAGCTGAGGTAGCCCCTGAAGGCAGGCTGTCCCTAAACTTTCTTCTGGCTATGATTTGAGATGAATCATTTGAATCATAGGTTAATATCATTGTCCATGTAGTTGAGATGTGAGACTTGATAAATTTCCAGAGCCTGAGGCTACACTTTGTATTACCAGAGTAATAAACCATGAGATGGAGTCAAGGGATCAGGCAAGGTTTTGTTTGCCCGATATTTCTGTGGGTACTATTCTTTCCTGATTCTCTGGCTTTGAGGATCTGATAGGGCTTAATGCAACCTCTGGATCCAGAGGCAAACATGTGACCCAAACCTGGATTATCAAAGTACCCCGTGCATTTGACTATCATGATGGCTGAAGAATCAACACTTGACTCAACCAGCTTGTATGAGCCTGCCCACAGTTCTTGCTAAGTTTGCAGGTATGAATGAATCTAAAGCTGCCAGTGGCCATATTTGCCCCCTGGGGAGAGTCAGTCTGAAAAGAAGTCAAAATGATGGAAGAAGAATCAAGAGATGGAAGAAAAGAGGCAGATTCTTGATGGTATTATTTGTACCCCTGGAATGACTACACCAGGAATTCCCCTCTACTTTCTAATGTCAAGGTTCAGTAAATAGTCCTTTTGAAAAGGCTGGTTTAATTGGATTCTTTACCTGCAATTAAAGGAGTTATGACTAATAGGATTATATTGGTCTCTGTCGGCTGTGAATTTTGTGTAGAATGTGTACATTGGTCAGACTGCAGATGGCAATCAAGTTGAATGATTCAACTGGTCTGTTTGTATTAATAGGCTTAATGCAATATTTGCTAAATCTCCACTTTGCCAAGTGGGGATGCTGGTGAACCAGCAATAATGAACTAATGATATTCTAGCTGCAAATGATTCATTTTGACAAATTGTTTACCTCTCAGGACCTTGAGTCCTGAATTGTAGAATGACTGTGGAATGACCAGTTCATAGAGATGCAGTGATATTTTGTGTGTGTCCGTTAAGACTTTTCAATATATTTAATTGTAGCAGCAAAAGTGACTTTATTATCATCGCTTATTAACTCTCATTTGATCAGAATGCAGCAAGAATTGTCTCAAAGTTTACCTAACTCTAAACAGATTGATCTATGTAGATTTTCCAGCATAAAATCGGAGAAAAATCCAGATGGGTTTGTTCTTTTGTGTGCTTAGCTTACAAATATGACTTACTCATGCAATGTTGACAGCTAGTATTTTAGAGTTTTAGCATGTCATTTCTTAAAATATCTAAAGAAAACATTGAAAAATAATGACAATAAAAAGTGACGAGGCATGACACATTGTTAATGAGAGTTGTCAGGGTCTCCCCAAAGTGTGCATAACCACAAGTCAAATAGATTTCAGGTATTAATTGACTTGCCAAATTCTCTTCCAGTCTCTCTTTTCGTGTATCGTGTAATAGGGCTCTTCTCTGTCTACCATCCTCCCACCTTATCATTCTCTTTTTAAAAATAGCTTTATTGAAATAAATGTTGGCTTAGCTCTATTTTTATGGCATTTCCTGATTCGAGATGTGTCCTTGCCTCTTCTACTTCTTCTAGACACAGACTTTAGATGAAAATGTTTCTAAAGAGAAGAAGTAGAAGGATGACAAAATATCCCTAAATAAATCCTTCCAAGTACAGCAGCAGGTGTCTGGAATGTTCCTGGAAGAGCTTCCCACTCCATACCCCTGCTCTACAGACACAAGACACTCACTCTGAGAAGTTAAATGTTTGTGGGGGTCCTCCCCACCCCTACCAGAGCTCTGCCAGAGGGGGCCGGTCATACAGTCCAGGTCCCCTGGCTCCTTTTCCAGCATGATTTCCAACACACAGCACTGTGGCACGTTTTACATGTAGAGAAATACAGTTGGTCAACCTCCCAGGGGTCCTTTGTTTCATGCTATTTGCACTGCCTAATTTGAAAATGAGTTTAAAACAGTTTAACAAATCACAATACCCTAACAAAAAGAAAAAATTAAAAAGGTCAGAAACCACGTGGAAGTAAAATCCTGGCACAGGTTGGTCTCTGATGGAGCACAACGTAGGTCTCTGTGGCTTGTGGGCAACCTAGTCTCCAAGGCAACTGGAAGCTTGTATCATCATGTGTGTGTCAAAAAATAGTGAAAGCACATGGGAACACAAATCCAATATGGGCTCACTTTACTGAACAGAAATATTCCTGAGAAGTTGTCTAAATGTCAAAACAAATCCTGTGTTGTGTTGGGTATACACGTAGGGTCTGCGAACTCTGTTGAGAAGAGAAGTCATGTTTAATTTCCTGAAAGCTTTGCAGTCCTGGGGGCCAGGATGCTAGGGGCACCTGACAAGGAAATCTTTGTTGTGCATGGGGGTGGCTGTGAGGGAAAAGAAGAAATGCCAAGAGTAAAGCCCCCTCCTTTTCATAAGCGGTGCCTGGTAGGACCATCTCCATTCCTCCCTCCTCTTTTATGGAGACTCTGCTGCAAAGCTGGGAGAGAAAGGAAGGCGGAAAGGCTTAGTCAGAGTTCTCCAGATAAAACTGTCAGCTGCACTGGTGAGTGCTGGACACTGTGGCCTTCAGTTCTGGAGTTGTATTGAAGTGGCATCTGCTGTTGTCCTGGATTTCATGTGCTTTCTGTTCTCTCTTGCAAGACAGGCCTACTTGGTTTTAATTCTTTAGAACAATGTTTACATTTCCACAGGGACCTCTGAGGGTGTTATTTCAAAGAGGGCAGTGAGAGGGGAATTTCAGGTCATCTCAGGACAATGGAGTGTTAAGGTTTAGATACTAGATGTCCCCTCAAAGCTCCTGTGTGAGACAATGCAAGAACATTCAGAGGAGAAATGATTGGGTTCTGAGAGCCTTAACCCAATCCCTGAATTAACCCCTGATGGGATTAACTGAGTGGTAACTGAAGGCAGGTAGGGTGTGGCTGGAGGAGGTGGGACACTGGGGGTGTGTGCCTTTGGGGTATATATTTTGTATCTGGCAAGTGGAGTCTCTCTCTGCTTCTGGATCATCATGTGAGCTGCTTCGCTCTGCCACACTCTTCACCCACGACGTTCCGTCTCACTTCAAGCCCCGAGAAATGAAGCCAGCTGTCTATGGATGGAGAGACCTCTGAAACTGTGAGCCCCCAAATAAACTTTTCCTCCGCTAAAATTGTTCTTGTCAGGTCTTTTAGTCACAACAGTGAAAAAGCTGACTAAAACGTGGAGGAAAAGTAGTTTGTGGGGAAGGGACTTCCAAGCCACACCAGGTAGTTCTCTTTAATAAATCCTTCCAAGTAGAGAAGCAGGTGTCTGGAACGTTCCTGGAAGGCTTGTACTTTGCAGAAAGCATTCTTGGGGAGGTGCTGATGGTGCGTGTTCTTGCATAAGGTGGTCTTTCTTACTCAGAGCACACAGATTCCCTTTACTTTAGGTCAGTGTTCTTGGATGACTATGACTTTGGGTTAATGAAAACTTTTTGTACATTTTCAGAAGTCTCCAAGGTCTGGATTAGGCCAGGGTGTCATCGTTTTTTATAGGCTGATGTTGAGCTGGAGTTGGGAGGTTGCCCTGAAATTGTATGGATATCTCAGTTAACACCAGGCCATCAGTCTCTGAAGCCTTGTTGATTTTGGAGAAGATCCACACCTTTGAAGGTTCTGTTGCCCTGTTGGGCATTTCACAGAGTCCTACCCAGTGTTACTTTACAGTGTGTCTGAGGTGTATTCCCTAAAGGGGCTCTGGACTGCAGACATTATATTTGCAGTCAGAGAATTTATAATTTACTACATATGTCCAGGGTTTTTTTTTTTTCCCTTTAGCAGCTTTCCTTCTTCCTTTTGCATTTTCCCACACCCACTCTTGGCTGCCCTCCTAGTACCTTCTCACCACTAGGGACTTTTATTAATAGGCAGATTTTTGTAGATTCTTAAAGAGAGAGGGTGAGAGCTCCCAATTGCATTATTTGCCTCCTGTTTGCTTGTAATTAGTGTCTCTCTCTCTCTCTCTCTCTCTCTCTCTCTCTCTCTCTATATATATATATATATATATATATATATATATATATATATATATTTGCATCACAGTTTCTTTAACACTTATAGATTAAATGTTAAATAGAAGAAGTCAAGGATTTGATCATGTGACCAGGAACAGGAATCTATGCTCCTTGATGGCTATAGGATGGGATGGGGAGGTAGTAGAATGGGACAGAGTAACGCTGCTGTCACTGGTTTCTACAGAGGAGCTTGTGGACAGAGCGTAATGAGAGGCTGAGTGCTCCAGAAGAAAGAGCCTGGTGTCTGGGAGTTGGGCAGGTCTTAGTGGGAATGCTAACTCAGGTGCTGTCTGATAAGTGATCTTGGGCAATTCCCCCTCCATGTCCAAGCTTCAGTTATTTTTCCTTTACCTGTAAAAGAAATGCACAAAGTTGTTATGATAATCAAATGCAACGGGGGGGGGGGGTAGGGGGTATGAGAATACTGATTGTCACATATAAGGCACTTCATAAATATTATTTTCTCTTTCCTTTAATTAGAAGGGAACGAGAAAAGAGCCAAAGACATGAAAATCTCCATGTTCTATTAATAACAGCTCCCATGTTTCTTTTCCATAATATTTTCATAATGCTTTAAGCCATGTGGGTAATTGTTTCAACATTTAATTTTTCCACTGAATTATTTAATTGCATTTATGACAGGCACATATTTACTTTGAGTATGTCAGTGGAGCCATTAATTTATTCTAATGGATTTACAACATGGTCAGATACTTTTTTACCCTGAACTTTGTGGTGATAGAAAACTTTGCTGCCTGCCATAGATTTATTGTGCTTCAGTCATGGTTTAATCAAAACGAATTCTTTAAAAGTCTAGATAAGGGTCCCCCTAGAGGAAAGGAGTAAGAAGATTTTCTCTGAAAATCATATTTAAGCCTAATAATTTATCAGTCTGATGATGACTCCCATTTTTTTTTTTTGCTTTCTAGTGTTAATAGAAAGAGCTCGGTGGGCATTTTACTTTTGGTGGGGGGAGGGATGCACTTCAGTGGAGGAGAAGAAATGAGATTAGAGATTTCTTTTTTTCTAAAGAAAACAGTCATTCTGCACATCTGGAGAGTTGTAAGTCATTTGTTTGGTTCCCAGATGCATTCATAGCCCCCCACTCTCCATGAAGACCCTCTGCTGGCCTCGACTTCATTCTTTCAAAGGGATTTCTTTCTCAATGAGGTAATAATGTTAATGGCCACAGGCTGCCCCAAGACTGGTGCTGGTGGATACTGAATTCCCCATTTAGTCCTCTCAGGTTTTAGATATTCAGATAGCAGTGATTAAAACATACACTTTTCGGGCTGGGATTGTGGCTCAGTGACAGAGCGCTTGCTTTGCATATGTGAGGCACTGGATTCGATCCTCAGCACACACAAAAAAATAAATACAAAATAAAGATTTTTTTTTTTTTTTTAAAAAAAAGCTCCAAAAACAACAAAAACAACAATAAAAAGACATACACTTTTCAATCTGGTTAGTTTCTCAACTCATGGCTTGGGAGTATAGGTTAACTTGTCAGTTAAAACTAGGGTTTAAAATGAACAACAAAACTTTCCTAATGGTTCCATCCTGCTCCCTGCAATTTGTTTCTTATTAAAACTTTTCAAGTTTTCATTTATTTATTGGGAAGAGGGAAAGAGACTTGGTCATGAACACTAAGAGAGATTTCTAAGCACAGGTAGTGGTAGATTAAACATACTTTAGCAATTACTGTTTTCCATCTGTTGATTTAAAACTGAAAACAAAACAAAACAACCCACTTCTGACTGCTCTTCTGTTACAGAATAAGTACAGGTTGGTAGATCTTGCACACAAGATAATCTCACTCTGGGAACATCTTCACCCTGTTCATTCTCAGTCACAATAAGACAGAACAATAGCCTTTTAAACTTGTGTGTGATGACACAAATTTCTCCATGAAAAAAATTTACCAAAGGAGCTAAATAAATCCATGGATTTCACGAACCCTAATCTGAGCTATTAAACACGCAATTTCAATCTATCATGTAGATTAAACCTTCCCCAGAAGAGCCTGCTACCATTTACATTAGGATGAGATAAACACTGACATTCAAAGGTTATTAACCAATGTTCATCTCCTTTTCTATGGACCTCACTTAATCAGAATTTTAAAGAGTTAGTATTATTTTTAATTGATAAATCATAATTGTATTCAGTAGAGTAGTACATCAAGATGTTTTGATATAATGTATATAATGTGACATTATTACATTAGGTTAATTAACATAACCTTCACCTCACTTATTTTTTATGGTGAGACATTTGAAATTTAACTCTTAGTTATTTTGAGACACACAAAAAAAGATCATTATGGACTGTATTCATCTTGTGGTGCAATGGGTCTTAAAACATATTCCTCCTAACTAAAATTTTGTTCCCTTTTACTAGTGCCCCCTGCTTCTTTTATCTTCCATTCCCCCCCACCTCAGCCTTTGGTAATCATCATCTAATAGTAATGACACTTAACAAGTGTCATTTTTAATAAGTGTCATCTAATAATAATATTTAAAACTTGAAGAGACAGTTTGAACGACATGAGCTCTTTTGATAATTATTAATGTTTTGTCACAAATGTATGATTTCTTCACATCTGTGATTTCAAATGCTTTGTTTTATTCTTTAATCTAGTTACGTGTCTTACACACAGATGTTTATTTTATGGAAGTGTGACAATGGAAATGAAGGGCAAATATGATTTTATTTCCAGGCAGTTGCTTTCCCCCAATAACACTGAGTTATACTTCCACATATGTTATTCATTCTCGACTAGAACAGGATGATGAGGGAGGAAAAAAACCAGCCTCCTAAGTACTTGAAGATCAAAGCTTCTTTCTTGCAATATGGTCTCCTCCTCACCCAAGCTAGGAGGAACTGTTGGAGACAGGTCCCTGGGTGCCTTTGTCTGCCCTGGATGACCTGCTGTCATTTGGATCTGGAATGCCCCCCAAAGGCTGGCATGTTAAAGACTTGGCCCCTGTTAGGCTATTAGGAGGTGGTGGAAACTTTAACAGGTGGGGCCTAGTGGGAAATTTTAGGTCAATGGGGGCGTGGCTTCAAAGGGGACTGTGGGATCCAAGTCCTTTTCTTTATTTCTTTTTCACTTTCTGGCCATGAGGCGAGGGCTTGACTCTGCCACGCTCTCCTTGCCATGATGTGCTACCTTTCTATAGGCTCAAAAGCAATGAGGCCAATGGATCATAGGCTGGAACCTTCCAAACTGTGAGCCAAAGTAAACCTTTTCTCTTTATAAATTGGTGATTTTAGATATTTGTTACAGTGACGGAAAGCTGACTAACATGATCTCCTCCTTTGGTTCTGCCCTGAGACTCCATCTAGGGCACTGCAGTTGTCTGCTCAGTGTGTCCTGAGGAGACGCCTGGCTACCCCACGCCTCCAGAGAAAACTCCCAGGTGATCCCTGGTGAAACTACAGGTTGGGAGATGAGACTGCACCCAGAATGCCAAATAGCATTCTCAGCTCACATAATGTCTGCACATCTGAGAGCTCATGGGGAAAAAAAAAAAAAAACAAAATAAAAGTAAGCACGAAGGTAATTTTCATCAAGCTAAAGCTTCCAGAATGTAGTTTTGTGAGTCTAATGATTCTCCTGCCAAATTGTAAAAACCAGAAGCAGTCAGTGGATATGCCTAAAACAAAGTACTTTTATTTTTCTTTTTAAATCTGGCTCTTTAAAAATATGATGTTTTTTTGAGTGGCAGGAAGGGAAGATCAAATTGTTCTTCTGTCTTGTTTCAGTAGAAAAATTAGAGACAAATGTTGCTCAGATCCTAAGGATAAAGTGGGGATGGCCACTTAAGGGAGAGGAGAAGATAGAGAGCAATTGCCTTGAAAGGGAAATAGAGATGGAAAATTAAGACTTGCAACCCCTGGAGGGAAATTATTTTGTATTCTTATCTTTGTTTGACTTTCTTCTTTATACCCATCCATTTCCAAAAAAGATTTTTAATAGGTTGTTTGTATCTAGGACAGTTTTAGAGTTAGTAGGGAGTGGTTGTTCTCCAGTACCCAAGGTCTGGTGTGCTCCTGTCTGCACCGAGGTCAGATAACTGGGGTTCAGTGATAATAACTCCAGGCCTGAGGTGGGGAAGCGGTGGAGAGGAAAGGCACTCACGTACTTGTGCCGTAGAGTTGGAATGTGCAAGTGTGTGTGCATGCCTGAGTGTGTGTGTGTATGTGTGTGTGTGTGTTGGGCACCACAAGAGAGTGTCCCGTAATAACCAATCCCTTTCTTTGTCTTCTACAAATTCTCCAAGGGTTTCAGAATGCCACATTGGACAATACCTTACCTTTGTGTGTTCTTCCTTGTGGAACACCTCTAGGTTCTGTTTGGTTTTTCTGGTTACAACTTTTGATTCCATTAAACAAGATTAGCCTCAATGTTCATTTACTTGAGCTTTTACCTGCATTTTCTTGCGTGTGTATGTGTGTGGTACACATCTGTGTTTTACATTGGTATCAGGGCAGTGTCCTTAGTGATTCACTCTGTTCCACCCGCTTAGAGAAGATCCTGTTTCCTGCCTTACATTTTGTGGGAGATGAAATGTGCCCTTGTGGGTTTAGGCAAGGTGTAGGGCCAAGCAGATATTTTCCCTTTCATAACTTGCCACCGCCCTTCTCTTATTAGGAGGTGGAATAGAGTCATGTGACCTTGTCCCTTCCTCACATTACTCCGGAAGAGAGCCACATCAAATCTACTAGCTTTGTTTTACATAGGATGTTGCTGTCAGTAGAGAGCTCTGAGGAATGACTCATATGGTGGAAGGTAAGCTGCAAGGAGAGGCTTTTAGCATCTTTCAAGTCACATGCAGTAGCAATTGCTTGCTGATCCCAAGAAACTGGTCTGACTTTTTGAGGGGATGATTCTCAAGTTGGGTTTGAGTTGCCCATAGACATTCAGATGACTATGTGAACAGGTAGTTACATGTATAGTACATGAGGAGGGCCTGAAGTGTGAGGTGTGGGAGTTATTGGTCTGGAGGTGATGGTTGACTTCATGGATACTGTAAAACCACCAAGGGAGAAATGAGAAGAGAAGCAGCCTAGGATCAGCTACAATGAAAGGTGAGTTGCACCAGTGCATGGACCATACATTTTGCACCTGGTGATCTTGTGAGAATAACAATACGGGTAGCAGAACCAGCTGCCTAACCCTGCAGGCTTGAAGGTTGAGTTTAGTGGAGGGGTTAGGTAGTCGGTGTGACTGAATGCACATTTATCAGACTGCTCTTTTTTTTTTTTTTTAATGTATAGAAGGAATTTAACAGAATTCAACTAACCAAAGATTTACTAACTGTAAAGTACTGGGTTCCATGCCAACAGAGAAGAATCACAGATGAATTAGATCAGTTCTTATTCATAAGAAGTGAGGAAGACAGATGTGCAAACACCTAACTATAACATAAGGATAAATGAAATAAGAGGAATAACAGCTGGATGCAGTGGGAACATAACAAAAAGAACACTTAATTTTAAAGCAGGGCTTGGGGAAGTTTTATAGAAAAAGTGGAAGCCTGACTTAGATTCTAATAGGCAAAGAAGGGAGGGAAGTGAATCTGAGAGTGGTAGCTCTTCTCATCTCCTGGCAGGAGGCTCCACATTCTTGCTGCTCTAACACTGAATATTCAGGTACCACTGGTCATTCTCCATGTTTTAGCCTCCACACCACAGACCTTACAGAAGAAAACAAGAGCTTCAAAATACAAAGTCCCCTCCCCAACCAGAAGTTAATGGTGCCTCTCAACAAGAACCTCCCAATGATACTCTTAAGTAATAAAGATGGGACTTCATGGTTCCTTACACAGGGCCAAGAGAACCACCAGAACATATGCAACTCACATAATATTCTTTTTAAAAAATATATACTTTTAGTTATAGTTGGGCACGATACCTTTATTTTATTTGTTTATTTTTATGTGGTGCTGAGGATTGAACCCAGTGCCTCGCACGTGCTAGGCAAGCGCTCTACTGCTGAGCCGCATCCCCCAGCCCCATAATATTTTTTTTTTAAATTTTTTAAGTTGTTGATGGACTTTTATTTTATTTATTTATTTTTTTATATGTGGTGCTAAAAATCGAACCCAGTACCTCACACAGGCTAGAAAGTGCTCTACCACTGAGCCACAACCCCAGCCCTCTCACATAATATTCTTATTGATATATAATGGGAATGGGCTGGGATTGTGGCTCAGTGGTAGAATGCTTGCCTTGCACGCATGAAGCCCTGGGTTCGATCCTCAGCACCACATAAAAACAAATAAATAAAAAAGAAAGATATTGTGTCCATCTATAATTTAAAAAAATTTAAAAAAGAGAAATATACTGAGAATATAATGGCACTGAGAAAATTCTAGTGAGACAAAAATCTATTTAAAACATAAAAACTATTGCTTTAGTAAATAAAAAAAAGAACAAAGTGATAACTGATCCGAAGCCAACCCATTTAGTGGGGGTCTATACTGGCAGAGACAGTGCTCAGACAGTGCCCACCCGCATTCTTTTCTAAAGGAGAAAGAACAACAATGAAAAACAAGGGTGCTGCTTTTTCCCCACTGATGTCTTTTCCTCGAATTTTTAATGTCATTACTGCATTGTCGAAGTCCTTGTGTTTGAAGGGCGGATATTCAAGTTTAGCTCTCATTTCATATATTTATTATATGAATTTTATTTTAAAATTTCCTCCATCTTTTATAAGCTCCTCCCCTCTTGGTATCACATTTTAGCTAGCACACTGGCTAAATTGGAGGTCCACCTTAGTAAGATTTCATTTCTTTTTTGTGCTATCTCCCCCAAAGTGAGATGCTAATCCACTTGCTGACATAAAAAAGTAATCAGAATATGATAAGTAGAATATCTTTTCCCCTTTAAAATCTTCCTCAGCTGTCTTAGTATTTTCTTTTTACTACTTTTGTGATTTCTAATTACAAACTGTTATGTATCATGCAGGATAATAAGTATTTGACTACTGACATCTTTGTCCTAATTTTTCCACTGGATAGTGAGTGACATGAGAGTGAGGGCTGAATTGTTTAGTAGTTCCAGCCAATAGCATGGTGCTGGGCATGAGCTCCATGCATACTTAGATGACCATATGAATATTAGAGGAATTACAGCATCCTAAAAATCCTACTTAGATTCGGTACAGGCATTCTTCTCTATATTGGTCGAATTGCTAGAGAAAATTTGTGAGTATAAATTATGCTTGAGCACATCCCACTCCAGATAGGATGAAGCCAAATATGACTTGGAGGAGCCATCATGTAGTGGGGAAGATCAATGGTCTCTGTGCTACTGGGTTCTAGTCCTGACTTTGCACTGCAAACCTTGTAGCTGGGAGCTGTTTGTTTATCTCTCCTTGTGTTTTGGTGTCATCTTTAAAATCATACTACTGGAGTGAAGGGTATAGCTCAGTGGTAGACTGTGTGCTTAGAATGCATAAGGCCAAGTTTCAGTCCTTAGTGTGTGCACATACACAGATCATACCAATGGACCAAATCAGTGTTGCTACCTGATTGAAGTAGGGTCAATTGAAGACAAAGTGGGATTATTTTTTTCTGTGATTTGGGTACACACTGTATCACTGAGGTATACCTCAACCCCAATGGTGTGTGTGTGTATGCACATGCTTGTATAAGTAGGTACTTCCATTTCATTACTAGCAGTATGTATTGGTCACCAAGGAGTAAAAAAGAAAAGCAAGACAAAAAAATCTTGATAGGAATCGCAAAATTTGGAGAAGAGTGTGTGACCCAGCTAATGAAGGACGGAGGCGAGGACACTGGGAGGAACCAGGAAGACCAAAGCAACCTCTAGTAGCAAGAAGGTATGTCACAGGAGAAGGCAGCGTTTCTCCAAACTGGAATTAAATAATTTGAGTTGACTTTTTAATTTGCCCTAAAGTCAGTTTTGTTTCAAGATCACAGGCTAGAAACAGACAGATGAGCTTTGCAAAGCCCTCCATGCCAATTGTAAGGTCCATCTCTGATCAAGGTGGCTTCAAATTTATAGAAACCACTATGGAGGAGAGAGAGAGGGGTTCCAGCAAGACTTTTTCTGGGCTGAAGATATAGCTCAGTAGAGTGCTTCATCACTTGCATAAGGCCCTGGGTTCAATCCCCAGCACCAAAAAAAAAAAAAAAAAAAAAAAAAAAAAAAGAATCTGGGTTATTTCTGTAGGGGAAGTCCACATTTAGATTTTTAAAAATATTTTCAGATAATACAAATTAAAATCAATTTGACTCAGTAAGGCACCTGAAATTTTTAGATCAGATAAGATTGTAATCTTTGTGAGCATGTAATTGAATGATAGTTCAATAGGATAGATTTATAGCTCATTGTTAACAATCAAAACCAGGGTATTAATGAATCACTTATCAACCAAGAAGAAAGTCTCTGACAAAATATTATAAAGCTTTGTCCTTAATTTGTTCTAGTTAAATTTTAACTTAGATGAAAATATAGAAAACACATTTATCAGACGTTTAAATGACCTAAAAGTGAAGAGAATAATATGATAAATATATCACACCCAATGAAATGCTAGACTAAAACTCACAGATTTAATATAATTGGATTATCACAATGACCTTTTTAAGTCCCAAAAAGTAAATTTCAAAGTTATACAATAGGCACTGTGGTTCAATGTGAATAATCTCGAGATTCCAATTAATCAGAAGCTTATTAAAATGTTGCTATATGGCATGCTTATTTTCTTTTATTTATTCTAATTTATTATATATGACAGCAGAATGCAATTCAATTCATATTACACAAATAGAGCACAATTTTTCACGTCTCTGGTTGTACTCAAAGTAGAGTCATACTATTTGTGTTTTCTTACATGTACTTGGGGTAATGATGTCTGTCTCATTCCACCATCTTTCCTTTCCATGCCACCTTTCTTCCCTTCCCTCCCCTTGGCTCTATCCTCTTGTTTCGTCTATTTTTAAAAATTCACAAAAGCCCAAATGAGCTAGGGAACCTCTGGTCTCTCAGTTATTTACAACTCCCAGAAGTTACCTTTCTGACTTAGTGTCCACATCCCTTCCTTGGCCGGTTTGTTGAATATGGAGAAGAAACTGGGCTTCATGTGTGACCTGTGCAATCCCACAGGCCCCACAGTTGGAAGGAACTTACACTTGTCTCTGTTTTGAGATTCTTAATTCCTTTTAAACCAGAGACACTACTCTTTAATTGTGCATTGTGTAACTTGTTCTAAGAGAGGGTTAGTGCACTGTTTCCTGTATCTGGAGAACCTATTCTGCATGCTACCAACTAGAAGGGTCTATTTCTCATGAATTTTCTAACTGCATGGTTTCAGATAGACTATCTTTTGAAGCGATTAATAAGTGTTTTCAAGAAAACTATTTCATCCAAGCATGTATCCTCATGGAATTATTTTTTTTTTACTATTCTGGTATCACAGTGGTTCCCAAACCTGACATTATTTAATTTTAATATTCATATGTTCTCCATTAAAAAAAATTCACAGAACAGAATAGGAAAGATAGTAGAATGAATTGGACATAACTTTCCTATGTTCATATGGGATACATTTCCATGTAACTCTACATCATGTACAAGCACGAGAATGGGGAAATTATGCTCCATGTATGTATTCTATGCAAAATACATTCTACTGTCATGTATAACTAAAAGGAACAAGTAAAAAATTTTTAAAATTCCCAGGATGAGTCTGTATACCAAAGATGCAACAAATATTTCAGAGTAAACAAAGACTTCATCAATATCTGCTATGTGCTGAACTGTTTTCTAGAGGCGGGAGCAGAGCAGAGAATATGACAGCTTACCTGACCTTGAACAACCTACATTCTAGGGAGACAAGAAACCAGTCAACATGGAGGTCACAAAATAATAAACTTGTGAGCAAGGGAGGGAACTTCTGGTACAGATCAATGCCCAGCAGAAGGTTCAAGAGGGTCCTGTGATAGAGAGTCACCGGAGGTGGCTTTAGCTTGCAGTTCTGAATAGGCCCCTCTCTGAGGAGGTGACTTTGAAGCCGAGGTCTAAATGACTCACTATGTGTGTTTAAAGTTGACAGGTTTTAAAATATTAGATGTAGCTCCAGGTGGTCCACTGAGTCAAGGAGCCATGGATCCGTTTAAAAGCGGTTCGAAGAAGAATGGCAGAGCGCCCGTTTCAGGCGACATCCTGAACCCAGTGCGCGAAGTCACAGACTGGTTTCGCTCCAAGTCATTTCCATGTCTGATGGCAAGTGACAGCCTTCGGTTCGGTTCACTCTGTCATCAAGGCAGTGGCTTTGTTTGTGTGCCCTGTAGATGGGAGCGCTTTGCCTCCGGTTGTGTGTCGTTTTGGAGAAAGTGGAAGCTGCAGAAGCTCTACTCCTCCAATTTGCTGAGGAAGACAGGCCGGAACCAAGGAAGGACAAAGGAAGCCTCGGTGACAGGACAATGTCAGGAAATAGTTATCCATGCACAGTCAGGTGTACTTACCACTTAATTGATGATTATTCACGGCTTCCTGCAACTGATCATTTTATCCTGAGGCCCCTCCTTTGACTTGGCCATTTCTATTTCTCCCCCTCTCAACAACTTTTGGTCACTTATTTGCAATTACTTCATATTTATTTTATTTTATTTTTATAGATCCTTTAAAATGTTTTTAATGATTACTATAGTTACACATCACAATTATGTCAGATTTAAGGCAACATTCACTTTTCCCATTTTTTTTTAACTTTTCCAGAAACTTTGTGTTGTATTCTGTTTAAAAATACCTAGTGTACTTTTTGTTTTCTTGATTGTATGATCTGTGTAAATGTCCAGATAAAGGCACTGGAGATTCAGGAGACTGAGTCATCCGCAGTCACCCAGCTGAGCTAGTGACAATGCCAGGGCTGGGCTCCTGCTCTCCTGTTCTGTCGTGCCGGAGCTTCTTCCCTGGTGTTCAGGTTTCCCTCTGGGCCTGGGAAATGCTGTCACCTTAGGTGGAGGACCTGGTAATGATGAAAGATGACCTTTAACGCAAGTGATTCCAACAGGCAGGTACTGTGAATACGTTGAATAGGCGTGGTAGCAAAATTTTAGGTCTTCTTGGATCTCCAAATGATTAAAACTTTGTGTGGAAATAATAGAGTTTGGGGATTAGAGACTAAAAAAATAAAACAAGAGGAGAAGGAAGTTGCCTGGCTGAGCAGCCATGTTACTATGATGACTTCCTTCTTGTTGGACCTGATTCCACAGTGAAGCAAGCTTTGGTGGAAGTTAGAAAGCATATACAAATGGTTACAAAACTCCAGCCCTCCCAACTACTGTATTTTTTAGTTTGTCTGTTTAATTTTTTGTGACTTTGTGATGGAATTATAAGGAAGTTAGTTCTTGGTTTTGGGGAAAAAAAAAAGAAAGTAGTTTTATTCACATGTGAACACATTTGAGGAACTCAGTGTGGAGAATCTGGCTGAGGGACCTTGCAACAAATTGTTAAGAACATTAACTGAATTAGATGGAGGACGCACATGCTTTATGATAGATGCTAGAAAATGGCCTCTTATCACCACCGCCGTGTATTCAAGGTTGGAAAAAAGGAAAATAGAGTTGCAGTATGTATACTGAGCAAAGATTTTCATTCTGAAGAATTAAGATAGAGCAGAGCTGGAGTTTCATTGATGTTGTCATTGATGGGGGCCCTTGACAGGTAGGGTCAGAGGTGTCTCAGCCACTTACGGAATTCAACTTTAAGTCTTACAACACCATTATTATCTTGCCTTGGCCTTAAAATTATCAGCAGTCAGAAGGGTTATCTCTGATAGTAACTTGAACCTTAGGTTTTGTCTTTCCTGCCGACCCGTGGTGATATGAGCATTTGAAAAAACACTAGAGGTAGCTTTTCATCAATCAAAAAAAAATGTATTTATTTCTTTAAGGACAGATTTCTACTCCTGTATTTCAGCTTATTAAGATAAGAATGATGAATGGCAGTTTCAGATGTATTTCTGAAAAAGACTAATAAGAAAGAACTTTTCCCCAATTCCTGGGAGCAGTTGCCTTCAGAGGGAAGCAGAGAGAGATGTGGCTTATAGAAAGGCCAACACGAGGAGCTTCTTCCAGTTTCTGTGTTGTGTTTGTCTGTGCTTTTAAGGTTCTTGGACTATTCCCTAAAGATCTTAAAAGAGCATACTATAGGGATACTGCTACAACGATGTTCATAGCAGCACAATTCACAATAGCTAGACTGTGGAACCAACCCAGATGCCCTTCAATAGATGAATGGATAAAAAAAAATGTGGCATTTATACACAATGGAGTATTACTCTGCACTAAAAAATGGCAAAATCATGGAATTTGCAGGGAAATGGATGGCACCAGAGCAGATTATGCTATGTGAAGCTAGCCAATCCCTAAAAACAAATGCCAAATGTCATCTTTGATATAAGGAGAGCAACTAGGAACAGAATAGGGAGGAAGAGCATGAGAAGAAGATCACCATTAAACAGGGACAAGAGGGGGAAGGGAAAGAGAGAGAGAAGGGAAATTGCATGGTAAAGGAAGGAGACCCTCATTGTTATACATAATTACATATAAGAGGAAGTGAGGGGAAAGGGGGAAAAAACAAGAGAGAGAAATGAATTACAGTAGATGGGGTAGAGAGAGAAGTTGGGAGGGGAGGGGAGGGGAAGGGAGGGGGACAGTAGAGGATAGGAAGGGCAGCAGAATACAACAGACACGGGTATGGCACTATGTAAAAACGTGGATGTGTAACCGATGCGAATCTGCAATATGTATGCGGGGTAAAAATGGGAGTTCATAATCTGCTTGAATCAAATGTATGAAATATGATATGTCAAGAGCTTTGTAATGTTTTGAACAACTAATAATAAAAAAAGGTATATTTCATCTAAGAAGTAAGAATGCTTCTCCTAGGACTTGTGTGGAATTTCAAAATTAAACCTTGAATAATACATATGAACAAGAAATGTCCTTGTTAAAATTGCAGTATACCATTTACAGATGTTAAGTTTGCTCTCTTTGGCTTTATAGTTGGGCTATTCGACTTAAAATGCAGACCAGCCTTGCTACCATCCTAATGAAGGTCCTGCTGTGGCTGTCCCCAGGCTCCTAGGTGAAGGTGTCTGAGCCCTTTGCGCTCAACCTTTTCCCTGTCTGCTGAGCCTCATCTCCTGCCCCCCTTGCTTGGCAGTTGGTGCTTTATACCCTAGGGATCCCTTCACAGTCTGATGCTTTACATTTCACAATGATCTTCCTCTCCAAATACCCTTCCATTTTTCTTTTTTCTTTTTTTACTTGCTAACTCCTACTGGTTAAGCCATCATTTTCTCCAGACAGTCGTCCTTTAAACTAATAGGAATAAGTACCCCTCCTCTAGTCTCTATAGCTTCTAGCTTACGACTGAATATATTAAATTTATGTTTAAGTATAAGGTGATCTTTTAGACTGTCAGCATCTTAGAGAAGGAGATGTGCCTTTTTCATTTTTGCATGTGCACACACACCCAATATGTGTGTAGTGAGTGTTTGCCAGTACCTTCTAAATATTAGGCATTCAACTCAACTAGTATTTCATTTACTTCCTACTTAATAGTATAATTGAGTTGAAAAACCACAGAAAGTTTCATAATGATAAATGGGCAAGTAAAATAGCAGTTATGTCAGGAAGCGAGTAACAGATTATTATTTTTCTTCCAATGGTAGGGACATACTTTGTTTTTTTTTTTAATGTGCTTAAATAAACCCACCACCTGGGTAAATTATGTGAATCCATATAGCATGTGCATTAGAAATCACAGATCATACTTAGAATCAAGGGCTATAAGAATTGGGGCCTTAGCTATCTTCTAGGCCAGGCATCGATGTGGTGGGAGAATTCTTTTTATAATAGTTCTGATAAGTAGTCATGCAATTTCTACCTAAACACCTCTCTAATGGATGTTTGTCTCATTAGGAAGCTCATTTCACTTTTGGATCACTTCATTATTATTTGTTTATTTTTGGGAAAGGATCTCACAATCTTGCCTCAGCCTCCCAAGTAGCAAGGATTAAAGGCACACACCACCATGTGCCACCACCCTTCAGCTTGGAATACTAATCTACCTGCCAAAATATCCTAACAGCATCATTTTTTTTTTTTTTTTTTTTTTTTTTGGTACTGGGAGTTGAACTCAGGGGCATTCAACCACTGAGCCGCGTCCCCAGCCCTATTTTGTATTTTATTTATAGAAAGGGTTGCTTAGCACCTTGCCATTGCTGAGGCTGGCTTTGAACTCAAGATCCTCCTGCCTCAGCCTTTGGAGCTGCTAGGCATGTGCCACCATGCCTTGCCTAACAGCATCATTTGTCCTGATTCTTTTGAAGAGGAGGAAGACATAAAAAGGTCTGGTCTGTCTTCTTTCTTAAACCTTGCCAATATCGACATATCACAGGTGTTCCATAGACTTCTCTCTAGGCAAATTTTCTTAAGTTCTGTAATTATTCTTCACGCTTTGTGGGTTTAGTTCCCCTACTGTCCTGATTCATTCTACTCTGCTGTGCCACAGTCGGTTTAGAAGTGAGCCTGAGAGTCCTGGTTTCCTTTTGAGTACGAGTTTGGGCAGGACTCAGACAGACATTCTACCGAACACTGTGCTTGGGTTCCTGAAGCCTGAGATTGCAGTGATTTCATTTGGCAACCACGAAACTTTGCTGACACATGTGGAATTTTGAATCAATGAAACCTCTAGGATTGTTCTCCTCACACTGCTGCTAAGCCTTTCTGGGATCTGGTTTTACTGCTTTCAAATCAATAAATATTAACCAACTATTGATGAGCTGTGTAGACCCAAACCAGAATGTAACAGTATCCATGCCTAAAGTTCTAGAAAATATTTTCTGATAGTTTTATTCATTTCTCTTTGGGTATGGAGGTAATGAGATTGTAAAATCATCAAACAATTACTAAAATTTACTATTGATATCAGTATTATTCTTTAAAACAGCAACCTTGCAAGATTATATACCTAGTCCTAGTCCAACAATGTCTCGTTTCTTTAGTGATTAGGACAATAAAAAAAGTTTTTTTGAATGCTTACTGTGAGCTTACTGCTCAAACCATTTTATAAACTTCTAGTTTTTAATTTCTTTTGAAGTCAATGAATAAATCATATAGGAAAATTATTCTCACTCTTTTCAGGCCCATTTTTTTTTCAATTTTTGAGCCCAGGCTTCTGGTTCAGCAAATTTGGCTCCAAATAACATTTATCTATCTCCAAAAATAAGGTATGCCCTCAGCAGTGGCAAATCCCTCAGTCCTTCAATCCCCTGGAATATACAGCTGTTCCTTGACTTACAGTGGAGTTACATCCAAAACTCATGGTAAGCTGAAATATCTTTAAAAAGAAATGCATTTAATACACCTAACCTACCAAACATCCAGGCTGGGTAGCTCACTGTAGAGTATCTGCTATTACCCTTGAGGTTAGGAATCTGCCTGGGAGATTGCTGTTGCCCAGCATGGAGAGGGAGGATTATGCCACATATCACCAGCCCAGGAAAAGATAGAAATTCAAGATTTGAAGTGTAGTTCCTTCTGAATGTGCATCATTTTGCACCATGAGAAAGTTGAAAAATTGTATATCTAACCATTGCAAGTTGACGACTATCTGTATTAATAGTTGTGTTGTGCAGGCTCCTGGAACAGTCTGACTTCTGGGGTGGACTAACAGCTTCATCGATGATTTGCCTGAACTCTCTCTCTGTTTAAAAATAGGACTCCCAGAAATCTGCCAGGAGGCCTCATCTCTAGCCAAAAAAAAAAAAAAAAAAGTGTGCTTCCTCTTTAGTTCTTAGACCAATTACCAAATAAAGCATTCTATAGAGAATCCAGATGAGACATTTCTCTAATCTGTTGGTAAAAAAGAAGTAATTAAACCAACCTGTGGGGCTGAGCAGTCCTGCAGCAATGTAGCATTTAGTAGCAGCAACTGCAATAGGTATGGATGGGGAGGAAAGCTCCTGTCACACAGGTTTGTGCATTTCATAGTCACAAGGGTCCATGTCTTAGATTTAGAAAGGCAGTTTGTAGCCCTTAGAGGTATAGTTTAAGACAGAAATAAAAAAGGTGAAATTTAAGAAGCTGGATCTGAAGATTTACTTGCATGTTTGCTAGAGCCACAGGGGCATGAGCATGATTTTGTTGGACCAAGGGTAACCTTTGCTCTTATCAGCCACCCCCTCACCTTTGTTAGTACCATCAGGTTTAGGCAGTATATGACTTCTGTTAAGAATCACTAGGTGCTCCATAGCCACAGTCGTCATTCAGGGAAATCCCAGTCTCTGTAATTTTCTTCTACTTGTCAGATTTGGTTGAAATTCTGGAAAACTATAGAATGTTTTCTATGTTTGAAAAATGAGGCAACACATTTTATTTTTCAAATGACAGTGTTCAGAAATTAGTTATAACTCATTGTCCTATGACATTGAATAAACTTTGGTTTTAAAAAAATCTGTTATAAAAGGGTGGAGCGGGGGAAAAAAAGGAAGAAATGCCAATCTGTGAACATATTGCATGGAGTCAGTAATAACAATAATTGTGCTGCCAATGACAGTAATGATACTATGAATTTCTTTAGTTGGGAAATTGGCATAGTTCCATACACTGGTGGTACTTGTAAAGTTAGTCCAAGTAACATAGTTTTTCAAATTCAGGAAGCAAGAAGTTTAACGATTTAAAAAAGAGTAATATCAGTACCTTGTATGCACAGCACTGTGAGATTTATCAAACATTTTCACATTTCAGTAAGGGATTTGTGGAAGAGGAAGCAGGGCTCAAATGCATTAAGTGGCAGGATGTGGATTTGCTGCTCTGTGTGCCACTCATTGTTGATTGAGTAAAATTCAGTCAATCCAGGTCTTCCTGATTTGGTAGATTCACAAAAGCCCACACATTGAGTTCATTTGTGGCATGTAGACTCTCAACACTAAGGGTGACAAGTGTATTTATAATGGAGATGATGTATTCTTTTCCAGATTTATTTATACCTATTAAAAATCTCAATTAACTTGGAGGCTTCTCACTTATTGAAATGATGGTCTCAATAGACCAATAAAAAGGGCTTTTAGAAATTTATATAAAGATTATCAAGACCTGGTCTGAAGGACTCAGAATTTAGTTTTTTCCCAGAATTTCAGAAGCTTCCTGTTCTGCCTCTGAGGGATAAGCTAAGGGTTTTTCTGGATAGAAGCGAGACATGATGCTATGGTTTGGATCTTAGAAGTCCCCGAAAGGCTCATAGCTACAGACTTGGTTGCCAGCCTGTGATGGTGTTGGGACGTGGTGGAACAGTTAGAAGATGGGGCCTAATAGACGAGCTAGGTCATTAGGGGCATGCCCTTGAAGAGGTTATAGGACCCTGGTCCCTTGCTCTTTCTTTCATAATTTGTTCCCTGGTTGCCTTGAGGTGAGCATGGCACACGGTCCCTGACATAATGTGCTGCTTGTCCAGTATCCAAAGCAATGTAACTGGCCCCATCAAGGATTCAAATCTCTGAAACTATGAGCCAAATCAGTATTTTCTCCTCATAAGTCATTTATCTGAGGTATTTTGTCACAGCATTGGAAAGTTAACACATGTTATGTAATTTGCCCTTCTAGTTTGGGGTTATAAAATAAGAAGATGATCAGGTATCAGTCTACTTTTTTTTTTTTTCTCAAAGAACCCAACATGGAATATGGTAGTGGTATGGGGGATCCAAAGAAGACTTTTCTCCTTTGGGTATGGTGAAGGTGAAAGTATTATTTGAAAATGGCCTTGTCTAGTTGACACATAAAACTGATCATAACAGCTGCCAATTAGACTATGGCATATTATGGAAAGACATGTATCCATTTCAGAAGTGTTAAAAATGTAAATTTAAAAGTTTATTTAGACTTTATGAAATGTAGTACATTTTCTGGGTGTCATGTGCACAAATTTAGAACCCCGTTACATAATTTTATTTAGTAATTCTGGAGATTAGCAGTGATTTTGTAATTCCAGAATGATTCATAAATTCAGAGATGAATAGTGATTTTGACTCTTCAATTGCAGAAAGGAAGTCTGAGGAAAGAAAGAAAGTCATTTCCTGAGGGTCACAAGAGACAGAGCTAGAATTAGGATTTATCCCCTCACCCCCATTGTTCTTTCATTCCAGATACCTACATTATCTTAGAATTACAGACAGATTGAGGAAAACTCATTTCCCTAATCACCTGTGGGTTCCAAATGGGTATAAAAACTATTTCAAGGAGTTTAATGGCAAGAATGTACTTCATCTGAGGTAAAGTTTTACAGGCTAAATAAAATGGTAAGTTGCTTTGCCTTTGGCCGGAGCTGTATGTAGCATCCTTGATCACTCTATTGTCATACAATCATCAGAAGCTGGGAGGGACCAGTTACATAGGTTATGTGGGTCATTTTTCTGTGTTGCTTGGCCACAGTAGTCACTAAATATGTTACATTTCCTTCTTTTCATTTAGGATTTTTCTATAACACTGTCGGAACAATTACAACTTCCAAGATGGCAGTTATTATTGTTTTAAATTTTTTTTCTCAAAATTTCTCTTTCCTTTTTGTTAACTCACAGCAAAACAAAATAAAGGTGCCAACAAAATGCTTCAATAATATTAATCAATTTAAAAAAACACTGTGGGGGAATGAGATTGATAAATCATGTTATGTGCATGTACAAATATGGCCCCACGAATCCCACTATCATGTATAATTATAATGTGTCAATTAAAAAAAATTTTTTTAAAAATCATGAAATTCTTTAAAAAGAATGGAATTGATTGCCATTTGAAAATATGTGAATATCTGAAGGAGGAGCTAAGATTTGTTGTTCAATGATAGCATATCCTGGGAACCCAATAGATGTTGATTCAGCAAATCCAAGGCTTTTAGACTTTTAAGCCATTCATGGGTTAAAACAATCATCCTCTTAAGTGCTGGAAATACTCCTTTGCTAACTTTAGTTGCCATTTTTTTCACCTGAAGACATTAGAGTGAGAATTATGTCTGTATGCAGTAGTTCTGTGTGCAGTGAGCCGGCTCTCTGGCACTTGGCAATCAACAATCCATTAGGCCTGTTTTTTCTCCAGTTTCCTGATTGGTTCCAGACTGAAAGTTGATCCTGTTACCTTTCAGGAGACTGCTTCTATGGGGCCATGCTCTGGGATCACCAATACTTTTTGCCTAATTGCAAAGCTGAGCTACCAGAGAAGGTAATAGCCTCCTGCTTAACCAGGGATCCAGCACAGTCCAGTTACCTCCAGTGGCAGGGAGTGTGAAGAGGCAGGCCCCTCAGTGCAGTTCTTCCCTTTTCAGATCCCACTGGATTGTAGAATGCCTGAACAAACAGGATTGCTTTTGCTTTCAGAAGGGCAATGCCTGAATATAGGGAGCTAGCTACCTCTTCTTCTGCCTTCTCCCAATTTCATGCTTTTAGAGACTGTATTGCACTAATATTCTAATAACTATCTTTGACCATTGTATGCCCTCAGATATTCTGCATTGATGTTCTTGGTTACATGGGAGAGTTTTCTCCCTTTGAAGCAATGCTGGATTTAGAAAGTTGCTGTTTTTCTGTTTATCCAGTTGTGTC
Source organism: Ictidomys tridecemlineatus (assembly GCF_052094955.1). NCBI lineage: Eukaryota > Metazoa > Chordata > Mammalia > Rodentia > Sciuridae > Ictidomys > Ictidomys tridecemlineatus. The sequence continues at coordinate 163,614,249 of NC_135482.1, forward strand.
ATGTGTAACAATGATACACAGTGGGCAAAGAGCTGCCCTAAGGCCTTAGAATGGCATGGAGCTTTGGAAACAGATGCCCTGATTAATGCTACAGGTTTAATTTTGTTTCATCAATGAGTCAAATAGGCTGAAGAAGGTAAGTTCTGAGTCCATACTTGTCAAACCAGGACCACCTGAAGAAGTGGTGAGTCTGGTCATGTTTAGAGGCTAGTAAGAGAGGTTTAAATTCTGTGCGGATTGAGTGCTTTCAGGTTTCAGAATACCAAAAACCGGGGCTTCAGGAATGCAGTTCTAAGCATGACCTGGGGTGATGGGACACCTCTATTTATGGCAAATGGCTTTGACTTCTGTGGGATTGGGTCATATTGTTACAGCTGTGAGACTAAAAAGGATTTGAATGATTATATTTTGACTAGACTTCTTCCTACACTTTTAAGGAACAAGAAAAATTTAATTTTTTCTTTTCTTTCTCCAACTCCCTCCCTCCCTCCCTTTCCCTCTCTTTCTCTGTTCCTCTTTCAGTCCCCCCTGCAACCTTTGTTTGGAGACTGTGTTGCACTTATCTTTTATTAATTATTGTTGAATGCTGTATGCTGCTTATGTATTGCACCCAGTACCCTTGGTTCCATATGGAGAACTTCTTCACTTTGAAGTGAGTTTGGATTTAGAAGGTTATTGTTTTTCTTGTGGTTTCCTTTCAGGCAATTCCATTGTATGTGACAATGATGCAAAGCAGGCAGAGAGCTGATTTAAGGTTTTCGGATGGGGCGGAACCATGGAAACAGATTCTTCTTTGGTGAATGCTATAGGTGTGCCTGACTTCAGTGTTGCCTCAGTGACACAGATGATTGTTAACAGAGAGCAAGTAAACAAGAGAAAATGAAGGAGTAGCTTGATTAAGAAAAAAAAAAGAGAGAAATTATGTGCATAATAATGAGATGCTAAGCATCTCAACTTTCCATCATAGCTATTATTTTTTGCTTTTAAGAAACAGTCATTTCAGTACAGTGAACTTTAAACTTCATAGTGAGAAAGGGAACAAATATTTACCAGTGTCTGCTCTTTCCCAAACACTGTACTAGGCACTGATTTCCATTATCTTACTTAAAACTTGCAGAACACTTTAAGAACTTGAACAAGTCTGTGGGACACAGATCAATTGCTCAGTGCACAAGCTCTCTCTCACACACATACCCCAATTCTCAGCCTGTAGAGCTCTTGAGGATTCTGGTTTTGGCATGGCAAAGTAAGCCTAGTATAGCCCATCCCTCCCACTGATTACAACTCTAAACTCTGAAGGAAATACAAATATACAAGTAAAACACTATCTGAGAACTCTGAAAAGTAAAGACTGCCAAATAGGGACAGAAATTGTACAAATAACCACTTGATGGTGAGTTTCCTATTTTTTCTTCTTCTTCTTTTTTTTGCAGTTTTACCCTAAGGGTGAATCCCCATTATGGAGTATGGAGGGAGTGATGGTAGTGTGGGCAGATGAAATTTCAGTAGAAATCCAGTCCTTCTGGCTAGAATAATTTAAGAAAAGAAATACTTGGAAGCTGGAAAGTGAGAGGAAAATATCAACATGGAGAGAGCTAGAGAAAGGAGTCCCCAGTTCTGTGTGTGAATCTGTAAAAGTTTTAGGTTCATCCTTGGACATATAAATAGGAGGGATAACTAGCATCGCACAGGCATAGACAACCACACTGAGGTTAGAACCATTGCCCACAGAGGGCAAGATATAACTTGCATTTTTAGCCTAAATAGTTGATTACTATAAAAACAATAACAGGAACATTCTCTAGAAGATCATAATAGGACCCAGTGTCCATAAAGCACAAATTCATGTTATGTAACATGACATATAAGAAACTCAGGAAAATGTGCCCATGCCTTATCCCAGTGGAAAATATAATCAACATGAACCAAGATCGAGGTGATCCATGAAAACATCAGACACAGCCTTTAAAGCAGATATTATAACTATGCACCATGAAATAAGGAAAATATCCTTCAAATTTATGGGAAGATAAAATCACTCAGCAGAGACATAGAGAGCCAGATGTATATTGTAGATCCCCCCCAATACATAAAGTAGAAAATTTAGAATTAAAATAATGTAATGTATGAAAATTAGATGTGCTTAATAGTAAAATGAAAATGATCGAAAAAAGAGCCAGTATACTTGAGAACAGATCAATAGAAGTTATCTTATCTGAAGAACAGAGAAAAAAATTGAACTTTAAGAAGTGTGGGACTGTATCATTAGATATCATTAAAATTTTAGAACAAAAGGAGAAAGAAATTGAGACAGAAAAAAATTTTGAGGAATTAATGGCCAGTATATTTCCCACATTTGATGGAAAACACAATTTATAGATCAAGAAGCTCAATGAACCCCCAACAGGATAAAAATCAAAGAATGCTTAAACTTATCAAAATTGAACTTCTTAAAACCAATAGTACATATGGTCATTCTTAAATTTATCTACAGGTGCCTTACTACTCCAATCAAAATTATAGCAGAAATTTTTTTGGGGGTAGAAATTGCAGGCTGATTTAAAAATTTGTGTGGAAATGGAAAAAACCTAGAATAGGCAAAATAATTTTAAAAATAACAAAAAGAATTTACTTTACATGATTTCAAATCTTACTATAAACCTATAACAGTCAAAGGGTTTGGTATTGGTGAAAAGACAGACATACAGGTGAGTATCACAGAGCTGGGGTTGTAGCTCAGTGGTAGAGCACTTGCCTTACATGTGTGAGGCCCTGGGTTCTATCCTCAGCAACACATAAAAATAATAAGCAAACAGATGAATGTCACAGAAGAGAGAGTCAAGAAACAAACCTGCACATTTATGGTCAACTCAAAAAAGGTGCCACAGAAATTCAATGGGGGAAAAGAATTCCTTTTTAGCAAGTAGTGACTGAACATCTTCACCACACACAAAAATTCACTTGATGTGGTCCATAGACCTAGATGTAAAACTTAAACTTCTACAATTTCAAAAAAAACCCACAGATGACAATCTTTGTGACCTTGGATACTCAAAGGTTACATAGAACACAGTATGCATGAGCCATAAAAGAAAAACTGGTAGCTTAGACTTAATGAAATTAAAACTTTATTTCTTTGAAAGATAACATAAAATAGAAATGGAAACCACACACTGAGGAAATATTATCAATACATACATTAGACAAATTAGACAAAAAACTTACATTTAGAATAGGCAAAGGACTCTTAGGATTCCAATAAGAAAATGGTTAAAATGGAGTAGATATTTTACAAAAGAAGATCTATGAATTACCAGTAAGTATTATGTAAAGATGCCTTACATCATTACTCATCAAAGAACTTCAAATTAAAATCAGCACGAAATTATACTACATACCTCTTAGAATATCAAAAATTAAAAAGTCCCGATGTTAGCAAGCATGTATATAGCTATATGTAAAATGGTATATAGCTATACCATTTTACACTCCAATCATATTTTGCTGATAGAAGTGTAAAATGGTATAGCTATTTTAGAAAACATTTCGGCAGTTTCTGAAAAACCTAATATACACCTACCATAGGAACCATCTGTTCCACTCCTAGGTATTTACACGTGAAAATCAGTACATGAATGTTCACAGCAGTTTTACTTTTAACAGTTAAAAACTGGAAACAAATCAAAAGTCTATTAGCAGGTGAATGGATAAATAAATAGTCACTGTGGACTACTACACAGTGATACAAAGGAATGAACCGTGGGTAAACATAACAATGTGGATGAATCTCACAATCATTTTGGTGAGTGCAGGAAAACAGGCACAAAAGAATACATAGGATAGGATTCCATATATATAAAATTCTGGAAAACACAAACTAATCGACAGTGACAGAAAGTCAATCGAAGGTTTTCTGGAAATGGAGGTAGAGGGAAGGATGAATTACAAATAGACATGAAGAAATATTGAGGATAATGAAATCTTTGTTCACTTTGTGGTGATGATTTCCCAAGTATACATACTGCCCCAGATGATTAAATTACACACTTTAAATGTGTGCGATCTGTTGTATGTTAACCATATCTTTAAAAAGTTTTTAAACGCTATTTGGAGATATATTGACATAAAAGACAAGCAGGATGTGTCGCTATTCTGGATCCTTTATACTTTGGTACTTGAATTCCATTTAGATCTTCCATGTTGAGTTTGCATTTTTTTAAAATACTCAAGGGCAGAAGTTGAGATGGAGAAAAAGTCAAGGCCGGAGATATGGTACTGGATGTTAGGTGGAAAATAGTTTTTAAGATCTGAGGAGTGTCATATTTACCTAAGGATAGAATGAGAAAAAAGGAAAAAAAGGTGTATGCTTGCGCTCTGAGGAACACAAAGATTTTATAAAACAAGGTGGAACCAGCACAAGAGGCTAAGAAAGAGCAGCTTATGGGGTTGGAGGAAATCCAGGATGATTAGAGAAGCCAAGACAGAAGAATGCTTCACAAAGGAAAAAGGAGTTGACGTGCCCAACACTACCAAAATCTGAGGATGCTGAGAATACAGAAGTGCTCAGAACTGTGTGGCTTTGGATCTGGAATCTGAAAAGAATACCACAAATAGAACTATGCAAAGATATGCTAACATATAATAAATTTTGTCCTACTTATTCCTGAGTTTATCAGTTTTTCATTTCAGGCAGTACAAAATTCATAACAAGCAAAATTTTAAAATATACAAGTCTATTTTATTTATTATGGATTACTTTGATGTCTCAGAGTCTAGAGGTTATTAAATTATATTATTAATGTTGAACTCTTTGACAGTCACTATCTTTACTGCTCTTAAAATATTAACTCTAGGGACTGGGGCTGAGGCTCAGCGGCAGAGCGCTAGCACGTGTGAGGCACTGGATTAAAAAATAAAGGTTCAAAAATACATCAACAACTAAAAAATATTTAAAAAATTTTTTAACTCTAAACCATTATTCATGCTATTACTCCAGTTTTTAATGTTAGGGCTAAAGGACTTCTGAGATTTGCAAATGACCCATATAATGAAGGTGTGAAACATCCTTTTATTACCACACTGGAAAAATCAGGGCAAACTCTTGAAACAGTCCAGTTAAACAATGATTAATATAATCGTATTAAATCAATTGGCTATAAATTGAATTTTAGTGTTGGGTTTTCACCTGAAATACTAACAACTGGCCATTCATGGGAAATGTTAAAATGGGGCGCAATTCCATTTTTATTTGTAAAGGAAAGGGTTTAAATAGTAGTGTGGTATGAACAATCCTGACAGAAATCTTGATTTGTAAGTGTGTGTGTGTGTGTGTGTGTGTGTGTGTGTGTGTGTGTGTGTGTTCAACTAGGGCTTGAGGGCATGAAGGGCTTAAAGAAAATGTGGCAAGAATGAGATCTGGGCCAGCTAGTGGGTTTTTCTTCATCTTATTCTCTCACAGAAGTAGGACTTTCATGTGAGGGAGATAATCATGGAGTCAAAACTTGCCAAAGCTAAAATCATTCAGAAATTTGAGTCAATGATAGTTAATCATATATTAATCAGATAGGGAGATGAACTCCAACTGAATCAACACACAGTGCTGTCTGTTCTGAGAAGCAGGGCACATTTGCTGAGGGAAAGCTCAGATTGAACAAAGCTTCAGTCTGCAATCTTTCTGCTGACATCTTGCCATAATGTTTCCAGTGATGCATCAGAAAGGCTGTCCCAGAATTATAAGAGTAGTCTCCATTCAGTGTGTGAAAGTGCCTGGTCCCCTGCTCCAAGAATTTAGCACCTCCTGAGCACGTAGACCCATGTTGGCCAGAAGGGAAAGAAAATTGGGAGCATAGTCATCTCTAGATGTATCACCAGCCATCATGGGAACCCATCAAAGAACAGAAGCCAGAGTTAGGATGAGGTAGGTGATCCTGCCTGAAAGTGCATACAGAGCTGGCTAATTGGCATAGGATCGCCTTTCTTCACCATCTCAAGGCAATGGGACTGTCATGTCCTCCATTGTGTAGATCCTGCTCGTCCTTTGTGTTTTCCTTTTCTTGGTGCAGATGTCTTCAAGTTTATGTAAATGAGTTTCACGGTCCTTGAACAAAGAGAAATGCAGGATGCATGTGGAGACGCAGAGTGGAGAAATAAGGCTGGAAAATAAAATTGAAGAGAAAGAGGGAGGTGATGTTCTTCATCCTACCTTGGATCCAGACCCCTTGAGGAGGATCTTTCCTGAACAATCTGGGGCACCTTGAAAGTCCACTCACTTTGGACCATAGTGAGTGGGTGAAGGATTTTAGACTCTTGAGACACAAACGTAGGTAACAGCCATTTTTCTGCTTCCATCTTCTGCTTTTTAGTTGAGAACCTATGATGCATGCGCAGTCAACACCACGTAGGTAAGAGACGTGACAGAGAAGGGCAGTAGGCTGTGAGACTAGGAGATTTGAGCTCACTGTCTTCTAATAGAATGTTTCTGGGCTCGGTGCTGAAATCTCTGTGACAGTTTCTCATGTGCAATTGAGAAAAATAATGCTCTCTCTTTAAAGGATCATGCCAAGGATCTGCAGATGAGGCATGTGAAAGTTCCCACAAAAAAATTTTAAAAAGTTAAATATAAAGGGTCTTAAAAATCACATTTAATTCAGAATATTCTAAATGAAAGCTTTGAAATCCATTAAAGGAATTTCACCTTGAGCCCCCATGATGATTCCCCAGCCCACAAATGTGAATTTCTTAATTCACTCCAATCCCAACTCTATCCCGGGGAAAACAGCCCAAGCCATGTAGTGTGAAGAATACTCCAGGTCTGTGCACTGTAAAGAGAACCCGGTACACTGGAGGCATCCCTGTACGGGAAGGTTAAGGATAATACCACACCGATAAAGAGAGAAAGAGTATTCTGATGCAGAAACTAGAATGTGTATAGTGATGGAACAATCAGGAGACTGAATTTGGAAAGAGGTCTGTTCAGGTTTGTGCTCTTCCTCTAGGGCATAACTTCCAAGGGATGGGCTGTGAGTGTTTTTCAGCATTAAATATGGGGCTGGAGTCCCCTTGGCGGAGAGCACACTTCATGTGGCCACCATGTCTCTGCCTTCATCTATCCACAGGTCTGTTTCTGTGCTACAGATGGGGGTTCTTTGAGTGACATCCATGTTATCTTTAGGAGCATTGCACTAACAACTTGTGTACACCTACAAATTACAGTTTTATCATTATTTTGGAATTCTTGACAAAAATATATTTAACATATTTAAAATAGTACATGTTTTGGCTTTGAAACACATTTAGGGAGACATTTCAGTTTAAAAGAGGAGGAAGAGCTTAGATTCTCTTTAAATATAGCTTTAATGGTTGTGAGTTTTTGAATGGTTATAAAATGTTAAAAAAAATTTATCACTTGTTTGTACAGTTTCTCATTGGTGGTCACTAAGAATTTTTGAGGAAACAGGACTTTAAAAGCCTGGGTCAGAAAAGGAATGAGACTGTTTTGTAAATAAAAGCTGATATTAAAAAGTTATGTTTAAAGGAGTAAACTCAAGATTTTTTTTCCCTGGTACTGGAAGTTGAATCCAGGGATGCTCTACCACTGAGCTATACCCATTTTATTTTTTGATTTTCAGACAGGGTCTCAATGAGTTGCTCAGGCTGGCCCGGAACTTGTGATCCTCTTGCCTCAGCCTCCTGAGTAGCTGGGATTACAGGTGTGCACTACCATCTTGTTTGAAAAGTTTAAATAACTCAGTGCTTAATAACTTCCCTAATATTTTGATTTCATTTTTTCAATAAGGAAGCTGTGATAATTTCCCTAGTCCTCCTCCATTTGACCCCATTGTGCCATGCAAGTATCATTTTCTCTGAGTGCCATGCTATGACTAATGTTGAAAGCAGTGATCCAAAAAGAGCCTATTGTATAGTTATGGGTACATATTTTGTATAGTTAAACTGGCTAATACCTTGCCTTCCGAAGTTTAATCCATTGCCAATATTCTTTGTTTCTTCTTTCTATTATGAATCAGTTTTGCTCCAAAGTTTTTTAATGCTTGTAAGTCAGGGTACATATTGAGGGCATTTGGATACCGAGATTACAGATAGCAAATGCAATTTCTTTTCTTTTCTTTTTTTTTTTTAGTGCTGCTGGGGATTGAACCCAGGGCCTAGTGCATGCAAGACAAGCACTCTACCAACTGAGTTATATCCCCAGCCCACATGTATGAATTTCTTAATTCACTCCAATCCCAACTCTATCCCTGGGAAAACAGCCCAAGCCATGTGGCACTCAGAAGTAAAAGTTCTTTGTTGATCAAAGACAGAATGTTTCTCCAATTGTATGAGTTTTTTTTTTTTTTTTTAGAAGCTTCTCTTGATTTTTGTGGAGATGAGCGTGGCTACTTGCATCCCATGATCCTGGTCCTGAAGGAGATAGTGGGCTGGTGGGCATGTGCTTTCCAGAGCCCACTGGGGTGTAGAGTTCCTTCAGTGAGAGAAACTCTCTAGCTGTCCCAGGGGCTAGAGAAGTGGTGTGGTGGAAGTCCACGTCTTTCTGCCAGAAGTAAATTGATACTCTTTTTTTTTTTTTCTAGTACTAGATTGAACCCTGGGGCGCTTAACCACTGAGCCACATTCCCATTCCCGCCAACCCTTTTTTTTTTTTTTCTTTTTTTAATTTAGAGACAAGGTCTCTCAGAGTTGCTTAGGGCCTGGATAAGTTGCTGAGGCTGGCTTTCAACTCCTGATCCTCCCAGCTCAGCCTCCCCAGCTGCTGCCATTAGAGGTGTGCACCACCATGCCCAGCAAATTTCTTCATGTTTGACATCACACTCTTAGATCCTACAGTTTTAAGTTCTAAAATTAGAAAAGATAAATTTAGTAACTGTATTTTTTACAATAACTTTGTATGGCACAGTTGCAGGTTTTTACAATGACTTTGGTGATTTATGGCCTTGTGTTATAATGAGAAGAACATAGATTCTTTTTTAGCAAGTTCAGACTCTTATGGGATCACTTAGTAGCTGGGCTTCACCTCTCTGAGTCTCAGTTTCCACATTCATGTACAAGAAAGATTCTCTCTCACTCATGGGATGATGACAATGATTAAAATGGGAAAACATGACAAGTACTCCCTTTAACGAATGGCCCGATGTTACTATCCAGAATATGATGATGATGATTGTTGTCCTTATTATTATTTTTTTTTAAAGAGAGAGCGAGAGAATTTTTAATATTTATTTTTTAGTTCTCGGCGGACACAACATCTTTGTTGGTATGTGGTGCTGAGGATCGAACCCGGGCCGCACGCATGCCAGGCGAGCGCGCTACCGCTTGAGCCACATTCCCAGCCCTGTTGTCCTTATTATTATCCTATAGTTACATTCAAAAGGACATATAGTCAAACATCACTAGCAGCTTGAGTGAGGGATTGCTCATTCATAATTTAACGTGTGCTCATTTCAGATTCAAAAGTTAGTTAACTTTATTGCACAACTAATCAAAATAGGGAGTGCTTCATTCACCTTCTGTGGGTTAAAGACTTAAATAAAGATTTTTAAAAACCAAAACACTAACTTCCTCCGGCAGTGGAATAATATTTTTTATTCCCCCTTGCTATTGTATTATTCTGACAACTTAAGAAAACAAGTTACTTTCATTTTGTAAACATAAACTGGAACAACCAAAGTTGATGAGTTTTACCCTGGCAAGAGTTCTTTTATTTCTGTGATAGCTCACGCTGGTGGCTGGATCCTTCCCATTCCACTCTGCATCCCCTGACCAGGAGTATGTCTTACATAAGTCTCCACGGTCACTCATCTGGGGGCTCCTGCTCCTGTCAGGCAGCAGGAGGGGCCTGGGAAGGTTTCCTACTTTTCCTCTGGGCAGGAGCAACGGGATCTGCATGGCGGACAATCAGAAAAAGCAGCAACAAAATAATATGACTAGTGTTAAAAAAATACAATGAGACAAACCCAGTGTGGGTTTAAGAATCTGGAAAACCAACTAGAGGAAAGAGGGAGGGAAGGAGGAGAAGCAGGAAGGACAAAAATATAATTACAACAGGAAGGAAATAGAAAATAAATAAAGAAAATTCCTTTACCCAAACTAAGCCCCTCTGGGGAGGTTTGTTAGAATGGGTTGAGGGGGTGGGTAGGTGAAATTCATATAGAACTGTATAACTTGCGGGGATTCCTCTAAAATCAATTAGAAAAGGACAACCCAGAGAATTCATATAGGACTCATTTGGATTTATTACCTCCTTGCAGCCTACAGTTTCTGAATGTGTGGATTTATGAGTTTTAGATCATTGGTTTCCTGTCCCACTGAGGTAAACAGCTCAGTGCAGTTGGTGCATTTATGATTATTGTGCAGAGGAACATATTTGATGAATTACTTCCTTTCATTTGTCGATTGACCAGAAAATGTCTTGTTTTCTAGAAATTCGACTTTTAATCTGTGATGTTTCTTGCAGGTGTAGCACAGCTGGTTCTAATCTGTGGAGGTAGGGTCTCCCAGAGGTTAGACCTGTGTTGTCCAAAATGGTAGCCACTGGCTGTTGAAAGTTTTGAAACATGCCTGAAAAGACCACACTGAATTTTGGTGATTTAGTATTTTTTTTTTTTAAAAAAGGAATGTAAACCACCTTATTAATAGTTTTTATCTTGACTTACATGTTAAAACTGTAATATTTTGGTTAGAGTGGGAGACACAAAATATGTTACTGGAATTAATTTCATCTGTTTCTTCTTCTTCCTTTTCAGATGTGGCTATAAAAAAAACTTAAAATTACATATGTGGCTTAAATTTGGGGCTTGCATTATATTTCTATTGGATAGTAGCAAGTCAAGAGCCATAAGAAGTTCAGTTCCTGGAGCTGTCATTTCCTGCCTCATGACTTTGGATAAATTGTCAAAACTCTTAAAGTCCAGTTTCCAACTAAATAGGGATAGTAATATCTACAGCATAGGATTGTTCTGATGAATTATATTATTCACTGAAATAATTCCTGTGGTACCTGGCAGATGATATGCATCTTGACAAAAGCTGGTTCTCTTCCTTGTATATTTTATTTACCACTAGCTATTGTTTATAACGAATTGTTTGTGATCAGGACAAAGTAGTCTGTCCTTGTGTGGTGCTTCTCAGCCAAAGGCTAAAGGGCTTGACAAATAGGCCATTACACAAGTCCTGAAAAGGGAACTCTACTGTTTTCAGCTAGCTGGAGAAAGAGTTTGTGGCTGAGCTTTAAGCCTGCTTCATCTGCTATATCACTCAGGCTAGCCACTGTGACTGTTAGCTCCCTCGGAGCCTTTGGTTTGCCTTTTGTTACCCTGCTGAAGTGTCGGAGATTGCCCTTGAAAGCCTCCATGTATAAGCTTCTGATCTTGCGGAAAGGGCACTCCTTCAAGTTCAGGGTGACAAGTGGAGTATTCCTGGAGTTATATTTAAAGACAATTAAGCAACATGATCCGTCTCATCACAATCCCTCTTCTCTTCCTACTCTTTATTGATTTGTAGCCTTTGAGGAATAAATGTATGTGTTTTGGAGTTGGTTTGCCTTTTCCAAGGTACTAAACCCTTGGCTTTAGGATGGCTTCAGATGTCAGGATATCTATAGGGACTGCGCTTTGTTAGCACTGGAATCCCCACCAGGTACCTGTGCAAATCCAGCCTGTCTACCCTTCTCTACTTGCAAGTTCACTCTGTTAGTCAGTTTTCCACTACTGTGACAAAATGCTAAGGTAATCAACTTAAAAGGAGGAAGGGTTTATTTTGGCTCATGGTTTTAGTTCCAGTTGCTTTGGGCATGGCAGCACAGTACATCATGGGAGCCAGGAAGCAAAGAGAGAGTAGGGATATCCCCTTCCAGGGGGAGGCGCCTGGGATTTCACTTCCTTTTACTGGGCTCCACCTCCGCAAAGTTCCAGTGCCTCCCAGTAACTCATAGACTGAGGACCAAGCTTTCAACATGTGGGACATAGGGACATTCAAAATCTAATCTATAGAGCATTTTTCTTATTCCAAAATATTGGAACCATGAAATGTGAGTTTTTGGTGACCCAAGAGGTATTTTTTGACCCTCCCTCCCCCAGAAAGATGATACAGGGTTTATTTTGGCTTTAAAATTAATAATCAAGAGAACCCTGTGCTGCACCAACAGCCAGAGGCCCCCTCCCCTGCCCAGCAGCCCCAGGGACCTGTTTTCTGTCTTGCCAAGGGCTTGAATGTCTGTGCCCTCTGAGACTCAGCCAGTTGCAACTGGGGGAGTGTCAGAGCTGCCCCCCCCCCAGTGGCCAGGGATCAGGCTCCACCCTAGCCCTTCCTGCCTCCTGCCAGGCTAAGGCACTGGGAGAAGGCCCTAACAGGCGTGGCACCTTCATTTTGGACTTCCCAGCCTCCCGATCTTACAGCCTCAAAAATGAACAAAGACCATGGATTGGATTTGTCTATCCTGTGCCCTTCAGGTGAAGGGAACCATGCGGGGTCCTTCCTGGGTGGCTCTTCCAGGGACACAGGTTTCATAGAGTTGTGGCATGTGGCAGGGCCCGCTGCTCCTCTGGAGTAGGGCTGCAGACGCCGTCCGCCTCGTGGTTGCTTGTCTTCGCCTCTTGGTTTCTCTTGGGCATACTCCTGCAGGGAAGGACTATGTGTGTTCAGTGAGAAAACACCGTACAGTCACTCAGGGGGACGTGTGTGTCATCAACCAGCAGTGCTCAATTCTTTATATAATTCTTTTTTTTTTCCTTCTAAAATAGGGAGAACTGGACATTAAATATTGAATAAAGTGCTCAGTTAAATACGTTCTCTATTTGATACAGCACAAATGGGTCCCTTCTCGGCTTCTAATAAACGCATACATTTATAGAGATGCCATGAAACATCTTTTATTTTATCTGATGTAAGAATGTTCTTAGAATAAAGTTTTCTGATGACTGAAAAAAGAATTAATAATCACTTTTTAAACCTACAAATTTAGTTTTTGAATTCAGCTTATAGCTTATTACTCTATGTCAATATACTTACTTAACAATCCCTTTTAAGACTGCCTTTGGATAATGTTTTTGTTTACAAACTAATTCTATTCTTCCTTACATTTAACTTTTTAAGATAAAATATTATGAGTTTTAAAGTACTTTAGTTGTCTGATAACAAAACTTTTCTGAAGATTTAAATTATAAACCTATAAAATTTTAAATATGCTGATGATTCTTACATTCTCAAATGTTCTGATATTATATGTAATTTTAGGAGGATTTTTATTTAAAATTTTGTCTGGATCAATTACTCCATGAACAATTACTTAAACAAACTGCAAACTCATATTCCTTCTAATCCTACTGGAAAAATGACCTCTGAAGTTGTAGTAATATAGACAAATAAATGATATATCTTTATAATTAGAATGAGAATCATTCAAGTTGTATATCCCTAAGATACGCAAATAACTCAGGAACCTCCAACATTCTTTAAATGGAAAATGTATTTATATATCTTAGGAGACAATCTCATGGACCCTAAAAGAATAAAAAGGAGTATTATGAACAACTCTGGGCCACAAAATTTGGTAACTTATGGGAAATGAATCAATTGTTTGAAAGAAACGAACTATCAAAACATAAAAGGGAAAATAGATAACCTAAATAGCCCTACTTTTTGTTTGAAAAGATTGAATCAGTGATGAATAACTTCCCTCCAAAGAAAGCTCCAGGACTAGAGAATTCTAGCAAATATCAGAGGAAGAAATGATTTCAATTTTCCATAATCTTTTCCAGAAAAATGGAAGCATAGGGAAAACTTCCTAACTCATTCTGTGAAACCATACTTACCCTAATATCAAAACCAGACAGTGAGATTACAAGAAAACAATGTCTCTACTTAACATAGATGCAAAAAGTTTCAACAAAGTATTAGCAAGTGGAATACATCGACATATAAAAAGAATTATAAACCATGATCAGTTGGGATTCATTCCAGGATAGCAAAGTTAGTTCCACATATGAAAATCAATCCATGCAATTCACTGTATCAACAGGCTAACCCAAGAAGAAAAATCAAAAAATTGCATCATTTGATAGAGAAAAGGCATTTGACAGAGTCCAGCACCCATTCATGATAAAAGCTCAACAAACCAGGAGAACAGGGGAAATTTCTCTGCTTGATAGAGAACATTTGTAAAATTCCTGAAACTTATGTACATGTGGTGAGACTTGATGTTTTTCCCTGAAGTTTGGAGCAAGACAAGGATGTTCTTTTTCACCACTCCTATTTAGCAGTCTATTAGAAGTCCTAGCTAGTATGATAGATGAGACAAGGAAATAAAAGGTATACAGAGTAGAAAGGAAGAAATAAAATTGTCTATTCACAGATGATTTTATTGTCTATGTAGAAAAATCCCAGAGCATCGATACAAAGACTCTTAGAACTAAAAAAGCAAGCATAGCAGCAGCATTGCAAGATATAAAATAAAAGTCAGTTTCTTTGCTGTACAACAGTAATGAACAATTGGCCTTGGGGAAAGCAAACAAACATACAAACCACCCACAAACCTTTTTTTTTTTTTACAATGGTATTCAAAAAAATGACATACTTAGATCTAAATCTACAAACTGTATATGTCTATGTGCTGAAAACCACAAAACACTGATGAAAGAAATCAAAGGTCTCAGTAAATGGAGAGATGTTCTGTGTTCATGCCTAGATTGTTAATATAATAGATTGACCTATAGATTTGGTGCAATCATAATTAAATCCTGCAAGCTTTGTTGTGGGTACCAGCAAATTCATTCTCAAGTTTATATGGAAAGGCGAAGGAACTAGGATAGCGAACATTCCACTGAGGAGGAACAAAGTTGGAGGACCTCATACTACTCAATTTCAAGGTTTACGGAGCAGCTACACTGATTAAAGCAAGGCAGTGGAATACTATTCACCCATAAAAATGAAATTCTATCATTTTCAACAGCATGGATGAACTTGTAGGAAATTACATGAAGTGAAATAAGCCAGGCACAGAAGAAATATACTGCATGATCTCACTCCTATGTGGAATCTAAAAACGTTGATCTCATAGAAGTTGAGTATAGAATAGTGATGACCAGAGGCTGGGGAGAGCGTGGGGGATTGGGGATGAGGAGAGTTTGGCCAGTGGATACAAAGTTACAGTTAGATGGGAGGAATAACTTTGAATATCCTATTGCATAATAGGGTGACTATAGTTAGCAGCAGTCTATAGTATATTTTGAAATAGCTAGGAAAGAGAAGTTTGAATATTTTCACTATAAAGAAAAGATAAATATTGGAAGCAATGGATGTGCTAATTGCCCTGATTTGATCATTACGTAATGCACACACACATCAAAGTGTCATACTGGGCCCCATAAATGCATACAATTATCGTACATCAATTAAAAATAGAATAAAACTTATAAAAATAACCAAGACTAGAAATCATGGTATTCAAGAAAGGATAAACATGGAGCAGAACACAGACCCCAGAAGTAGATCTGCACAATTAATCAACTGATCTTTGGCAAATTCAAGGCAATTCAGTGGAGAGAGTATAGTCTTCATTTTTTTGGCAAATGCTCCTGGAACAAATGGATGTCAAAGAACTTACACTTTTTGAGCAGTTGATTTTGAGCTGTGATTTGTTTTATTGTAGTACTGGGAATGAAAACTAGGGCTATGAGTATGCTAGGCAAGCATACTACCCTGAGTTATACCCTAGGCCCCAGGAGTTTTAAATTTGAGATTTTAATTAGTTTATATATATGTAGTATTAGGACATTTAGTAGAATTTAAGTTATATACATATTTATTTATTTATTATATGTTTTAGTTGTAGATAGATGCCATACTTTTATTTATTTATTTTTATGTGGTACTGAGGATCAAACCCAGTGCCTCACACGTGCTAGGCAAGTGCTCTACCTCTGAGCCACAACACTAGCTCCAAGATATATACATATTTATAAGTTTTTCAGATATAAGGATAGCTTCAAGTTCATAGGAAAATTTGTTAGTTAAATACAATTGGTACTTAAAAAAGTAAATTGGTATATGAAATTTATAAATTCAGTTTTAAATCTTTAAACATTAGAATCAATATGATCCAAATGTTATTAAAAGTGATAGTTAAAATAGAAGAATGATATTTGTAAGCTGAACTTAAAAACTTAAGGAATAATGAAGTGCCTGTGTTATTGGGTGCTTAAAATTGGGCCGCTCAAAATCTTTGGTTCGTGACATATTCTGCTTATTTATCCTTGCTTGATGTTTACTTGGTTGGTACTTTAATAAAACTGAACCCACTTAATATTATTTTAAAGACAAAGTAAACTTTTTATTTCAAAACTGCCTATGAGCATCTAAAAAATAAAAACTCACATATTCATAGGTTGGAGTGGGATGTGTCTAGGCCTAAAATATGTTTCTGGGTATAAAAATGGCTATTCACAAGCAGTCAGATGTAGCTTATTTATTAAAGGCAGGACATTTGGACATTTGAGTAATTAAAAAAAATAGATGAAGTGGAAAAATACTCTTCAGATGAGGCTAATTCTGTGAAAGGTCAAGAGAGGAAATTTAAGATGAGTTCTCTACTAAATGTCATGGAGTGGTTCCTGACACACAGGGACCCCCAAAGTGCTACCTATGGTGAGTAGACTAATGAGATGAATTAGGGCCGTTTAAGTGAAAATATTGCACGGGCAACTATAGATGCAATACCAGCACTCCTGGCGAAATGCGACGTGGGACAATGAGGTGGGACCATGGTTTAAAGCCAAAACCTGAAGCATTGAGGATAGTGCCAGCTTCCATGGGGGAAGTGAGGTGAGGAGAACAGACAGAGGAAAAGTCTGTTTTCTTCCACATCTTTTACCCTTTGTATAACCTCTTTGTTTCCTTTCTTCCTCTCCTGGGATGGGGTGGAAATGTTTCCTTTTGGATTAGAAAATCACCTGTAGACCAAGAATCACCTTGTCACAGAGAGATTCCTTGGAGGACCTCCAAGCTGTTACAGACACATCTGAAAGTACATCTGTGTTACATCTTATATATATACGTGAGTGTATATATGTATATGTGCAATGTGTCTATATATGTGTGTGTGTGTGTATATACACATAATTCATTTCACACCGAATGGTAAACTGCAATTGTTTACTGCGGGCTCCCTGTCACACAGTAGGTACTTAAATATTAGTAGAATGAATGAAGGTTGCTCGCATGTGTTAGGTGAGTGCTCTACCTCTGAGCCACAACTCTAGCCTCTGGATGATTCTTTTATGAAAGTGCCACCAATTTTGTCAATTCTCTTAAGCCTCAGTAAAATAAATTTCGGTTTTACAAGGGTTGGTAACGTGTCTGAGTAACTTGGGTTACAGTAAATAAACCTATTCTGGCATGGGCCCTCTGAGGTTAGACCAAGCCATAGTGTAGTACCCTAGCAGAGTTCCTTACCTTTACTAAGGTGCTATATTTGAAGAGCACTGCAGCGATGATTTAAGGGTAAATATTGAGGATTAGATAGTTGTGTAAACTTTCAGAATGGTATGTGTTCAGAGGCACAGAAGGTGAGTGAGCATCTTGTTCCTTTTTACAGAGAGAAAGATGAAAGCCAATAATAACGTGCCCAAGATCTCCTTCCAAGTGAGGGCCAGACTGGAATTAGAACTCAGTCTTGTGTGACTCCAGAATGCTATTTTTTTAAAAATGAACTTCTTGTGTAGCATCTTTAGGTAGTGAGTGTGAAGATCCCGAAAGAGGCTTTCCTTCTCATTTTTAAGCACCCTAACTCTTTCTTGAAGAAATCTATCCAGGTGTATTTGATGTATTGATTGTGGATGGCATTCGATAATAACATTGTTTCTATTTATGAAACTCACCATTGTCTTCCTCCTTTCTCTTACTCCACGATAGCAGAATACCTGAGACGAGTGAATCATAAAGAAAAGAAGTTCATTTAGGCTTATGGTTCTGGAGGCTGGAAAGTCCAAGATTGGGTGGCAGAATCTGATGAGGACCATGTGCTACTTCACAACGTGGCGAACTTGGCAGGGTAAGGAGGGACATTCAGAAACAAGCAGGAGAAGCTTTCCTGGTAACTAACCTGGAGCTCACTTGCCATCTCAGGAATTAACCCAGTCCCCAATCACCTCTTAGAGGCACCACTTCCTGACACTGCCACAATGACATCAGATTCCTACATGAGTTTCAGAGGGAACCAACCTTTCTCAGACCATGACAATCATATTTATCAGTGTTTTAGTTTATAAATAAGCATGTTCATCACAGGCAAAATACAATATTTACCAGTATGTGAGTGCAGTCACCTGAAAACTTTCAACTTTATATACATTTAGCTATAAATCAAATAACTACAAATCAAATAACTTGTCCAAATCAAAGGATGTAGGATAAATTCAGCCAACAATGACATACTCAGATCCAAGGACCTGAGATAACCTCCATATTTTTTAACTAAAAAAATAAACCACTTGGCACTTTTGGTTGACTTGGTCAAGGCTAGTTAATAATTTTCATCATTTTTAGTGAGGTTAAGTGTTATCTTCATTTTATATATACACTGAAGGATTAGTGGATTATATCTCTTATATAAGTAGTGCTATAAGTGAGGTAATAGCGATGAAAATTTGCTGAATCTATGGATTTTTTTTTCTCGAGCAGGACATAATCTCAACAGTTTAAATGAGGTATAGTTAACATACAGTAAATTGTACATATGTAGTGCCGCAGTCTGGCTGGGCACAAAATCACGAGCCACTCACAGCCTTGTAGATTCAAACAGCAATTCTTTATTTTCTGAACTCACATCGGCCTCTACACACAAAGTTCTGGGGAAATTCATGTTCTGCGCCAAATCCACATTCTGAATCCCAAATACTCTGGGAGCAGGCGTGCCTGAGGCAGCAGGATACGCCCCATTCCCAGCAGGGTACACCTTAAACCTGGAACTGCCATAAACCCAAGGAGCGGGATACTCCCTATTCCCAGCAGGAGACACCCTAAATCTGGATCCGCCCTAATCCAGTAGGATCCTCCTTAAACCCGGATCCACCCTGGTCCTTGAGCAGGGTCACCTTTCTCAAACATACATGCAATGTCACTGCAAATGTCCAAGGCAAGTCCATTTCCACGAGTCCTTCCTCTAAGCAACATGGGGTACGCTGGCAAGGAAATTGTCATACCTACTTGGCTAATGGCTCTCAGCAATGTAGTGTAAAAATTGATATTTTAACACATGCATATAACATGTTAAAACTATCACCACAATCAAGAATATAAATCTACTATTCCTCAAAACTTTTGTGGACTCCTTGGTAATTTCTCCTTCTCATTCTTTTTGCCCCTCAATTGCCAGGTAACCGCTGATCTTTCTGTCACTTTTTCTAGGATTTTATGTAAATTGTAACACACAGTATATATTGTTTTCTTTCAGAGTGATTATTTTGTAATCCATTGATGTTGTTGAATGTATAATTAGTTCATTCCTCTTTATTGCTGGGAAATAGCCCATCATATGGTTATGTTATAATTTGTTTATTCATTCTCATGATGATGGACATTTGAATTATTTCCAGTTTTTTTTTTTGCTATCACCAAAAAAGCAGCTATAAATTTTTCTGTACAAGTCGTTGAATGAGTGTATATTATTTTTTTTTTCCTCTTGTATCAAAATCTAGGAAAGAATAGCTGGATCCACTTAGGTGTATGTTTAACATATTAGAAATCATCAAACTGTTTTCTAAAGTGATTGTGTCACTCTGCATTCATACCAACAGCAGATGAGCGTTCCAATTGCTCTGCTTCCTTGCCAACCCAGGGTGTGCTCAGTCTTTTAAATTTTAGACATTCTAATAGACGTGACATGTACCTTATGATTTAAATTTGCAATTGCTGAGATTAGCAATGTTGAGGATCTTTATATGGGTTTATTTTCCAGTTGTCTCTTTTCTTTGATAAGGTGTCTATTCAAAATTTTTTCTGTTTTTTTTTGGTTTTCTTTTGTTGTTTTATTATTGAGTTCTTTGTATGTTCTTCATCATACATATAATTTACAAATATTTTTGTAAATTTATGGCTTGTCTTTTCATTCTCATCAAAATTAAAAACTTCTGTTCTTCAAAAGATTGTCTAGTTTTGAATTATTGATTTTTCTTTGATGGGCTGTGTGTTTGGTGTTATGTCTAAAAATCTTTGCCTCACCTAGAATCACAAAGTATGATTTCATGTTTTACATTTAGATCTGTTTCATTTTGAGGTAGTGTTTATAAATGATTTAACATATGATCAAAGTTTATTTATTTATTTTTTTGCATGTGGGTATATATTCCAGTCCCATTTGTGAAAATCTATCATTACTTCTTTGACTCGTTTGTGTACTTTTGCCAAAAATCAATTGTTCCTACGTCTGTGGATCTGTTTCTGGCCTCTCCATCCTGTTTCTGTGACCTATTTGTTCATCTTTTATTTTGGTACTGGGGATTGAACTCAGGGGCACTCAGCCACTGAGCCACATCCGCAGCCCAATTTTTTATTTTATTTAGAGACAGGGTCTCACTGAGTTGCTTAGTGCCTTGCCATTGCTGAGGCTGGCTTTGAACTTGAGATCCTCCTACCTCAGCCTCCCAAGCCACTGAGATTACAGGCATGTGCTACCATACTGGGCGTATTTGTCTATCTTTATGCCCCTTGATAACTATAGCTTTATAATAAGTCTTAAAATCAAGGAGTATAATTCCTTCAGCATTGTTCCTTTTTCAAAGTTGCTTTAGGTATTCTAGGTCTTTTGCATTTCCATACGAATTTTAGGATCATATTTCCAGTTTCTAAAGGAAAGTTGGCTTTTGGCTATTATAAAAATTGTATTTTGATTTGGATTGCATTGAATCTATGTAGATAATTTAACTGATGTCTCAACAAAGTCGAGTCTTCTGAGGTTGCTTATAAATCTACCTAACTTGACACAACAGCAGAGAAAACCACTGCCAGAATTTCTGAGCCATGGAACTCCCACTCAGTCGTCCATGGGTGACAGTGTTTAGACCGAGCAAGATGTCAGTGTCATGTCATATAATAAATTCTACACCAGTAAGCTTAATTCCCTGTCTTCTAAAAAAACAAAAATAAGCATAAAATCAAGTTCTAAATTTTTCTTCCCATACTTCAGTGGATCCATTTGTTCCCTATTGGGGAGAGCACTGGTAAAATGCCTTTCTATTGCTAATGTGCTATGACAGAAAGAAATGTATTTTCCCCTGCTCATTACAAACAGTCCAAATTACATTGTGTTCAGTGATTATTGCATTTGGTCCTCAAGACAACACCTCGTACCCTCTAGGACTTGGAGACGAGATAATAGGCAACATCTGGCCGTCTAGCAAGTAGAGCTTGACACAGCGTTAGCAACAAGACACAGCTAAGACTTTTTTTAGCCATATTGCTCTGATTGTTATTTGTTGATGAAAGCGGTGGGAAGGAATGGCAATGCATATAAACAGGAGAGATTTAGTCATAATTTAAGCTTCTTTAGAAAATGCAAACGGCAAAAATCATTTCCAAAGTATTCAAACCACCTATGACTAATCACAGGATGACCAATGTTACCCTTGTGAAGTGGTAATCAAGTGCCTTAGAGATATTTCCCCTCTAATTTTGAGCATTTTAAAGCAATATGACGGCATGATTCAGATTTTCCTAGTGCAGGTGTCCACAGTGTTTCCAAATTTATGATATTTTGGAGCCGACACATTTTTCCCTATGGACTTTGATGGCCCACACTAAGTAGATTCAGCAAGGTGGGGCTGTGGGTTGCTAGGCAGTCCCTCTACTCATCTCTTGCCGGATCCTTTTGTTGTTAGCCGTGGCAGCTATTCAAAACTTTTACATTCATTAACCTCCAGTAAATGTTTTTATTTCATTTTTAAAAATATTTTTCTTTCAGTTGTAGATGGACACAATGACTTCATTTTATCTATTTATCGACCCCAGTGCCTCACACATGTGAGGTGAGCACTTGATCACTGAGCTACAACCCCAGCTCTCCAGTGAATATCAACTGCGAGAAGACTGTACTCTCACCTCCTTTCCATGTCTTCTTTATTCTTAGCAGATCAATCAACTTTCAATAAAACTTCCCCCTTTTACTTCCAAATGTCCATATCCTCATATCTTCCCTTCCGTCCTTCCCATCTCTCAGGAAGAGGCATCCTTTCTAAATTTGTTCTTACCTCCTTATTTTCATCCCTACTGATCTTCCTGGGTCACCAGAGTTTGTTTAGATAGTCGAGATAGTCTGTTGAGATAGTTTAGATAGTCTGCTTCCTTTGATTTCCAATCCTACGAACTGGACCCATCTTTCCAGAATACAAATCTGATGTCATCTCCCTGCCTACTCCCCCCTCCCACTCCCACACACTTAAACCCTTCAGGGGTCACTGTTACTCTTATCGTATCCTAAGAAAAAATTCTTCCATGTGGCCTGCAAATCCGTACAATATGACTTTTGCCTAAATCTCCTTGTTGCTCACTCCTCTTTTCTCTGCTCTAGATTTACTGAACTTTTAATTGTTCAAACACATCTTGGACTTTATCCTAAAAACAGGGCCTTGCATGAGCTCTTCCCTCTTAGTGCTTTAGCTCAAGCATCATTTCTGTAGGGAATTGTTCCCCAGCAAGGTCCAATTCTTCCAGTGTAGATGCCATGGCTTGGCTAGAACTTATCATAATCGCCACTCTTCATTTGTTTTAGTTTTTAAATGAAATAAACTAATTAAATAAATAAGCTAAATGAGCTTATTTGATTAATGTTGATGTCCCTCACTAAGCTGTCAACTCCATAAAGACAGGGACTTGTCTTACTGTACTCATCATTTAACATCCGAGGCTGGTCCGGTGTCTGGTAATTCAGAGATGTGCAGAAAGTAATTGTAAGCTGAAGGTCACCAAAGATCTTCAAATGGTCATGTTTAATATCTCCCCTTTCATGGATCTTATTCTCTTTGAACTCTACCATCTTGGATAATGCTATCCACCCCATCCTTGAAATCCCTTCCATTCTTCGTCTATTAACTCTCCTTTATCTTTTATTACTCTTCTCTATTCTTCTTTGTCTTTTTTATCACGTTTTAATAACTTCATTTTACATAATAAATACATTTTAGGTGGATGAATGAATGAACAAGTGAAATATTAGTTTTCTCAAGGGTTCTGTCATTGATCTTTTCTCTATTTCTTCCTTGTTCTTTTCCTTGATAATCTTAACCAATACCATGACTTCACCATCATCCATATTTTGGTCTAGATTTATATTTCCAACTAAATATCTTCATAGAGTTGTCTTATCCTATAGTACCTTCATCTCAACTCAACTTAACCCAAAGTTGTTTTCTTCATTTAAAAACATTTAATGTTTTCCATTATCCACTCTTAGTAGTGGTCTTGACTACCCAATTGGAGGCCTAAGCCCAAGACCATATTTTCCCCTCTTCTACCAGCACTAAATTCTTTTCATGCAAATGAAATGTATCTTTCCAAAATTACCATCATATTCCCTAATCACTACTGCCTAGTTCTGTAGTTCTCAAACTTTTTCTTTTTAAAAGGAGAATTTCTTCATAGAGAATTATACAAGGCAGATGAAGGGGAGGTGCTATTTGTGGTGGGGGAAGGGATCCTGAAGCATATCCTTACCTAATCCAGTGATACCAGAAGATGCTGTGGTTTGAAAACCACTACCTATGTGACTGCAACCGTCCTTTATAAACCAGCTTTGAATTTTATTCATAGGTGAGACACAGAAATAATACTTAAGAGAGTTACTGTAAAAACTAAAGATAAGGCCCCGGGCATGTGGTACACGGTCAGACAGTGCCACCTATAATCCCTTTAATTTCTTATGATCTTTAAACTAACTTCTTGTTGAGACCTTGCTATTTCTCTTGGACATATCCAGTTGTTCACATTGAAAATTTAGTCTAGGCATTTCTTAAGGTTGTCTCTCTTTCATTTCTATTCTTACCTTCTTGGTCCAGGCTCTCATGGCCTCGTTGCCTGATGATTAAGCCATTGCCTAACTGGCTCACATTCCTCACCTCAAGAGAAGGAAAGAGTGTTCCAAGCACAGGGAACTTGGCGGTTGATTGTTCCAAGGCAGATCAGTTACCGGAAGGCAAAGGAACAGGAAGGTAGAGTGGAAGTTCATGTCAGGATTTATTCTTAGCTTAAAAAGGACCAGGGAAACTCTGGGAATCTAGTTCAGGATATATTATTGCTCTGGTTTGGATATGGTTTGTACCCCAAGGTTCATGGACTGGAATGTTGGTCCCTAGTGTGGCAGTTGGGAAGGTGGAAACTTGAAGGTGTGGGGCCTGGTGGAAGAAGATTAGGGCACAGTGATTCCATCCTCATGAGTGGATTAATCTGTGTCATAGAAATTAGGCAGGTCTTGTAAGGAGCAGATTAGTTCCCACAAGAGCAGGCTGTTATAAAACAAATAAGCTGGCTACTCCCTAGGCTCTGGCTTTCTGTCTCACCATGTGACCTTTCTCTAGCACATGTTCCTGTCATGATGCCATCCACCATTTTGTGATGTAGCCAGAAGTTCCTCACCAGAGCCTGAACAGATGGGAATGCCTCATTCTCAAGTTTCAGCCTTCAAAACTGTGGGCTAAATTAGTGTCTTTTCTGTATAAAAGTACACAGCCTCAGGTGTTTTGTTATAGCAACAAAAATTGGAATAAGACAAATGCTTCCTCCATCCCTTTCTTTCGCATCCCCCACAATGCACATACCCTTTCTTCTTTTGACTTTGGTACTCTTCAGGATTAGCTCCTCATTTCTAAGCTTGAAGCCAATAGTTTGATCAGAAGCAGATGACTTTCAGCAAACCACCAGGAGCCTGCCCCTACCCAATCTCCACGTGACAATCCAAACTAATTCAGAGCTGCTCAAACCTTGAAACCACCTAAACCCTGCCCAGAGACCTCATAATTCTTTTGAAAAATCTTCCTCAAACAGAGGAATTTTGTGGGTTTGTTTGATCTTTTTATGTTGCTGTTTTCAGGATGTAACTTTTCTCTTTCCCTCTCAAGCTTTGCTTTAGGCAGTCATCCAAGAGAGGAGAGGTCTGGAGTCCTTGGCCAGTCCCAGGGCACACATCAAGGCAGAGATGAAAATATAGGCGAATAGTCTGGGATGTCTTTATGAACACCGCTCTGATGACTTGGCTGGATTCTTTCTTTTATTTCCAGAACTCAATGGTTTTAACAACACAGTTCGATAAAAACATTTTATTTTGCAGTCTTGTTACAGTTACTAAGAGGTAACCTGGGGAACTCTATACATGATTTGATTTTTCTTTGAACTAATTTCTTCTGGTTTTGTAGACAGATCCTAGGTCTCTTTCTGGGCACAAAAGAAGCCTTAAAAATGGTTTGATGATCACATGATTTTCTGTTTAGCCAAATTCTCTGAGTATCCTTACCTAGAGGTGAGTATCAGACACCCAGTGAAACAAAAATCAATTTGAGATGGAGTCACTTTCTAGTTTTAAAATGGAAATAGTAATTGAGGTCTGAAAGTTCTTACCTCAAACTTTTGGGGCCAGATATCCTTAAGAATTGAAAATATTTGAGATGTTGGAGGAAGAATGAGGTGCCTGCATTACATGATATTCCAGACAGAATCTGGGATGTAATCAAGCACAGTATTTCTGATCCGAACATCTGAATTTCCACACACTGCAGGAGATAACCTCATGATAATTCACCAAAAGAGTTTTGATGCCAAAGCTAAGGAAAAAAAAAACACTTGGTTTTCAGAGCATTATAAATTTTGGAAATGCTGTGCTGATCTTGCTTCACTGAAAGAATTGCTATTTCAAATGTGGTTCATCAGAAAAATGCTATTTATCAAAAAATGTAGTTTTATAACCTAGCCTAACAACAATGGAGAATTTTTTTTTTCATTTTAGTACCTATCTGGTTGTAAAAATTTTTTGGTATAAATAAAGTTATTGCTATATCTACAAGTTCAACATATATTTTCTGATTTTATTCATTGTCTTACCATCAGTTGCTGTTTGCTAAGCTGGGTTGGCTTTCCAATATTTATTTCTTTTAGTAGAAATTGCAAAGGTTGTTCTTTCCAGATCATCTATGAATACAGCCCTTTATGTCTCCATCACTCTTTTTTTTTTTTGTACCAGGGATTGAACTCAGGGGAACTCAACCATTAAGCCATATCCTCACCATCTCACCCGCTTTTGTTTTATATTTAGAGACAGGGTTTCACTAAGTTGCTGAGGCTGGTTTTGAACTCGCGATCCTCCTGCTTTACCCTCTCCAGCTAATGACATAATAGGCATGAGTCACCGTACCTGGTTCTAGCACTTGTTTTGAGAAGCTTTCCTAAAGTTAGCTGTCTACTTCACCATGGTCATCTCATATTTGTTTGCCTAGAAACCATGCTACTTGGAGGCATCAAAAGACTGAAATACTTGGGATACTCAGAACTCCTGAATTTGCATTTAAAAAACATATTTAGTTGCAGATGGACACAGAACTTTATTTTGTTTGTTTATTTTTTTATGTGGTGCTGAGGATCGAACCCAGTGCCTCACATGTGTAAGGCAAGCACTCTACCACTGAGCCACAACCCCAGCCCCTGAATTTGCAATTTTTTTGTGGGGGAGGGGTTCCAAGGATTGAACTCAGGGGCACTTGACCACTGAACCACATCCCCAGCCCTATTTTGCATGTTATTAGAGACAGAGTCTCACTGAGTTGCTTAGCATTCTCTGTTTTTGAGGCTGACTTTGAACCTGCAATCCTCCTGCCTCAGCCTCATGAGCTACTGGGTTGTTTGAGACGGCGCCCAGACTCTGAATTTGCACTTTATTTCTGCTGCTTTCTAGTCATGGCGAGGACGGCACACAGTTAATTTAACTTGTCTGATCCTTAATTTCTCAACTTCAGAATGAGGATTAGTAATAATTAGCTTTGCTACTTCTCAAGCAAGTTGTGAAGTGAAGTGAGAAGAGATTGGTGTAAGCAAGAAGATACACAGGATTTCACATTCAAGGAAAGGGAATTACCTAAATTCAAAGTCTATATATACTTAAGACAGTATCTATTATAACCGTTGGCTTTATAAAAATTTGTTATTTTTAGTTATACACAACAGTAGAGTGCATTTTGATACACATACATACACGGAGTATAACTTATTAATGGGGTTTTATTCCTACTTAGACACTTGTTGAGTGTCTACTGCATCAGGGACCACAGGAATCCTCTTTGTTTCCTCCCAATACCCCTTTGAGGTGATTGCCATCATTCTCCACTTGGGAGATGATGGAAACTTGGCCAAGTTCATCCCGTTACTCAGTGCCTGAGCCAGGGTGCTGATGGTCAAGTCAGCACCCTTTCTAATTGCAAAAACTATTCTGCAATAGTGCATGCTTTGTGATTGTTGTTTTGTGGTTTTCAAATTAAGAATCATATGGGCTTCATAAAAATTTAGATAGTATATTTCTCTTGAATGTAAATTCCAGATGCCATCAATAAATCACATATTTTGGAAGTACAGGAAAAATTACTTATTATTTAATGCTTTGGAAAATTTTTGTTCATTCCCCTTTGTGGGTAGATTTTATTCTTAACATGGTCTTAATTTTATTTTTTGGTACCAGGGATTGAGCCCAGGGTCTCAAGCATGCTAAGCAAGTACTGTACCACTGAACCCCATCCCCAATCCTTTTTATTTTATTTTGAGACGGGGTTTTACTATGTTGCCCAGGCTGGCTTCAGATTGCAATCGTCCTGCCTCAGCCTCTCGAGTATGAAATGACAGGCACTTACCACCATGCCCAGTTTTACTATATACTTTTTTTTTATAAGCAAGCAAAATGTTTTACTAGTTTAAAAAATATTTACTGATCCACTCTTTCCTCATAAGGTTCAGAGATAGTAAAACTACATCGTTTTCCTCTACTGTTATCTTGGCCTAATTCTATGCTTGCTCTGAATGAGTTGTTGAGCCTCCCAAATATTTCCCTTTCTTATTTCCAGTAAGTGGTCCAGTCCACGAGGCTCTCTTAGCCATCAGTGACTGCTTATATGGTAGCTCTTGAGTGTTCTAACCTGTAATCGAGGATACATTGGTGAGGATGTGGGTTCTGGGAGGGGGACTGAGAAGCATGCTGTCTCTCCCTCTCACATGCAACGCCCCCCACCACACCTCTATACACACCTTAAACACACACACACTCACACACACACACACACCATCAGAGCAGGATTTGCTGGTGGTGAGAACATAGCCTTTAGGGTATTGAAAATCTTGAGGCCTACAAGGAGCCTCTTTATGGATACAGACAATTCCTTGTTGTATCTAGCCAATTAATCATTTATGTCTAAACCATAGTGACTTTAATCAGGTATCTAAAGGGAATTAGTCTCAGTGCAAAGAACTTTGAGAATGACTTTGAGGAAAAGAGAAGAATTCGGATTCAGGCTTTTGTATGATTTTCTTCTCAGTGTTGACTGTGAGGTATAGGGGAGTAATATGTGAGATAGCTAAGAGCTTTATTGGCTAATGTTGTGTTCTCACAGAGGCCCTGTGACCTTAGATTCCCTTAATTTTTTTTCTTTTTAGTTACCTAAAAATTGTTGAGCACCTTATATGTGTTTAGGCATTCTATGCTGTGAATCAGACTCTAGAGACCAAGAACATACATAATTCTTGCTTTTATGGAACTAATAATCTAGTGAGAGAGACGGATGTTAATCAAATAACCACAAACATTATAAAATTGTAACCAAAGAAGTTGTTTATGGTGCAATGAGAGTTGAGGCTATTAGGAAAGACTTTTTGTGTAATGGCATATTAGTCTGTTTTCGATTTCTATAACAAAATACATGAGGCTAACTACTTTTTAAAGAAGAGAGTTTTGGAGGATGAAAGTCCAAATAGCATGGTGCCAACCCTGACAAGTCTTCCCCCAACCCTGGGTGAGTTACATCACTGGGGATAGCATCATGGTAGGAGCATGCATGAAAGGGAGTGAGCATACGGTGAGACAGGAAGCCAGAGTATGGGAAAGGGCCAGGCTTGTTCTTTTCTAACAACTAATCAGGGTCCCATGAGAACTACATTTCTAATCCCTTCTGAGGGCATGTCCCAATGACCCAATGGCCTATCACTAAGCCCCTCCTCTTAAAAGTCCCACCACCTCATAACATTGCCACACAGGGGACCAGCCTCCCAATAAATGAACCCTTGGGAGACACATTGAATTCATATCCAGACAGTAGCATTTCCAACCCCCTTGCCTTCAAAGTTCATTCCCTTCTCACAATGTCAAAGGCCCTCATTCCTTTCCCTGAAGTCTAATTTGCTCAAAATAGTGAGGATTGGATTGGAGAAGATGAGATTTGAGTCTATGCAATTCATCAGGAAAGAAAATGTTATGCTTAGCAGCAATAATTAAGAAATGTGGGGGCTGGGGATGTGGCTCAAGCGGCAGCACGCTCGCCTGGCATGCGTGCGGCCCGGGTTCGATCCTCAGCACCACATACAAAGATGTTGTGTCCGCCGAGAACTAAATAAATATTAAAAAAATTCTCTCTCTCTCTCTCTCTCTCTCTCTCTCTCTCTCTTTCTCTCTCTCTTTCTCTCTCTCTTTCTCTGTCTCTCTCTCTCTTTCTCTCTCTCTCTCTTTCTCTGTCTCTCTGTCTCTCTCTCTCTCTCTCTCTCTCTCTCTCTCTCTTTCTCTCTCTCTCTCTTAAAAAAAAAAAAAGATATGTAGAAGGCAGCAGGATCATTGGGGCTAGAGCAAATTGACTCAGGAGATATTTAGATGGTAGGATTTGTCCGCTCAGTTTTCTGACCCTTTATGGACCTCACAGACAAAGGAGGCAGTACAGCATAGAGAGAAACCAGGAGCCTGCCTCTCTGTGATCACCAGCTCTATGATCCTTACCAGTTACTTCCCCTCTGAGGGACTCTACTTCCTTATCTATCAAAGGACCTTCTGGACCAGAAGATCTTTGGAGTCTCATGGCTTTTAACAATTCTGTGTTCTCATACTTTTTAGGCACCCAGCTTAGGGTTTTGAAACTGCAAAATAGCCTGAGAAATCTCATGAAAGTAGGAACTTGCATTTTTTCTAAGATCCTTATTTCCTTTTTTTTTTTTTTTTTTTTTTAATAAAATGTGAGCTGGTGAGGACTTAAGTCATGCAAGGATGGGCCCCTGCCTGCTACTTGGCAAATTTCACAGAGGAGGTTCCTGATGCCCAGAAGTGAGTGAGGCAGTTCCTTCACGTATAATGGGCAGAGAAGCACAAAGCTTGCACATGGCTCTCTGGTGTGTCTCGGTTGGTGTCATCATCATGCCCTGCTGTTTTGTGACCAAGAGCCCAAGTGTAGACATGCTCAAAAATGACAACCAGGTAGTAAGCTCAGTACAACCATAGGAAACTGAAAAGCCGGGGCTCAAAATTCACTGGCAGTTTAGGTGAAGTCTGTAGTTTGGCTTATGCCATGGGACAGTGCTTACTTAGCTTGTGGCGGAAGCTTACTGGAACTCTCATTTCGGTCTTCAGTGGAGACAGCAAAACTGAAGGTGGTAAAAAGAGAAACATCTTAACTATCAGGAGCTCCTTGCTCTTAGGTTTTTAGTTTGCTATTTTCTGTCATTTTGGGTCTGGAGGTATTAGTGCTGGATCTACATTCTCCTGGCTGTTTTGCAATCTTATCTAAGGAATCTATAAGCAGCTTAACCTTGTTAAGGGAAGATTGCACTAAAACGGTCTGTTCAGGAAGCACCAGAGTTCCACTCCTCAAGCCATCGGCTGTGTGTCTTGCTTACAGGAAGCTTATCACGCTGCCCTCAGAAAATTTCCATCTTATCGTGGGCGGCATTGTAAATAATGGAAAACACTGTCTGAAACTGTTTGGGTGTCTCCTTAGATTATTTGGAAATTTCCAGCTTCGTGGACTAGACAAGAGACCTTTGACCTCTGGGATGACAGCATGAGGCAAGGTATGGCTTCTCGTCAGTCAGAGAAGGCCCATAATTATCCTGCAGATGCTTTCTATTATTTTTGTCGTGAAATCTCTGAGTGTAGTCATCAAGTGCATGGGAAACAAATTCAATTTGAGAGGGGGAAAAAAAAGACTTAGCAAAGAGAATTCATTCCTTAAGTGGAAAACTCTTTTTTTATAAAGTCTTTTATTTATCTGCTTATAACCTGAAGAATGAGTTCTTAATTAAGTTTTGTCATTGAAAATTTATTATTAGGAAGTAATTTTAGGGAAAGCTTAGGTGATATGAAATTCTTTATATACTTAAACTTCTTCTTGGTAAATTTAAAGATAGACTTTGCCAGTTATTACAAGATGCCTAAGGCTTAAAATTGAGATTTTTTTTTTTTCATCCTACTCGCTCTTAAGCTCTTTGCATTAAAAGTCTTCACACATGAGGTCACCGTCTCCACCTTTGCATTGTGGTCTAAACTAGAAGCAAAGGCTTGTTAACTCAAAGCCAGGTACTTTTTTTTTTTTTTAAATTCCATCTTGAATTTGTTCATTCTGTTATTCAACCTGATATGTCTTTTCTCCTTAACTTCTGCCTGGGAAGATTGTATTATCTTTTAAGATTCAGATCAAATGTCACCTTCCTCTGTTTCCTAGGACTCACTTCTAAAGAGAAAGTTCTGTGAATATTTAGGGAGAGAAGCCAGCAGTCACCAGTCACCTGATGAAGAAGTAATTCTGCACTAAACATCTTATCTTTTTTATTTATTTATTTATTTATTTTTTGCATTATTATTTTGACAAATACAGGAAATGCAATAGGCATGATACCTTCTACCATTTTAATAAATCATTGATAAAGTCTCTCTTGATAGCCTTGTAGACAACATGACAGTGCAATTAGGGGAATTAGTAACTGGTTAAATGGTTGAAGCCAAAAATGACTGATTAATGGCTTTTGGCCTATGAAATTGCTTCCTGTGGAATGCTGCCAGGCATTTGTCCTTGGCTCTGTCTTAGAGGGGGGAAAAATTATTAATGATGAATCAGTCGGGATGGATTTAGGTCATGCTGTAGTAATGAAGAACGCCACCCCCTCCCCCACCTCGTTAATGGTTTAAAACAACAGAGGTTGGTTTTCCTGATAGTCCCCTGTGAGGTGATATGGGTATGGATAGGGGTCTTTGCTCTGTGTTTTTGTTGCACTCATTATCTGGAACGTTGCTGGCTGCCAAAGCAGTAGAAAAAGAGAGGGTTAGGAAGCCCATGTGGGTGCTTGGACACACCACATCTCCAGTGGGTGAGCATGAAAATTGGCATGAGAAGTCTGATGTATTTGTGAACAGTCATTAACCACTACATCTGACAGAGGCAGAAACAAGGCAATAGTGGATGATTTAAAAGTAGGCTTTTGTGAACAGGATTTCCCATCAGATAGTCTTGTATGACCCTGTGCAAATCACTTCACTTTCCTTAGTCTGTTTCCTTATCTGTAAAACAAGACCATTTATGATATCAGTGTCTAGGGGATTGTAAGGTATTGCTTGGCTGGTACCCGGTGTCCCTGAGCACGATGTCAGCTTTCTATTTTGATGCTTTATTGCTAGGTGTATGAAAGATTTTGATTGTAAAATCTCTACTATGGACACACCATTTATCAATTTTTTAAAAATTGGCTTCTTTTGTAAGGTTTAATGTAATTTTGTGTTGAATTTCATATTGCATTTGCCTGATACATTCTTTCCAGTCTCAAAGAAACAATGTACCAAGTCTTTTATAATAGCTCATTGGCATTTGATCCATTTATATTATTTTTATGACTTTTAAATTAATTTTTCTTTTGGGCATCTTGATTTGTTATTTCTGTACTTTCCTTTTATTCTGATTTGTCACACACACAGACACACACAGACAGGCACACACACACAAACATATGCTACTTGCTGAGGGCTTTCCTCTTTACAAACATCTTGTTTTTTGTAGTATTGATAGATATCTTACAGAAATAAAATCCCACTTGATAAAGCCTCTCTCTTTGAAATAGAAAGTCAAGAACAAAAACCAGGCAGCTCTTTAATCTGCAGGTTCTGCCTCAGCAGTATCCTGCAGCAATGCAGAAACAGAAGGGTCTCAGGGTAGTGCAGACTGACAAGACACACCCGAGGGCCCTCAGCACAGAAGTGGAGCATGCACAGGTGCTGACCGCCTGCTGTGGATTAAGGAGGATTATTTAATTTTGTACTGGAATCCAGAGTGCTGTACTATCTAAAGCTCCATGTTATTACATGGATGGTTTTTTTTATTGCATGGTATTTTTGTTGTTCATGGAGGTGATTTGGTGGGGGAAGTTTTTAGAATGTTCTTTTGTTTCTTAGCCAGAAGCTCAAGGGCATTCCTTTGTTCCCCAGAGGACTGAGAATGGTGCTCCAACTCAGAGGATTTGCATTTAGGAATTTCAGGCACCAGTTGGCAGACAGGGGGATCTGTAAACTCCCCAGCCTGAATCCAGGATGGATGTAAGAAGCCATTTAGGAATTGTAGGTGAGACCTCTGGGTGAATTTCTGAGAAACAACAAACTCGGGTCTCCGAAGTTGTTTAAAGCATTTGCAAAATTCAAGCACTCTAGTGGAACACAAATGCACATTATGTAGTGAGCAGAATCTAGATAGGTTATTAAGAATTACAGCATTAAAACCACCCCATGATTCTAATAGCTAGGCACTAAACAGCGTCAGATCTGCTGCGAGTAGCAGCTGCAGCGTTGAGATAAACACCAGCCTGTGCACGTGCTCATGTGGCCGGCTTGTCAGTGTCGCTTTTCAGCCACACCTGCTCTCCCAGATGGCGGCCCCTGCAAACAGCCTTGGCCCTTCAAGGAAGGACAGTCCCAAATTGTTTCGTAGAGGATTACTGATGGGAAAATAACTACCCATCATCTCAGGGAACATTCTCATATGGTTCCTTTAGCACATGTTGGAAAAGGTCCCACTTTTTCTTTCTTGCGAAAGACACCAGTTCTGCAAACCTGAAGTCTTGCGACATAGGCACATTCATTGGTACCAATTTGGATTTGCACAGTCTGTAAAAACTTCCAGGGGCTCAGTGGGACCCTGATGACGTAGGGTAGGGCTCCTGAGTCAGAACTGGCTGGGATTTGAAATGGGATTTGAAATGACTCCACTTAGAGTGTTGCTGGGGCTAAATCTAAGAAGGTGGCTCAACTTACCTATGGTCTTTGATTTCTAGAAACTCTCTTCTCTCACCACTCTCCCTGCACAGCCCCAGGCTGCTTCATCTCCTTTCTCCATGTTCTTTCTCAAGTCTCCTCCATGCATTTATCTTCCTGAAATGCTACTGCCTTCAAAGACATATCCTTGGCCCTCTGCACACTGTCTGTTGGCCATCTGAAGCCCTGACTTCAGCCCCGTATTCATACTGCTGCCTCTGATTGGGACTTCTTCTGGGTCTCCTACGAGCACTTTCAAACTTCCCTTGTTCCTTGTGTTCTCTGTCTTGGTTACTGAATTTTACATCCTCCAATATTTAGCCCCCTCCCACCCCAGTCTCCTCCCAGGGATTAAATTACCTGTCTGTCCTCATTACTGCTTTGTTCTCTTTTGCTTTGTCTTTTCTCTGTTTGTAACACCTCTCTGCTTTCCTATCCAGAAAAAAATCTCCATTTAAAAAAAATATCTTGCTCATTGCCTAAAACCATTGTGGAACTTCACTTGTCTTTCACCTCCCCAAGCTGGGATTTATAAACATGACTGAGGACCTGCTGGGTCACCAGGGTCCAGGGACCCCCAGAGCCTGATGTGGGGGACACATTGGTTAGAGGGCATTTGAGGTGGTGCAATAAGAAAGATGCTAAGTGCTGTGAGAACCCAAGAAAGAAGTTGCTGACCCTCCATTTCAGGACTTCAGCAAAGGTCAGTGAGCAGGGAGCAGCTTGTGGCCCTGGTGACACCTGTGATGATGTACTCCCAAGCAGCCTTACTTCAAATGCAGCCGTGAACTTGTCAGAGCTTTCTTCGTATTGGCCTCCCTATCCCTCCATTCTGCCTTGCTTCTTCAAAACTCATCTGTCATCTATTACTCCACAGAGTGAAGTCAGTTTCATTTCTCCTGGTTTCTCTTTCCAGATCTCAGAGGAAACTAAGGACGTGTATTGAACTCCTTCTTTTGCCTTATGCTGTTCACATCTTGCAGCCTTTCTCTTTGCTGGTGAAAATGACCCTGAGGGGTGTGTGTGTGTGTGTGTGTGTGTGTCCTATGTCATGCTCCACAGTTTGATATGTCAGATCAAACTGTGATTTCAGAATGGAGTGGGGAGATGAGGTCTCTCTCACCTGGGAGCTGTTGGTTATCATCCCATCCCGTGAATCTGGCAGGCTTTAGAGCTGCCTTGCAGGAAGAACTCATGGACGATGAGTTTGAGGGACTGGAGGGAGCTTAGTGCTCATTTAGCTCAACACTTTTATTTTAGAGGTGACAAAATGGCCCAGAGAGGTAAAATGGCAAGTTCTGGGTCCACAGAGATTTAGTGGTAAGTGTCTGGAAGCCAGTCTGCCTGTACCTTCCCTGTCCAGTGGTTCCCTTTCCACTCCATTGCCATCCCAGAACTCATGGCTATAATGTAACTTGTAAGCAGCTTTATTGCTTGTAGTGGTGAACCTTAAGCCTTATTATCACTGCCTCATGTGGAGGATATATCCTAATTACAGATGAGGAAACTGTGTGTGAAGAGAGTGGCCCAGGGCTGCAGTCTGTTAGTGGTTAGTCACAGCTGTGGTAAAGGATGCCCAGTGATGGCAAGGCTCTGACTATTCAGTGTTTGGTTTCTGCTGCCTAGACTCTTTGGTCTCTCCCTGGATATCTAAACTTCATTCTCCAACTTTTCCTGTGAAAAAGGAAAAGTTTATTGAACCTATATTGGTTCCATAAATTCTTTTTCAATGTAAGCCAGAGAAAGTTGTCCACACTAAGAACCCTGATCACTGCTGTCCAGATAGAGGGTAGAAATATTTGAAAACAAATCTACAGAATAAATGTTCTGCAATGGAAAAAAAATGATGTATATAAATCATCTTTTCATCACTCTAATAAAATACCTGAGATAATTCTTATAAAGAAGAAAACGTTTTTGGCTCAGAGTTTTAGATGTTTCAGTTCATAATTGAGCAGACCCATGGCTGGATCCGAAGGAAGCAAAAGAGGAAGAGGAAGGAGCCAGGGTCGTATAATCCCCTTGGAGGGCACACTCCCCCAAACCTAGTGTTTTCCCACTAGGCTCCACCTTCTGAAGGTTCCACCACCTCCCAAGGTCACCACCAAGGGAACCAAGCCTATAACACATGGGTCTTTGCAGGGGCGGGGACAGTCAATTTCCAAACAACAGCAAGTGCCAAGGGCAAGGGAGGTGGGGTAGAGAGGCAGAGAGGAAGGAGGTGGGATCTTGGAGGGGGCTGTGTATCTTGTCCTTCCCTCTCATCCAGCAGAGTTGGCTACAGAGGGGAACAGAATATGCAGAAAAGTCTGGGTTTAAGGACAGAAGGGAATGTGGGTACCCTTCTCCTCTGGAGCTCCAGGAAGATGCTGACTCACACAGGATCCTCATGTTGCCTGGAGAAGAAGCTGAAGGTTGAGATGGTTTCATTGGGGTGCTAGGGAGAGGGGAGGACCAGAACCGTTCATCTAACCTTCTGTTGCCCTTGGGACAGCCGAAGTCTCCTATGCCCTGTGGAAAGCATGGAGGTTGACTGATGGAGAAAGAAGGACGAGACTCAATACCCCAGGAATAAGACAGCCAGTGGGTGCAAGGGGACTCCGGGTTCTACCCAGAGTTCTTGCAGCAGAAAGTGGGACAAGTGTCACAGCCAAAGGCAAGGTGGGTATATAGACACCTAACAGCCTGGAAAGATGGTCACATGAAAATCAGGCAGAACCGAACAACTCAGGGCACCCTGGGGAGAAGAGGGGACAACTTCATACTAAACACTCTGACTTTCAATGCCAAGATATTTGATAACTTGCTGGAACTCAGGTCAGTCTAGCAGGGAAGAGGAAAGGGGTGGGAGGAGGAAAATATGGAAACAATATAACAAAAGTAGCAATGTTTGAGAAAAATCCCAAGTACAGATGGTTCCCAACTCCCGAAGGCTCAACTTCCCATTTTTTGTCTTGGCAATACAGGTTGTTTGTATGTTTTGATTTACGGTATTTTCAACGGACAATGGATTTATCAGGTTATAACCCCATTGTAAGCTGAGAGCATCTGTATTTTGTTTATCTAGAATCAACTAATCTTTTATATCACTTGTGAACTTGAGTTAACAAACAAAAACTGGGACATTTTGGTATACTTGAGATCTTTGTCCCTTGATTGAGATTTCTGTCCCCTGATTGAGGTTTCTGATTCACTACTGCTTGTAGTGAGTCGGGTCTTTGGTAGAGAGTACCATCTTGGCTGGGAGGATGCACGGCTGCATAGCTTCATCTCTGAACTACATTTCTGTGCTGCAGGGGGCAGGTGGCTCTCGGCCTTCTGGAGATTGGTTAGCTCTGCAGGCAGCCATATACAGCTGGGAGGCAGCTGCATGGGTAAACAATTAACTCGGGGTACACAGCGCAGTCTGAGAAATGTGATGAAAACTGTAGTCCGGAGGATGCTAGCGTCCCAGATGCACTGTGGAGCTGCTGGCAGAGAGACCTGGAGAGGCATGCGGGTTTCTATTTTTTTTCTTTTCTTACCATTTTGAACTTACAGCTGTTTTTTTTTTTTTTTCTTTTTCTTCTTCTTCAAATTAAAGACCTTTCCAGGATAGCAGTTGCAAGACGGATGTTGAGACTACCTGTTACTCCTTGTCCTGGGTTTGAAGGGCATCTTAGCTGATGAAGTATATGGATCTGGCAAGCAAGCATTTCAGAGAGATTTAGCATTGCCTACAATTTTCCATCACCAGGACTTTCTTTGAGATTTCTTTGGGTTTTCCTTTTATAAAAATGTTTTTAATTAGTGCATTATAGCTATACATAATAGTGGGGTTAATTTTGACATAATCACATATATGTGGAATATGATTTGCCCATTTCAGTCCCCAGTACCTTCTCACTCTCTCCCCTTCTCCCACTCCACCATTCCTTCTCCTTTACTCTGCTGGCCTTCCCCCCATCTATTTATTGCTTTTATAAATTAGTACTTTATAGGTCTACACAAAAGGGGAATTCACTGTGGTACATTCACACATGTACACAGCATAATTGGATCAACCCAGTTTTGCTGTTCTTCCCCTTTTCTGTTCCACCCCTTCCCCCCAACCTCCCTCCTCCACTCCACTGATTTATCTCCCTTCCATTTTAGTGGCATCACTCCCCTCTTTCCCCCTTTATTTTGCTCTTGATTTTGCACATGAGATAAAATATTTGACCCTTGATTTTCTGAGTCTGACTTATTCACTTAACACGACGTTCTCTAGCTCCATCCATTTATTGGCAAATGCCATAATTTCATTCTTCTTTATAGCTGAGTAAAACTCCGTTGTGTATATGTATCACATTTTTTTCTAATTTGTTATATAAGACAGCGGAATGCATCACAGTTTATATTACACATATAGAGCATAATTTTTCATATCTCTGGTTGTATACAAAGTATATTCACACCATTTGTGTCTTCATACATGTACTTAGGGTAATGATGTCCATCTCCTTCCACCATCTTTTTTTACCCCCATGCCCCCTTCCTTCCCCTCCTGCCCCTTTGCCCTATCTAGAGTTCCTCCTTCCTCCCCTGCTCCCCCTCCCAACCCCACAATGAATCAGCCTCCTTATATCAGAGAAAACATTCGGCATTTGATTTTTTGGGATTGGTTAACTTCACTTAGCATTATATTCTCCAACTCTACCCATTTACCTGCAAATGCCATAATTTTATTCTCTTTGATTGCTGAGTAATATTCCATTGTGTGTGTGTGTGTGTGTGTGTGTGTGTGTGTGTGTATCACATTTTGTTTATCCATTCATTTACTGAAGGGCATCTAGGTTGGTTCCACAGTTTGGCTATTGTGAATTGTTCTGCTATAAACATTGATATAGCTGTGTCCCTGTAGTATGCTGATTTTAAGTTCTTTGGGTATAGACCGAGGAGTGGGATAGCTGGGTCAAATGGTGGTTCCATTCCCAGCTTTCCACAGAATCTCCATACTGCTTTCTATATTGGCTGCACCAATTAGTAGTCTCACCAGCAATGTGTGAGTGTGCTTTTTCCCCCACATCCTCACCAACACTATTGTTGTTTGTGTTCTTAATAGCTGCCGTTCTGACTGGAGTGAGATGAAATCTTAGAATAGTTTTGATTTGCATTTCTCTAATTGCTAGAGATGTTGAACATTTTTTTCATATATTTGATTGGTTGTATATCATCTTCTGAGAGGTGTCTGTTCAGTTCCTTGGCCCATTTATTGATTGGGCTATTAGGTTTTTTTTTTTTTTTTTTTTTTTTTTGGTGTTTAGCTTTTGGAGTTCTTTATATACCTTAGAGATTAGTGCTGTATCTGATGTGTGAGGGGTAAAAATTTGCTCTCAAGATGTAGGCTCTCTGTTCACCCCACTGATTATTTCTTTTACTGAGAAGAAGATTTTTAGTTTGAATCCATCCCATTTATTGATTCTTGATTTTAATTATTGCACTATAGGATTTTATT
This sequence comes from Ictidomys tridecemlineatus, assembly GCF_052094955.1. Classification (NCBI taxonomy): domain Eukaryota; kingdom Metazoa; phylum Chordata; class Mammalia; order Rodentia; family Sciuridae; genus Ictidomys; species Ictidomys tridecemlineatus. The sequence goes on from NC_135482.1 coordinate 163,654,013, forward strand.
AAGGAAGTTGGGTCCTAATGTAACATGGTGAAGATTAGGGCCTACTTTTTCTTCTAATAGACACACTGTTTCTGGTTTAATTCCTAGATCCTTGATCCACTTTGAGTTGAGTTTTGTGCATGGTGAGAGATAAAGTTTTAATTTCATTTTGTTACATATGGATTTCCAATTTTCCCAGCACCATTTGTTGAAGAGGTTATCTTTTTTCCAATGTATGTTTTTGGTGCCTTTGTCTAGTGTAAGATAATTGTGATTTTTGTGCATTAGTCTTTGTGTCCTCTATTCTGTACCATTAGTCTACAGTCTGTTTTGGTGCCAATACCATGCTGTTTTTGTTACTATTGCTCTGGAGTATAGTTTAAGGTCTGGTATAGTGATGCCTCCTGCTTCACTCTTCTTGCTAAGGATTGCTTTAGCTATCCTGGGTATTTATAAAAACATATTTATTTTTTAGTTATAGGTAAACACAATATCTTTGTTTTATTTTTATGTGGTGTGAGGATCAAACCCAGTGCATCATGCATTCTAGGCAAGTGCTCTACCTCTGAGCCACAACCTCAACCCTATTCTGGGTTGTGTACCACATTTTCTTTATCCATTCATCTGTTGATGGGCACCTGGGTTAGTTCTATAACTTGACTATTGTGAATTGTGCTGCTATAAATATGGATGTGCCTGTATCACTGACTTTAATTTATTTGGGGGATAAATACCTAAGAGTGGGATAGCTGGTTCATATGGTGGATCCATTTCTAGTCTTTTGAGGAATCTCTACACTGCTTTCCAGAGAGGTAGTACTGATTTGTTGTCCCACCAACAATTATCAGTGCACCTTTCTCCCACATATCCTTGTCAGCATTTTTTATTATTTGTTTTCTTGATAATTGCCATTCTGACTGGAGTGAGATGAAATCTCAATTAGTTTTGATTTTCATTTCCTCAATTGCTAGGGATGTTGAACAGTTTTTCATATATTTTTCATCCATTTGTATTTATTCTTTTGAGAAATGTCTGTTTAGTTCTTTTGCCCATTTATTGATTGTGTTATTTGTTTTTTGGTGTTATTTTTTTTTGAGTTCTTTATGTATTCCGGATGTTAATCCCATGTCAGAGAGTAGCTGGCTAAGATTTTTGTTTTCCCTATTCCTGAGGTTTTCTTTTCACGCTCTTAGTTGCTTCTTTTGTTGTGCAGAAATTTTTAATTTGATGCCATATCATTTATTGATTTTTAGTCTTATTTCCTGAGCTTTAGGAGTCTTGTTAAGGAAGTCAGTGCCTGTGCCAATATGTTAGAATGTTGGCCCTATTTTTTTCCAGCAGTTGCAAAGTTTCTGTGGAATTCTTTGATTTTGAGTTGATTTTTGTGCAGGGTGAAAGATAAGGATCTAGTTTCATTCTTCTGCATATATATATGCAGATTTATATATGCATATGCATATATATATATATTTTTTTCCCAGCACCATTTGTTAAAGAGGCTGCCTTTTCTCCAACATATGTTTTTGGCACCTTTGTCAAATATCAGATGACTGTATCTATATGGATATATCTCTGTGCCTTCTGTTTTGTCTTCGTGTATGTTTTGATTCCATACTGTTTTTGTTAATTTAGCCCTGTAGTATAGTTTGAAGTCAGGTATTGTGATGCCTCCAGCATTGCTTTTTTTTTTTTTTTTACTTATAATTGCTTTGGCTATTCTGGGTCTTTGATTTTAAAGATCCAGAATAGTCAAATGAATTTTAGGACTGGTTTTTCTAGTTCTGTGAAGAATGTTAAGATCCTTAAAAAAACATTAGCAGATAGCATTCAAAAACACATTAAGCACCATGATCAAAAGGGTTTCCAAGGAAGCAAGATTGGTTCAAAAAATGCAAATCAGTAAGTATAATTCACTATATAAACAAAATTAAGGACAAGAATCACATGATTATCTCAAGAGATGTAGAAAGAGCCTTGGACAAATTTCAGCACTTGTTCATGTTAAAAACCCTGGGGAAACTGGGGATAGAAGGAACTTACCTCAACATTATAATGGCTATGTGTGACAAACTCAAAGCCAACAGCTTACTGAATGGAGGAAAACTGAAAGCATTTCCTCTAAAATTAGGATCAAGACAAGATTTTCCACTCTCACCACTTCGATTCAATACAGTTCTTGAAACTTTACCTAGAGCAATGAGACAAGAGAAGTAAACTAAAGGGATATAAATAGGAAAAGAAGAAGTCAAATTATCTGTTGCTGATGGCATGATCTTATATGTGGAAGATCCAAAAAAACTCCACCAGAAGACTTCTACTGATGATAAAATGAATTCAGCAAAAAATTCAGTAGCAGGATACAAGATCGACATAGAAAAATCAATAGCTTTTTTGGTACTTCAATAGATCAGGAAAACTATCCAGTTCACAATAACCTCAAAAACAGACAAACAAAACCAAAATAAGAACAACAGCGTAAAACCAAAACCTTGGGAATAAATCTAACCAAGGAGGTAAAAGACCTTTGCAATGAAAACTATAGAATTTTAGAGAGAGAAATTGAACAAGACTTTAGAAGATGGAAAGACCACCCATATTCTTTAATAGATAGAATTAACATTGTTGAAGTGGTCACACTACCAAAAATGTTATGCAGATTCAATACAATCCCTATTAAAATACCAATGACCATTCTTCACTGAACTAGAGATGTGAGGTTTTTGTTTTTTGTTACTGTGGATTGAACCCAGGGATGGTTTACCACTGAGCTACATCCCAGCCCTTTCAATTTTTTATTTGGGGAAACAGGGTCTCACCAAGTTGCTTAGGGCCTCACTAAGTTGCTGAGGCTGGCTTGGAACTTGCAATCCTCCTGCCTCAGCCTTCTGAGTTGCTGGGATTACAGGTGTGTATCACTGCACCCAGCTGAGGTGTGTGTGTGTGTGTGTGCGCGCGCGTGCGTGTTTAAAGCATGAAGACCCAGAGAGGAGATGGGCCTAGTGGGGAAATTATGTCCTGATAGACTTGATGGTGAGGAAGACTTCATTTTGGGGATATTCTGAGGATTAACTGAAAGTCAAATCCTAAGCATTTCCACACGTGAAATCATGCTCCATGAATGCTTAAGAACACTGCTACTTCAGTGGCATTTCATTTCTAAATGTTAATTTAATATAAATATTCTCTTTGCCCATGGTGATTATTAAAATAATTGTGTGACATGTTTAATTCAATGAAAAAGAGTGTCAGCCTGCTCCTGGACTTCCTTTAGATACACTGAGGCTGGATCAGCCTGCTGCCAGAGTCAGGTGCAAAGAATAAATGCTGGCTTCTTGGTATTGTACAGGAAAACGATCCAGATGATTAGACCATTTCTTTTTCAGCATTGTGTTTTGGGCTATCTCTATGTGTATGTTTGTGTGTTACTCTGTTCGCTTTAAGTGAAAGCTGCTAAGTTCTACATGGGCTGAATCTTTCTCCTTGAGAATGTGTTCAGGCTCCAAGCTCAGCTTTATGGAAGATTTTCCACTTCTTGACTCTAGCATTCCAGGTGCAGATTTCTGTTCCTCATTTCTTCCTCTGATGACACATCCCTTTCTGTTCTTATGCCTCTCACCATGTGGTTGGAGACGGGCGGGCTGAAGCGATTAGTCCCACAGACCCTCAAGCACCAGCCCTGCTTCGGCAGCACCTGCTACCCCTTTATTTCTTGTTTCTCTCAACCTCAGATCTTGCCCTTTTACTCATCTGCCATCTGGCAGCCACCCTACATTCCATTCCATCACCAGGGGGATGTGGCCAGGGGCGAGCCAGAAATGGCACTTGTCTTGGTTGAAAGACCAACTTCCAGGAGGCCATGGCCCAGAAACTCAGGGGATGGTACAGCCCAAAGAGCAGGCAGGGAAATACAGGAAGTGGCTTTCCTCTGTGCCCCACTCATCTTGACTGTTATCCAGATAGGGATGTGCAACTCTAAAAAAAAAAAAAGGTGAAAAAATATGCATAGCATTTTAATCATTTTGTAATGTACAGTTTGGATATATTAGGTCTATTTTTACAATATCATGTGCCATTTCCACCATCCATTCATGAACTCTTTTTATCTTGCAAAACTGAAACTCTGTTCCCTTTCTACAATGGCTTCCATTTCTCCCATGCCCTGAGTACCTGGCAACCGCTTTTCTACTTTCTGTCTCTGATTTTGGCTACTCTGTATACTTTGTATAAGTAGATTCATGCAGTATTTGTTCTCTCGTGACTGGCTTATTTCCCTTGGCAAGTAATGTCCTCAAGGTTCATCCACATTGTAGCATATGGTCAGCATTTCCTTCCTTTTTCAGGCTTAATAATATCTCCTGTGTGTATGCACTACATTTTGTTTATCCATTCCTCCACTTATGGACATTTGGATACAGGTTGTGACTTCCTTGTGAGTACAGTGTTTGGGGAGCTAGTGCATATTCAAGGTACTTTAATCACCATGAAAATTTATGATCAGACAGATTTGGTTGCAGTCACAGTTTTGTTCCTTATTAGTATGACCTTAAAAAGTTACTTAGCCTCTCTTTTAAAAACCACTTTTAAAAATGCAAAGTGTGTCTTGAAAACAAACGAGAGCATAAACTTACAGGTCCATTTCAATGAGCATTAATTTAATAACAATACAAAAATAGAACACGTAATCATTTACTAACCACCAGACTAAGACATTTAATGGAACTCAAACCTTTGAAATTCTCTAGAGTCTCTCCTGGAAGATTCTTACCACCTCTGTCCTGAACTATTATCTGAATTCTGTGCAAGTTATTCTCTTGTTTTTCTTTGTAGTTTTATCATACATGTAGATCTCTGAGCAGTGCATTATTTTGTTTTGTTGTGAATTTTGAACTTTACATAAATAAAATTCCAGCTTTTCCCCTACAATAAACTATGCTGTTATGAACTTTCTTGTATATATTTCCTTGTATACATATGCCAGAGTTTCTTTAGAGCATCTTCACAGGGATGTAATTACGCAGGCACAAGGTATGTATGTGTTTGACTTTACTAGGTAAAGCTCAGTTGTTTTCTAAACTGGTTATCCTAAGTTGTGCTCTCACTAGTGGTGTATGAAAATTTCCTTCAAGTTCTGTCTTTGCCAATATCTGGCAATGTCATTAAAAATTTTTTGTCCATATGGTGAGTGTGAAATAGTTTTAACTCTCTTCAAATATTTAATCTCAGCTATCTTTATCAAGCACTTCTGCAGTGGCAGGTTCAATGTTTATGGTGTACAAATGAGAATAATTTTGAAACTAGATTATCCTTTCATGAATGTGAACCTGGTGGAGCATCACAGGTACTTTCTAATTCTGTTACTGATAGGAACCAATGCTGATATAAATATTGGTTAATCCCTAAGATGATTTCTTTGTCTGCACCTTTGGGTACATAACCCCATACCATGGTGTCAATTATTCAGAATTTAGATCAGGCTTCTACTGGGGATGTTGCAAAGGATGTGGAAAGTATAGGCCTTAATTGAATTGTGATGGAGAAGAGAAACATGTGGGTCTGTTGAGTTCCTGGCAGGGGGATGATATATTGTCAATCCCCACAATATAGCCCTCAAAGTAGGAGTAACATCTGAGTTCTTGCAGAAGGGGAACCAGAGTGGTTGAGTCAGTCAACTAAAAATATCGTTTAGTTCTGGTTGTGTTCCAAACACCATTCTTGAGTATAAAATGAATATACAAAGTTTCCACCTTCAAGACTTTTGTATCCAGTCTGGCAGGGGAAACAGACGTGACTACATCTGTAATTTCATTTTCACCTGTTAAGGGGTGGTTAGGATGGAAGTATATGGTAGATACAGGGAAGGCTTCTCTGAGGAGGAGAGAGTTGGGCCAAGTGTTGATGAGTTAATAAGCTCATTAGGGAGCAAGAAGGGACATTTCAAATACAGAAGGCTTTTTGTGAGCAAGATGGCGGATCTGTAGAATAGCATCTCCTCTCTCAGGGGAGTGGAAGGAGCAGAAGCTGGCATAAGGGAATGACAGGGTGCAGGCAGGGATCAGAAAGAGGAGACTCAGGCAGGGCTTAGGTCTTGCTGAAGTTGTAGGCCAATGAAGGGAGTCTGAACTTTGTGGGAAACTTTGATAAAGCAGAGAACTTACATGGTAAGATTTGGGTTCTGGAAAAATTGCTCTGAGGGCTATAAGGACTGGAAGAACAAGGCTCAGGGCAGGAAAATCAGAATATGGCAATGATAGTTCAAAGAGATGAGAGAGTCCTGAGTCAAAGAGAGGCAATGAAGACACCTTCAGATTCTGCTTGGGTGCTGTTGACTAGTGGACATGGTAGGTAAGAATGTGGTCAGCATCCGGGATGCCTCCTGGGTTTTGTTTCAGCTATAGACTAGATGACAGTACCAATCACTGAGATAGTGAATAAATGAAGAGGAGAGGTTTGGGGTAGGATATGATGATGCCTTCAAGGAAGGATATGTTGACCTTGTGGTGTCTGTAGGACATTTAGGTAACAAGGTCCAACAGGATCTCAGAGTTTCTAGGTTAACCAACTCATTCTGATTTGCTGAGATTTTTCTCACTTTTAAAACAAAAAGTGCCATGTCCAAAGAAGTCCTTCAGTCCTGAGAAAAATGGGGTCATCTAGAACTCAGCAGAGTCTGGACTAGAGAGACTGATTTGGAATTTATGGAAGCCATCGGGATGGATGAGCCTCCCTCCAGGATGTGGACTGTAAGAAGAGATAACTCTTGAGCAAAATAAACTTTATTGATAATAGAGGGAGAAATTTATGAAGAATCCTCAGAAATGAAGGCTGGAGAGTCAGGGAGAGATTTGAGCAGTTGAGGGGGAAACATTTGTAAATGAAGGAGTGGCCAACTACATCTGAGATCTCAGAAAACTGACTCTTGGATTGACTTTCAGCGGTGGGCAGGAATTTTTGTAAAAGCAGATTTATTTTGGAAAAAATAGGAATAAAATCAGACAGCAGAGGGGTGACCCAGAGCAAGGAAGGTGGCGCACACTTTTAAGAAGCTCTATGGTGGACTGACAGAGAGAAGAGGTAGCTAGTTTGGGAAAGAGGAGTGAGAGACCATTTTGAATAATTGGAGAAATGTGATCTGGTTTATATGACAGAAGTTAGTGTAGAAAGACAGTTTGAAGGTATAGGGGATAACTGTTAGAGCAGTGGTGAAGGCTGGGGTCCACAGAAGGGATAGAATAGAATAGAACAGATCCTTCTTTTGAGACCAAAGGCATCAGTGGGGAGATGTGTAGCAAGGGCAGGTAGCCATTGGCTGCAGAATTGGGATTTGAATCAATGTCTACCAGACTTCAAAAGCCATATTATTTCCACACTCATCATAGAAAAATCCATATAAGCTCAGTAAAAAAAAGGTATACACATATGCATAATCATTTAAGTGCTGAGCACAGACACATAATGTGCTGTGGGTGAAATCGGGAAAGTGATTAGAGTGATTGGAGCCAGGTGTAGTTCATCTGGGGCGCTCAACAGGAAAGTTGAACTTTGAACAGAATTCTCAGAGAATAGAACATGGTGAAGTGAAGTTAGTTAGAAAATTTTAAAAAATAATAATAATTTAAATCATACTTCCCCTAAGAAATTTAATTTAATAAAATAAGAAATTTGCTTTTTCTTCTTACTGCTATATAGATTCTCAATAGATGCAATGGATGCAGAAATTATTATATTATCCCCATACTAGCAGGTTACTTATCCCATGATTTTTAACTGAAACCATGGCCACTTAACTAACAAATATCCTATTCTTTTCTTGCTAATGAATTCCACCAAGGTCAGGCCAATCAGATATGATCAGAAGTGGTAGTGCAACTGCTAGTTGTGCCTAGCACACACACACACACACACACACACACACACACACACAAACACACTTGAGACTTTTCTTTCTTGCTGTCTGACCCTGCTGCTTGGAATGCAGAAGAGTAATGGTGTGCCATCTTGGACTATAACCATGAGGTCAATGTCTAGGAGTATACAGTGACAGTATAGGTGGAGCCTGGATCCCTAACACTTAGAGGTTACCATATGGAAGCCATTGCTAATTTGGATTTATGATAGAGAAGTTGAGTCATAGACACACTTATAGTAAAATTACTTCTTTATTTACAGAATTTGGATGTTTCTCTAGTATTGTAGTGATATCTGAATTCTTGACCCATTTTAGTACTATATTAAAGGCTTCCAAAGAGTATGTCCTTATGAATTTAAATTCCTTTGCCTGAAATTTAGCTCAGAGTCATATGTAGGTACAAAACTACCAAGTGCAAAGGGTGGGCAGGCTCTACTTGGGTCCAGATTATCTCCCTCCACCATCCTTTATCCAAAGTTCTCATGTGCAGTACATATTTTCTTCTTTGTTTCATTTTTTAGGAAGCTGCTGAAGAATTGGTCTATCAAAATTAGCATTGTATTTAGCTGTGACAGAAAATCTGACTAGATAGTGGCTTAAACAAGTTAAGATTTCAATTTTTTTTTTTTGGTGTGTGTGTGTGTGTGTGTGTGTGTGTGTGTGTGTGTGTGTGTGATCCGAAGGCTAGAGGTAGGCAGTTCAGAGCTTTACAATGCACTCAGTAACCCCATAGGCTACCTCTGTTTTTCTACCCGGCAATCTTTAGCATGTGGTTCTTGTTCTCATGCTTGTCACTTCTTGGTCTACTTCAGGCATCACATCTGCGTTCCAGGCAGGAAAAGGGGGGAAGGTGAAGGAAGAAGTGCAAGCCAACTGAGTTGGCTCTCCCATTTTCATAAAAAATTTTATAGTGATATATAACACACAGAAAAGTTCACAAATCACAAGTATACAGCCTGATGGATTTTAACAAAGTGAACACACTGGGGTAAGTGGCACTCAAAACAAATGTCAGAACATCCCAAGCCACTGGAATCCTACTTATTCTCCCAGAGGTCCCTGTTACATACCTAGAGGAAAAGCATAGATTAATGTTGCTTGTTTTGGACTTTGTGGAATTATACCGCATGTATGGTATAATTCTGTGTCTGCCTTCTTTTTCTTAACAAAATGTTTTGTGAGATTCACTCACAAATACTATTATACGTAATTGCAGAACATTTACTCTCATGGCTCCATTATTCCACAATTTTTTTTAACCCATTTCAACATTGGCAGGCATTCAGGTAGCTTGCAGATTTTAGCTATTATAAATAATGTTGCAATAATCATTCCAGGATAAGTCTTTTGGTGAGCATATGTACACATTTCTGTGTATATATACCTAGATGAAGAATCTCAGGGTTATACATTGTGCTTATGTTTAGCTATGATATGGCCAAGTGATTTTCTGGAGTATTTGGACCAATTTACCCTACTAGCAGCAATGTATATAAGCTTCATTTGCTTCACATCCTTGTCAACACTTGGTACAGTAGTTGAGTAGCCTCCATTTTTTATGCAGGGAATACATTCCAAGACATTCTACAGATGCCTGAAACCATGAATAGTTTTTTCATATATGTTTCATGCATGTTTTTTCCTGTACATACATACCTGTGATAAAGTTTAATTTATAAATTAGGAACAGTAAGAGATGAACAAAAACAACTAATAATTAAAGTATAACAATTATAACAATGTGTAAAAAATATTTGAAACTTATTATTTATTTTTGGAGTTTTCCATATAATATTTTTGGAGCATGGTCAGCCATGGGTAACTGAAATTGTGAGAAGCAAAGTCATGGATAAAGGGGGACTACTGTATTATCTGTCTCTTTAATTTTATCCATTCTGGTAGATGCACAGTAGTCATTTTTATTCATGAATTAAGCTGAGCAACTTTCATATGCATATATTTATTCGCTATTTAGATACAAAGTACTTTTCATATTTCTTTGTACAGTTTTCATTGTGTTGTCTTTTCCACATTGTTTTGTGAAGTTTACTTCTGGATGAGTCTCATATTAGTTTGCTAGGGCTGCCATAACAAAATACCACAGACTGGCTGTTTTAGTTGTTTTCTTACAGTTCTGGAGTCTGTTAGTCCAAGATCAAGAGGTTAGCAGGGTGGGTTTCCCCCACTGGCCTTTCTCCTTGGCTTAAGGACAGGGACCCTGTTGCTGTCTTTTCATAAGGGCATCCCTCTGTGCACACATCCTTGCTGTCTCTGTATGTCTTAATCTCCGTTTCTTATGAGGACACCAGTCATATTGAGGTCCATTCTAATAGTCCGATTTCAACTTAATTATCTCCTTAAAGAGGTTATCTTTATATACAGGCACATTCTGAACCACTGGAGATCAAGACTTCAACATATGAATTTTGTGGGAACATAAATTAGTCTATAAGGAGTCCTTTGTTGAATGCACGTATTGTAAACAAGTTCTCGATTTTGTAAGTTGCTGTTTCGTCCTCTTAATGGTGTCTTTCAAAAACAGAAGTTCTTAACCATAATGTTGTTTAATTTATCAGTTTCCCCCCTCTGGTTAGTACTTTTGGGGACCTGTTTAAAACTTTTTGCCCACTGAAAAGTAATGAAGATACTTGCTCTATTGTTTTATTCTAAAAGCTTGATAATTTTGCTTTTTACATTTGAATACACAATATATCTGGAGTTAATATTTTTCTATGGCATGAGGGAGGAGTCAAGATTATTTTTGCCATGAAGATTTAACATAGTTTATTTAAGAGACCATTCTTTCCCTGTACCCTTGCAGTGTTACCTTTGTTTTAAATCAGGTGTCCATATTTGCGTGAATCTGTTTCATTATTCTATTTGTGTATCTGTCCTTGAGTCAATACCAAACTATCTTATTTCATAAAAATAGATCTTGATAGCTAGTGGTTTAAGTCCTCCAGCTTTTTGTTCCTTTTTAAGATTGGCTTGGCTGTCTTTGGCCCTTTGCATTGCTGTATACATTTTAGAATCGGTTCATCATTTATTTCAACCTTTATTTGATTCTCATTTAGAGTTTTCCCAGAAGCCTCCACCAATGACTGCTCATTTTATCTCATTGTCTAGACACGAGACAATCTCTAGTGGCAAGAAAACTGGAAAATATATATTTTTAGCTGGACATATTGCCACCCTAAACAAAATTGAGATGTTTTTCCTTAGTGAGGGAAAAAAAAAGGAGAATGAACATCAGGCAGACAACTAGCAAGGTCTGACTCAGTAACTAATTCTTCCAAAACTAGCAGAGATGAAGAATGGAGGAGGAAAGTGGTACCTTCCCATCTTATCTGATGAGCAGAGTTCCAGGGCTTTTCCTATCACCCTCCTGACCCTCCTGAAGCTCAGGGGAGTTAATGACTCCTGTTATTCCCTAGCCTGCTAGGGTGGGGCTGGGAGGGATTGAAGGTGGATATCAGGCAGGAAGCCTCTGTCAGTTATAGTCCCCGTAGTTGGAGATCTGTAAGACACAGTCCCATGGCAGCCTCCATGGGACTAGCTAGTTTTGGCAAGAAATTGAAGAGTGTGCTGGGATGCTTGTTACTTTCATGAAATATACAGTGCGGCTTGGTCAGCATGTGTTGATAGGACTTCAGGAAGGGAATGACCTATTGCAAATGAGAAGAGAAGGGAGCAGACATGCTGGATGTCTCCAGTGTTTATCATGTTAGATCCGAGGATTTTAGGAGTTATTTTCTTTTTAAGTCTTACTAGCTCATCTCAATTAGGTGTCATGAAAACTTAAAAGTTTAAATGAAAAATTTCAAATAGGTTGAATTTTTCAGGTCTGAAAACATCTGCATTCAACATTCGGTGTGTGGTGACATAGCAAACCAAAAGCAGGTCAGGATGTTTATGTTTTTTAAAAGAGGCAAGTAAGGCCAAATATACCCAAGGATACCAAGGAGTTAACTTTTTGCTACGTGAAACTTCTTTTATATTATATGCTATCAAGTCCTAGAATGGGCAAATGCAAGAAGGCTGTCAAACTAAGTTCTGAATTTGACCCAAGGACAATGTCACCCAGATGGGTATGTATTATCCACAGCAGCAGGCCTACAAACCTGATTTAGTCATCTGTCATCTCTCTAAATCACCATTTATGCTTATGATAAGGTGACCTAACTTATTTAAAAAAGTGAAATGGAGATGCTCAATGGAAACCGAGTGAATCCCAGGTTTGTGTGGAGCTCCTCCATTAGCAGTAGGGCCATAGGCAAAAGGAGTGGGAGAAACAGCCAGAAACAGGTCTTCATGAACAAGATTAAGAGACAAGCGTCCATGACTTCATCTCGCTGAACTCACCACTTCACTGCCCAACAGGCTTGGAGGAGGAGGGTCATGTTTTGGATATGGTCATCTATTTTCTCATTCTTTCTCCCTTTCATTATTAATGATTTAGCTGATGATTTTCTCAGGGAGATAGTCCTCAAAGAAAAAGAGGAAAAAAAAATCAGTATCAGGAAGTTTTGTCAGATGAGTTTCATTTTTTTTTCAGATGATTTTTAATCACTTGAATCCTCCAACAACCCTGTAATTCTTTTCCTCTTTGGATTCCTCTCGGGAAACACCTGAGTACTTCCTCATCATCTTAGCCTTCCGATCACCTTGTCAGGGTGATTTCTTTTTCCAACATGTGAGCCGTTCCATCCTTTGAGAGGATTTGCCATATACGTGATTTTATCAATGGCTGTAAGTCCCCTCTGGTTTTCTCTTAGTTCTTGAGGGGTCCCACAGCCTGTGACCAAATGATACATTTCACTGATTTCTTCCCAAAGGAACCTTTCCAAAAGCAACAGAATTTCCTTGCATATTTGAATCTGTTCCTGCAGCAATTTGAAGCCATGAGTCCTAGCTCTGAGGAATAGAAGATTAAACATCATCACAGCCAACAAGGCAGGGAAATGTTGCAGGCCTTTTGGTTCATAGGAAAGCAGCCTTGAAACACCTTTACCATACCAGAATGTTCCAACACATTTCACAAGAGGAAAAAGTAATGCAAGGCAAGAGCAATTTCAGCCTTCTGTGCTGATTACCGCTCTCTCTGCCCTCCCTACGAGGGGGTTAGCAAGGGCAGCTGGTTGCAAAGCTGCAGCTGTTCTTAATTGTTGATTTTAAATTTACAGCAGTCCCTTATGGGAGGAGATGCCGTATCTGCACCCTGCAATGGACTTACAGGTGTGTGAGAAATGTTTTCTTTCCTACGGGTTACGCGACACTCTATAAAAGACAGGCTATTATGACATACTAGGCTGATGTCCCGAGACATGGGCTTAACTAGCCCCCACCCTCCCTTTCCCCATTTCTCTGACATACAGAACTGCTGGAAAAGATTGACTTTCTGCTTAAACCAATGAAGTGTGTATCTCCCAGGCATTCTCTCTCCATGTTCTCTGCAAATGAGTTGGATACATCAACAGAAAAGGGAACATCAAGTTCAATTACTTTCTGAATATGCTCAAAGTGGAGTTCTGAGTGCCATTTAAAACAAAAACAGGGCTAGGGATGTAGCTCAGTTGGTAGAGTGCTTGCTTTGCATGCACAAGGCCCTGAGTTCAATCCCCAGCATCACAACAAACAAGCAAAAGGAAAAAGACCATACACAAAGAAAATATGTGAACAATTTAGACTTTTTAAAAAAAGTTGTTTCAGCAAAAGCAATGAAATCTGATTTTTTTTTGTTTGTTTAATTTTGTTGAGTTCTTTATTAGGGCTGGACATGCATTCATGTTTGTTGATATAATGGTGGGTTTCATTATTTGGCTGTGGGTGTCTCATGTTCAGATATTAGCACACTGAATGTATTAATTTGAACAGATTATTACTAGCATAGTACTGGTTCCACCTACCTCCTCAGATTTCAGACAATCAGGACTCCTTTCCTGAACCCCGTGCGTACTCTGTTTCACCTCTGACCATCCCTTACTCTTCCGTTAACAACCCACTTCTAGACTATGCTTCAAAACCAGCCTCTAGACTTCCTGACCCTGTGTGCACACACCAGGTCTGAGGAGTGTGGGATGGGAATGGAGACAGCCTGCAGACTGCATCTGTTCCCTGGAGCATCTGCACACATGTAACCAGTGCTCCTTGATGTGCAGCTGTTGGGTGAGAAGATAAAGGAATAACTTAGAGCTGGTCTCCAAATATTACAAATGTACCTAGCATACTGTCTGTCCTGCTGGCTGGAGCAATACTTCAAAAAAGGCAAATGAACATGAATATTCATAAAAAATACAGGTAAATTTCTGACTCGTTTGAAACTCTAATGGCAGGTGCACAGGAAGTTTGTCTCCACAGAAACAGAAAATGAAATTGACCACTTTAGTTTCCTTCTTTTAAATGAATCAGCTCCCTCAGCAGAGAATGCATTTAATTAAGCACATCCAGAGGGTCAACAGGGACATTTTCACTGCAGTACAACAAATGTTAAACAGTACTTTAAGAACCCACACAATATATCAGGGTCTTGAAGGTTGTTGAGGTTCAGGGTTATGGTAATAAGCATAACCACAACTCTGAATTTTGTTAGTTCAATCAAACACCTGAACTATTCAAGCAAGTAAAAGGCTTGACAAATTTATTACAGTGCACAGCCTAGAAAGGACTCAGTCAATATTTATTATATTTTAAAAATTGACTGAATGTCTGGATAGGTTTGGTCACAGTTGTTTATCCAGGAGCCCAAGATAGCATTGGCCTAAATAAATCTCTTTTTTAAAAAAAAGGTTTTTTTTTTTTTTAGTTGTCAATGGACCTTTATTTTTAAATTTTATTTATATGTAGTGCTGAGAATCAAACCCAGTGCCTCACACAGGCTAGGTAAGCTCTCTACCACTGAGCTGTAGCCCCAGCCCTGGCCTAAATCTCTTGGTGCTTCAAGAGCGTTGGAAGCCAACCCTTGTGTCTAAAGCAAACAGTTTTGGTGATTTGTCGAAGATACTTTACTGTGATAAGTGGAGCTGATTTCCCCACATACTGTGTAAACAGATGGAGGAGTGCCCTCACATCAGTGTGATTTGACTCACACTCTGAAAACTAGACCACTTGAGTCTCAGGGTTTGTAGTGGTTTTAGTCTGTTCTTTGGTCTTTGCCCCTTAGATCTCTGTTCACTGTCTGAATTTGACAATGCACAACAATTTCCATTAGGTTCTACCCAAGCATTTATATTACTTTTCCGTGCCTGGGAATGAGTTTGGGAATGGGTGGCCTGAGTGGGAGCTGGGTAGTAGGAGATGGGCTGACTCTAAAGAGGGTCTCCAGGGGAAGCCCAGAGGAATCCGTGATGCCGTAGAAGCAGGTCTTTGCTTCCTCCAGGCTCTGACTTCTCAGCCATTGTGAATTCTGCACTTCCTGGGACCCTATTTCCTACTGTGAAACCCTAATTCATATTTTTGTTCTGTTTTGTTCCTGAATGGACTTAATTCTTAATATATATTTTTTTTCAGATTGTGAATCTTGACCCATTAGTGACTATTCAATTAAATTTACGGGTCAAATCGGTAGTAGAGAATGAAATCACGTGGCAGAGTCAAAATTATCCGATCACATCATAGGGAGCAGGGAAATATGATTTTTACAAGACTTTTGTTTCAGTTGTGTGTGCATAATAGAGTACTGAATAATGCTGTAAAACGTATTCTTGGGTTGTGATGAGAAGAATTTGAAAAGCACTAACAGGTGAGTTACTTGAGGTAGATTTTTAGGCTCCAAGAACTTGAGGGATGGGAGACATCATACCTTCCTCCACTCCTTGCCAGCCTTTCACTTTGCTCACCCATTAAGGTCACGACCCCTGCTGAGGTTGCTCCTTCCTCCCTGCTTTGTAGAGGGCCATCATGAAGTCAGATGGCCAATTATTCAACCAAATATACTTCCTAGCTTATAAGGTGTTTTTTTCCATGTTATCCCATTTGATAGATGCCAGATGCTAGGTTCCTCCCAGAGAAGAGGCCAGGTCCAACGCCCTGCCTCTACTACCTCCAGCATGTGAAGCTTTCTAGCTTGTTTTTTATGATCAGGTGATAATATGGCTACTGCCTACAATGGAATGCATGGATCTCAAATTATTTCCTATGTATGATTAATGTATGACTTTTGAACTTATGTCACTATTACTTGGCCTAAGCAAGGACTTTTGGCCATATGATATCTCCAGGGCACAAGGGTTAATATTAGAGGAAGTGAAACAAGCAAGTGTCAGTGGCTCTCAGAATCATGACACTAAGAACAAGATGATGGCACCTCATTGCTCTGCAGCTCAATGGAGCAAGGGACGTCCAGTGTGTCACTGCTTATTTCATACAGTGTTCTACCCAGAAGCACAGACACAAGCAGGCAACCAGCTGCTTATCAAGGGCAGTATTTTTGAAGTGTTATATGCCACCATTCTGTGGGTCCTGATATTGCCGTTCTGGAGACTTAATTCTGAAGTGAAAGCAACTCACTTTCATTGCTATTTATTAAAAGCCTACTAGCACTATTTGTCTGAGAAACTATAGAGGCAGGGTAGAAGTCTTGGATAAAAAGATAAGGCTTACCTCTTGAGTGTTTGTTTAGTGGAAACTACTTGTTCTCAGTTCTTTCCCTTCATATGTCACTGACTGATACCAAGGAGAGTGGGGGTCACATTGGCTTTGTTGCCCCCAGTTGAAAACTCCTCTTATTCACCAAAAAGCTCTTCAGAGAAATCTTAAGCCCAGAAGGAGTTAAGCTGTGTGTGTCTGCACAGCACGGCTTTGTTCTGGCAACGTCCCATCAGTTTAGGTCATTTCTGATGACTTCACTCTCCTGGTGACATCAGCCTGTAATCTCTTGAAGGTGAATTCATGTGCGATTGCTTCAGAACACTTGAGTTCCAAGCCATTCCCGGTGATATATGGAAGAGCTTGTCTTTCTCAGGCTGCAGTCTGGTTTGTGCACTGCATTTGTGCTTACCGTATCATATTACCATGTGGACATTATGTCACTAACTGGCACGGCACAGCTCGACAATGAAATGTGCTTGCCGCCAGCAAAAAACCAAAAGCTAACATCAAATCTCCTCACCACCCAGGCCAGGTACAAAATAAAGAAGTTAGAGGGACCGCGCCGCTCTTTCTCGGTTGGATATGTTTCTGACAGTTCTCTCCCTCTCTGTGGCTTGAATATTGATAGCATCATTAGCATCATTTTAGTCCATTATACCCACTGACTCTTGAAAATGTGTGGTCACTGGTGGCACAGATTTAATCTAGGACCTTCAAGTAATTTAGTTTAGCCTCGTTTTAAAATATCAAGTCTGTGAACTCAGGTAATCTATTTACCTTCTTAGACCTTTCCCTTTCCTTTGCCTTTCAAATGCCAGGAAAGAACAGAGTGGGCAGGAAGAAAATGGGATTACTGGGTGGGGGCCAGGCATTGCCTTTGACAAAGATGGTGTTGTCGTGGAGTTGACCAGTTCTGGCTGACATGTAGATATCTCTAAAAACTGTAGGTTATGAACTGGAAAGGTCCCCAGAGTTTATCTGGTCTTAGGCAGAGTAACTACATTTTATACCCCTCACTGCCTTCTTTGGTTATCCTGACACCCACTAATGTCACCAGAGATTTGGAAAGCCACAGTGCCTCCCTGACCCCAAGCATCCTCCTGCAGCCCCTGTTCTACAAGGGAGGGTCCCGTGTCTTCAGCTGGGACCTAGGCCAAAATGAGGCAGAAGAAGGAAACTGTCTGCACAGAACAGAATCCCTGCACGCCTTGCGGGGTCTTCAGCATCCATTTTTTTTCTAATTAATGCCTCTTGGCCGTCAAGAGAAGCTTCTGTTATACAGAACTGCCTGGGTACAAATGGAGGTTGGAAATCATGTCAGTAAAATTTCATGCTAACACAGTATTGTTAAGAGGAGGAACTGGTATTTCAATGAGCCAAATAAACAGTTCTCCAACAGGTTATCTTCATTTCATATTGAAGGAGAGAGAAAGAAATGAATAGAGTTGTTCAGTCTTAACAAGTGTAGTTCTCAGTCATGAGAATATTTTCTCAGTTTTGGGGTGAGCCCACAGACTGTGGGCTGCAAGATACTCTTCTTTGCTTCTTCACAAAATAAATGTTGAGGTGCTCATTTTTTGAGGAAGGAAATAAATTCCCTGGATGACTTGCAAACATTTTTAAATGCGAAGAGGGCAGGCTTTCTGATCTGTTTTAAATGCGAAGAGGGCAGGCTTTCTGATCTGGGGTGAGTTTCAGATCTGTGTTAGCTGGGGTGGGGCTGGGCGTGGCTACATTAGAGGAAACTGGTAGAATCTGATCCCAGGATGCTGGTAGCTGTCACTGTGCACATCTGCTCAGAATATGCCAAGATAAAAGACCTTTTTTTTAAGATCTAATATGATGTCAAATTCCATATCTCTAAGGAGATGGAAGTATTAGGAAAGGTCCTATATACATTCTTACTGCCATTCTCTTTCTTGATTCATGTAGAGAGAAAAAAGAGAATGAAAAAAAAATCCCTGAAAACCTAATTAAGATAAATGAAAAACACATTCTTTTCTTCTGCCCAGATCTTATACTTTGTTCTTCCAGTAGCACAGGTGTTACATATATATACACATACTTCATCTTTCTCAATAAAGAAATGGCACTTCCTTGGAGAGGAATCTCTCCTTTAATGGAGAGGTTATGTCAGTCTGAGAAGACTGGAAGAACTCTCTGCCGTTGGAGTAGTGAGATGCCTCATATAGACAGGTGGGCCATTGTCACATGCAGGGATGGAAGAGGTGATGGGTATCCTTTGGGAGAATGGAGCATTCGATGAGCCTCATATTATTTCCACATGTCTTTCTGGGATGGCCCTGGAGGTTGAATGATATTTTTTTTTGACCTTGGAGAAATAAGAAAGCCAGGTAATTTTAAATTCTCTTTTTTCAGATGGGAGTGTCACTGTGTTGCCCGGCTGGCCTCGAACTCCTGGACTCAAGTTGTTTTCCTGCTGCTTCAGCCTTCCTAAGAAGTAGCTGGAACTACAGCAGGAGCTCTACCACTTCATGCTGAATACAGGTAATTTGGATATATCATTGTTACTTTGATGATGGCATGCATCACTTAGGATTGATTCCTGTTTTCTGCAAACCAGTGGGTTCTTTGATAAGCCTGCCTAAATTCAGTTTGCTGAGCACTTTCATCAGGGTGGAATTGTTAAACCAGCTCCAAGGCATGCTTCCTACCCCTGCACTCCCACACCTCTGGGATAAGAGGTTGGCTTCAAGGTGTCTACAGTCTTACTAACTCTCCCCACCCTTCAGCCCAGCCCTGAGGGCAGCACAGTCTTGAAGGTACCAAATGGGAAAAGTGTTCTCTTTCTGCTGGTGACTCCTGCTCAGATTACGCTCGTGCCATGCTCAGAAGCAGTGTGGCAGGGCACAAGGATGATGGTGTCCTATCAGACAGGAGTATTCCAGTATTACAGGAACCCAAAGTCTTTGGCTAACCACCAGGCTGATGTGCAAATCCACCAAGAGGTGTGGTGGGAACATTTGTGCCAGCAGACCTGTCACCCCAGCTCTGCCATCTACTGCCGTGTGACCTTGGGTGAGGGTCCTAAACCTACATAAGACATTTATTATTTGTTCTGAGAAAATATCTCCGAAAGGAGTTTTGCTGGGGACATCAGCTGCTGTAACCACTAGGATAATAATACTGGGGTAGTTGGTGCTCAATAAATAATGGTTTAATTAATGAAAAAATTAATATGGCCAGGCAATGTTTGAGCAGTTTACTGTTTAGAAGGCCAGCTGAACTGCCCTGTCCTGCCAAGTTCCTTTGAATTTGTAGTCTGGTCTGAGACTAGAAATATCAGATGATGTGAAATTCCCATCTAGGAGCTCATGTTAGCCCTGGTGGTTAGCCAAAGCCTTTGAATTCCGCTAATACTGGAATACTCCCGTCTGATAGGACACCATCATCCTTGTATCCCAGTGCCTAGAGCAGGGCCTGACATAATCATTAAAGTCAACTAAAAAGCGTGCAGTCCACAATAAACCAAACACGAAAAGAGAAGGCTACAGACACAACATTAAATTTCAATGATCCCAAGGATGCAAAACATATTGTTCTTTAAAAGGATCTATCTTGATCTACAGGCACTCCTAGACTTATGAAGGGCTTACATCCTGATAAGCTCATGTAAGTTGAAAATGCATTTAATATACATGATCTACAGCCCACCAGGGTTTAGCAACACAGTACCCTGTGTTGTTCAGAGAACATATCTCTGAAAGGAGTTTTTCTGGGGACATGAGCAGCTGTAACCACTAGGATAAATAATACTGGGGTAGTTGGTATCCCTGGGTAGCAGGGCTGACTGGGAACTGTGCTTTGCTGCCGCTGCCCAGCATTGAGAGAGAGAGGTGTGTATAAGCTGCATGCATGTGGCTTTTACATCTTCATCAAGTTGAAAAATGGCAAGTTGAACCATCATAATTTAGGGATAGACTGTGTATACATAAATGCTTTTTTTCCATTGACATGTTGTATTAGTGTACTTATCGGGTAGACTTCCCAAAAGGGCTTAATTTAAGAGAAGAGAACCCATAATTTTTTTTCTCCCAAAGGGCTACTCTTAATATATCACATGGCTTTCTGTTGAACTTCTTTATTAAGGAATTTGGGAAGTTACCTTCCATAAGAAGTAACTTCTCAGATTTTTTTCCCTATTATATTCTGATACAGATTCTTCTTGGTAAAGAAACAGTAGCATTTGTTCATTCACTCCAAACAAGTGTTAATATTGTTTGCTTGTTTGTTTTTTTTTTCTCTCTCTCTCCCCCCTCCCCTTCCCTCAAGCCGAACTTGTTCATCACTGAAACCTTAGCCCCTTGCCCAGTGCTTGGAACACAGTGTTTAATATGGGTGCACTTAATGAATGCATTGGTATGAATGAATGATAATGAGTGAAAACACGGGAGTGCCTGCCCTGGCTTGGTTTATTGCACTAAATCTGACAACCATCAGCACATATGAAAAAATAATTTGAAGCCTATTCTCTCCTGAATCTAGTTTTGGCACTGACAGATCAGTGTTCAGCCAATAGCCTCTCCTTGAATACATTACTCACACATAAGGCGTAGAAGCCTGGCCAGAGAAGTCTTTTCTAAAAAATTTGGTATATAAAAATTATGGAGTGATATTGGCCAAATTATATTGTTATATTGTGTGCATGTGTGAATATGTAACCACCAATCCCATCATTATGTACAACTATATTATACCAATAAAAATGTGGAAAGAATCATGGAATATTATACATATAAAAATTGTACATGAAAATATGTACAGCTTAATAATATAAAGCAAGTGATTACAGAACAATCATTCAAGTCAAGAAATAGAAGATCACTGGCATCTCATGCCCCTTGCCAATCACCAACTCTTTTCTCCGTAAAGATAATCACTACCCTAACTTTCATTGTAATGACATATAAAGCTTTCCTTTATATTTTACTACTTGAATATATAGGTCTCTAATGTCTCTAGATATTAAGATCTGGATTTTTCCCAAATTTATTTATTTATTTAAAAATATTTAATTGATAAAGATGGTATATATTCAAAGTATACAACATGATGATTAGATATAGGCATACATTATTTAATGATGATTATAATTAAATCAATTAATGTATCCATCACCACCCATCTTATTATTGGATCTACAGAATCCAATTTTGTATTCTGGGAAAATGCACATATAAACTTTACTATCTCGATCATTTTTGAATGTACAGTTCAGTGGTATTAAGTGCATACACATCATTGAGTAACCATGACCACTGTCTATCTGCGGAACACTTTCATTTTGCAAAACTGAAACTCTCTACCCACTAAACACTAACTCCCTTTCAACTCAGCCCTTGGCAACCATTCTTCTACTTTCTATCATTATGAATTGGACTACTCTAGGACTTTATATAAGTGGTATCTTACATTATTTGTAGTTTTTGTGACAGGCTTATTTCACATAGCATACTGTCCTCAAGATTCATTCATACTGTAGCATATGTCAGAATTTTCTTCCTTTTTCAGACTGAATAACATTCCATTATATATATATCATTCATCTGTCAATGGATACTTGGGTTGCTTCTACATTTTGGCTATTGTGAATAATGCTGCTATGAACATGGGCGCACAAATATATCAGTAAGACCGTGCTTTCATTTTTTTGAGTGTGTACCCAGAAGTAGAATGGCTGATCATATGGCAATTCTATTTTCAATCTCTTGGGGAACCTCCATACTATTTTCCACAGCAGCTGTACCACTTTACTTAGCCCACCATAGCAGAGTAAAGAGCTCCAACTTCTCCATGTCATTACCAGAATTTTTATTATGTTTTGTCTGTATTGATAGTAGCCCTCATAATATATCTCATTATAGTTTTGATTTGTATTTTCCTAATGGTTAATGATATTGAGCATCTTTTCATGTGCTTATTTGCCATTTATACATCTTCTTTGGAGAAAGATCTATTCAAGTCTTTTGCTCATTTTTAAATTGGTTTGTTTTTGTTGTTGAGTTTTAAGAGCTCTCCATATATTCTCTGTGTTAATTCCATACCAGACACATGATTTGCAAGTATTTTTTCCTATTTTGTGGGTTACCTTTTTAATGTGTGTGTGTGTGTGTGTGTATGTGTGTGTGTGTGTATATATATATATATATATATATATATATATATATATATAATACTGAAATCTCTGACTATAATTATGGATTTGTCTTTTTCCCCTTTCAGCTTTTCCTTTATGCATTTTTAAGCTCTGTTATTGGGTATATACACATTTAAGATTAGTATGTCGGCTTGGTAAATTGGTTTCTTTGTCATCTTTCTCTCCAGAAATGTTCTCCTCTTTTAAATTTACTTTATTTGTGATTGGCAACATACAGTTGGAACTTGCTTTTTCATTAAGCTTTATATATGCAGATTTTCATTGAAATGTTTAAAACATTTATTTTGTGACTATTGATATGATTTGTTTTAAATCTATTTTTCTTCTATTTGTTCCATCTCCTTCACTGTTTTTAAAAATTATTATTTTTATTTGTTTTTTTTAGATATATTTGACAGTAGAGTGTATTTGGGCATATTATACATACCTGGAGTATAACATTCTAATTCAGATCCCATTCTTATGGTTGTATATGATGTGAACAAAGGAAAGTTATGTCAGAGTCATTTTACTATCTTTCCTATTCTCATCCACTTCCCTTCATTCTCCTTTGTCTGATCCAATGAACTTCTATTCTCCCCCCAGAATTGTGTGTTAGCATCCACATATCAGAGCGAACATTTGACCTTTGGATTTTGGGGATTGGCTTATTTCACTTAGCATGATAGTTTCCAGATCCATCCATTTACTAGCAAAAATCAAAAAGTCATTCTTCTATATGGCTAAGTAATAACTTATTTTATATATATGCCACATTTTCTTTATCCCTTCATCTGTTGAAGGGCATCTTGGTTGTTTCTATAGCTTAGCTATTATGAATTGACCTGCTGTAAAAATTGTTGTGGTGGTGTCACTGCAGTATGCGGGTTTTAACTCTTTTGGATATGTACTGAGGAGTGGGGTAACTGGGTCAAATGGCGGTTCCATTCCAAGTTTTCTGAGGAATCTCCATATTGCTTTCTAGAGGGTTGCACCAATTTGTGTTTTCACCAGCAATGTGAGTGTGCCTTTTTCTCCACATCCTCGCCAATGTTTATTGTTACTTGTATTCTTCATAATTGCCATTCTGATTGAAGTGAGATGAAATCTCAGTGTAGTTTTAATATGGATTTCTCTAATTGGTAGAGAAGTTGAACATTTTTTTCATATATTTGTTGACCCATCGTATTTCCTCTTTTGTGAAATGCTTTTTCAATTCTTTTACCATTTTTTGATTGGGTTATTTATTTTTTTGGTGTTAAGTTTTAAAAAATTATTTTATTTGATTCCATTTATCTCTTTTCTTATGTTATTAACTAGAACTCTTAGTGTTGTTATTTTCGTGGTTTATTTTTTTGGTATGCATACTTAAAAGCATTACATGCTTTTGAATGGTATTACATCACTTCACATATAGTATTCTTTCATTTCTCTACTTGGCCTTCGTGATATTGCTGTCAGACATTTTGCTTAATCATTATATAATGAAACCACAGTATCTTGTTACATTTTGTTTAAATCACAAATAATGTTCTACAGAGATTTAGATACTGTAAGGAACATATTTAACCATTTGGTTACCTTTTATGATGCTCTTCATTCTTTTGTATATTTGTATTTCCTTCTGCCTCCAGAACTTCCTTAGCATTTCTATAGTGTGTGTTTGCTGGTCATAAAGTCATTTATCTTTATTTGTCTGAAAATGTCCTTATTGTACCATAATTTCTGAAAGATATTTTTCAATGGGCATAGAATTCTAGCTTGTTTTATTTTATTTTATTTTAAAGATGCTGATCTATAGCATACTGTAGTGATGCGACCACATCAATGTTATAGCACCTCAATTCACAATAGCTAAGCTGTGGAACCAACCTAGGTACCCTTCAACAGATGAATAGATAAAGAAAATGTGGTATATATGCATAATGGAATATTATTCATTCATACAGAAGAATGAAATTATGGCATTTGCCAGTAAATGGATGGAACTAGAGACTATCATGTTAAGTGAAATAAACCAATCCCCCCAAACCAGAGGTCAAGTGTTCTCTCTACTATATGGATGCTGACTCACAATAGGCAGGAGTGGGGTGGTATTGGGGTGAGGAGGGAGGAGTGGAGGTTCACCAGATTGAAGGGGGCCAGAGAGGGGGGAAGAGAGGGAAGATAGGAATAGGAAAGACAGTAAATATAATAGAATGAATCAAACATAACTTTCCTATGTTCATATATGATACACACCAGTGTAACCCCATATCATGTACAACCACAAAAATGGGAAGTTATACTCCATGTATCTATGATAAGTCAAAATACATTCCACTGTCATGTATAACTAAAAACAAAAACAACAACAGAAAAAATAGTTACTTTTGGAAAGAATCCTTCCCTCCATATTGGAGATTGGGAAACAAATTGGGACAGACATAAGGGAAATGCTGTGTTAGACTAGAGAGTTATTGTAAAACCTTCTACAGAATGAATAACCTTGATTTTAACAAAGTAAGGTAGGGGATTAAAAATAAAGATGCTGATCTACTGTCTTCTTGTTTGAATTGTTTTTAATAAGAAATTTTATTTTATTTTTATCTTTGTTCATTTGTATATGTTTTTTCTTCTCTATCTATCTATCTATTTATTTTATATCTATTACTGATTTTGAGTGGTTTGATTATGTTGGGTTTTGGTCTTCCTTGTTTTTTGTCCTTGGGAATTTGTTGACCCTTTTGAATATGTGAATTTATGGGTTTATGATTTTCAATGAACTTGGAACACATTTGGCATTTTTTTGGTATGGCATTATTTTGAGTACTATTTTTCTCAGTTTTCCTTTGAGGACTCCAATTGTCTACATATTAAAGGTAAATACCCACTTAAAGTTGTCCCATAGCTCACCAACACCCAGTTATGATTTTTAAAAGATTTTTTTCTTTGTATGTTATTTTAGTGGAATTTTCTCCTACAACATCTTATCTGCCATTAATCCCTTCTGGCACAGTTTTAATGTCTAGGAATTTGATTTAGTTCTTTTAAAAATACCTACTCTGTCTCTAACTTTTTGAGTATATGGAATACAGTCATAGTATCTTTATGTATTCTCTTGTAAATTCTAACATCTATGTCAGTTTTGGGTTGATTCTGAATGATTTTTCTCTCCAGTAATTTTCTAATTCTTTAAATGTCTAATAATGTTTGATGTAATGGTAGACATTGTGCCTTTAAAAAATTCATATTAATTTCTTGAGCTTTGTTCTGAGACGTAGTTAAGTTACTTAGAAACCATTTGATCCTTTTAAATTTAAATATTTGATGGGCAGGGCTAGATCATTATTTAGTTTAGGGATAATTATTTTCTATTACTGAGACAAGAACTTTCGGAGTATTCTACTTAATTCCATGTAAATTATGAGGTTCTTTAACCTGGCTGGTGGCAACAGTCATTTTTCCTATTCCTGCCTGAACTCTAGGTGCTATTCTTTGGAATTTTTTTTTTTTTTTTTTTTTTTGGTGTGTGTGTGTGTGGTGGTAGTGAGAATTGAACACAGGGGTGCTCTACCACTGAACTGCATCCCCAGATGTTTATTTATTTATTTAAAACTGGGTCTCCCTACAGTGCCCAGGCTGGCCTTGAACTTGTGATCCTCCTGCCTTGGCCTCCTAAGTAGTTGGGATTACCAGCATGTGCCGCTAAACTTGTCCTGTTCTTTATAATTCTTGAAGGTGAGGCTCCCTGTGGCTCTGCTCGTTTACTCACCACTACGCACTGATTGGTACTCTGTAAAATTGACTTCTAATCAAGGAGACCCTCTACAGATATCTAGTTCTTTTTCCTGACATCATTTTCTTCTCCCTCTCTTCTGCCATCTTTAGCCATATCAGTCTTTTCGGATCTTCATTTCCATTTCTTTGTCATAGATAATCTGTTGGGCTACATTTGAGTCCCCCTTCCTGTGCCATGCCTGCAAACTGTTTAATGGCAGCAAGCGGGGGCTATTATGGGGCTCTTCTCGTTGTTCTTCTTCTGTCTTGTGTCTTGTGGGTTCTGTTTCTGAAAAATTGTTCACTCTATGTTTATTTCTTTTGTGTCATCAAACATGTTTTTTAATATTTGATTCATTTTTGTCTAGCTTTCTTTCATAGAAGACTTGGTAGGAATTACTTAGGTTGTAATTTTATTATGTTTGTTTTTCTAGAAGAGGGAGCATTTATTTCAGGTGTCATGGGGTCTTCAGTGGAGCTGAGTAGGATTTAGAACTGGACATTTGGAAAGTCCTACTGATGATGAGGACTGAGAAGATGCATGTGTGCAAAGTTTCTTATTCTAGGGGAGAAGAAACAAGACATGACGAGCAGGAACAAAACAAAACAAAACAAAACAACAACAAAAAACAGAACTATAAGTATCAGAGCTGAGGAACAGCAGTGAGAAAGACGCCACTTTTATTTATTTCCCATTCAGCTTCCATTAGACTTATGAAGAGCTGCACTGGGAGGGAGTTCACTGTTAAAGCTGAAAGTACACTTTTATTAAAAATTCTGCAAAACAGGGAGCCAGAGGCCTTCCATCAGCAGGTAGGAATAAGAGGCAGTGAAATTCGAGTTATTACTGTTAATGCGACCATGTAAGCACACCCATTCTGGTGGGGCCCAGGGATAGTCAGGTTACACAAGTTAGCCTGGATTTAACTCAGCCTTTACAGGCCTTCATTAATAGAAGAGGTCCTTGGCACAAACTCATTGCCAATCAGAAACTGGCCTGAGGCCAAAACTCATGTTACCTTGATCTCAGAATGTCCACGGGCTAACGATGTCCTTGCCTCAGAGTGATATTTTCCTGGGCTGCAACACAGAAGAATTGACTTCTTCGAGTTCCTTAAAATTTTGTAATGAGTCATCCATAGAGCCAGGTTTGCTGACACTGAAGGTATTTGAATTACTTGGGGACAATTTGTCAGTAACCTGTAGGCATTTGAAAAGATATGAAAGGGATTAGAATAATGCATAAAACAAAGGACAAGTAGTGAAAGTTAAGGGGTGGGGGAAAACTATTTCTAGTGAACATAGCTCTAGTTCAGAAGATGAAATCCATATTTCACTCAGCAGAAGGTACCAATCTGTAGCATACAACTCAGCATTTCTAACCCAAACAAAGACAGGATGGCAAATATTTAAACAGTGATTAAAACATTGCCCAGGCAATAGGAAATGTCTGTTCTTGCAACTGTTTGCTTGGATGAATCGAAATAAATGAAAGGCACACAAACCACGTCTTCTTGATTATTCTCAGGGACCCTTCTCTGGCATAAGGGCAGCTCCTTCAATCATGAACTTGAATTCTGTGGGTCCCATCGGAAATACCTTAATGAGAAAGAACTCTGAGGACTATTAACAGCTACAAGAATACAGAATATGTATTTTTTATTTTAACATCTTTTTTACATTATTTAAATGGCAGGGTGCAATCATAGCTGATTTCCCTACCAGCAGGTTGAGTGCTTAATTCAAAACAAACTCCTGTTTGATTTGGTAGCAGACCTCTCCCTGCCACCCTCCCTCATTTGGCTCTTTGCCAGCTGTTAGTCTGGCAATTACAAGGGTGACAACCTGCAAATGCTGCCACCCTCTAGGATGACCTGAAGGAAATATTGTCATTACTAATTACAAAGAGGCTATGATTAAAACTATCATTGTCCTTTGAAAGCCCTGGGATGATTTGATGGCACAGAAGTATCTGAATAGGCCTCATTAACCTTAATTCTATTTGGCATCATGCTAAAATTTGATGGTGCCATTGTATCTCAAGAGGCACTGAAAAATTCTGGTTCCAGTTTTCAGTCAGAATGGCCACAAGTTTGACAGAATCCCAAGTCATCTTGAAAGCAAAATTGTTATGTGTGTAGCACAAGGGCAGTAACGGAGCTATTGTGCTCTTTTATAGACAGACATTTGGCTAGGTGACTTCATTCACGTGAATAAACAGCGTTTCCTGTCACAATCATAGCACTGACCTAAATATGCAGATGAGCAGCTCAGAGAAGACACATTGAAGTACTAACCCCCAGTTTCTCATAATGTAATTTCATTTGGAAATAGGAGCATTGCAGATATAATTGGTTTGGGAGAAATCATACTGAAGTAGGGAAGACCTCAAGCCAATATGACTGGTGTCTTTATGAAAAGGGGAAATTGGGATACAAATACATAGAGAAAGTGAGAACACGTGAATACAACATTGGAGTGATGCATACATCATCCGAGAAACAACCAAAGATTGCCAGCAAACTACCACAAAGCCAAGAGAGAGGCCTGGAACAGATTCTTTCTCAAAGCAAGGTAGTACATATCTCAGTCTGCTCGAGCAAAACACCTTACATTGGGTGGCTTGTTAAGAGCAGAAATTTATTTCTCACACTTTTGGAGACTGGTAAGTCCAAGGTCAAGGCACCAGCAAATCCATTGTCTGCTGAGGGCTCATTTCCTGGTTCCCCTGTGGTACCTTCCCACTGTGTCTTCATGTGGTGGAAGGGTTCTTTGGGGTCTCTTTTACAAGGATACTAATCTCATTCTTGAAACCTTTCCCCTTATGACCTAATAACTACCCCCAAACCCCACTTCCTAATACCATCACCTTGAGCATTAGGATTTCAACACTCAAATTGTGGGGGGATGCAAACATTGAGATCAGAGCAACCTCTAATCCATCATGCATGACTGTTTTGTTTGAAGAAGGTGGCCATGTGAAGGCAGAGACACAGAGGGAGAATGCCATGTGGCAATGAAGGCAGAGATTGGAATTCATGCAGTTACAAGCCAAAGACTGCCAGCAAACCCCTGGTAGTTGAGAGACACAGGAAGACTTCCCATCTACAGGGTTAGAGGGAGCTCAGCCCTGCTGACACCTTGATTTTGCATTTCTGGCTTCTAGAACTGGAAAATAATAAATTTCTATTTTTAAACTACTTGAATTGTGGTACCTTGTTTGGCAGCCTTAGGAAACTTAAGATGGTCAGGAATGCTTCTTGTCCTTAAGAAACATGTGCCTAGCAATGATGATGTCAGGTATGTTATGTCATCCTCACCACGTGTGGTGAGGATGAAAATGTGGGGTTAAGGGGACAACCAGAGGAGACAAAGTTATTGGAGAAGGTAGACTTTAAGCTGATTTTAGTGTCGTGATGAGAGTCGTGAAAGACATTTGAACTACCTCCCCCAACCCCCGACCCCTAGTGGAGTCTGGACCCAAGGAGGGCAACGTGTAATCTGGCTTGGATGGCCAAGTCTTTCTCCTCCCACCACACAGAGTGCACTCATTCAAGTAACACAAACTAGCCCCAGCTTAATAGACACCCTTTTTTTTTTTTTTTATTACTGGTGGGTCCACAAAAGTATAGGCTAGGCTAGTTACATAAATGAAAAGGAATTTGAAATGTGGAATGTTGAAGCCAACTGTCTAACGGCTATTTATTTCCCCATCCAACATAACTATCCTAACCCAAGTAGCTATTCTAAAACCCAAATGACTAGAACCATGACAAAACTTTCATTTAAAGTGCTAGGGCAGAGATTCAGACTCTCTGTACTTGCTTATTACGTGCAAATTTGAATCCAGGGCCTAGTTGCTAGCCCAGCAGAATGCTTGGTTTCATCTCCAGGAAGCTCTGTGAAGCTCTTCTACCCAAGAAGCTTCCAGCCATCCCAGGGCCGTCACAAGTCTCTAGGGCTGGGCATGAAGCTCAGTGGTAGTGTGTTCACCTAGCATGTGTGAGGCTGTGGGTTCTATCCCAATAATTTAAAAAAATATCCTTAATAGGTGTCTAAAATGAGTATCACATCATGCTACTGCTCTGTATACTTTTCTGGTGGCTTTGTCTGCATATTCAAGTTTAAGCAGAACAAGTCTCCATGGTCCATTCCCTCTCTGGGTTTCTCTCCTGCTTCCCATGGTCTTCCATTATTATATTTAGCCACACAAAATCACTTGTTTCCACAATTACATTATTATGTGCCCCGTCCCTGTGACTTTATTATCACTTAAACTTAACTTTCCTCCTTTTCCACCTGCAAAATTTAATCACCAAAGATTTCTAAGGGACTCTTTCTTATGAAAGCCTCCAGACAGACTTAGTAATTGTTTTTGTATTTTTTACATACATCCTTATTGTGCACCTCACACTATATTTAATAGTTTGTGTATCAGTCATCTGCTAATGAAACTGAGCTCCTTGGAGGCAAGAACTATGGTTTATTTTATCAGATGCCCAGTAGTATCCACAGTGCCTACACTAGGTAATTACTCCTCAAATTATTTTTTTTTTCAACAAATATTTCTTGAGGCTTTTTATGTGGTAGGCATTGCAATTGGCTTTGTAAATATGGCAGTAAACCAGACAGACAAAGGTCTTGACTACCGGGACCTCATATTTTGGTGGAGAAGATGGAAAAACAAACAAAAATAGACATATACTTTCAGGTAATGACATACTATGAAGAATGTTAGATATGAGGTCTCCCCCAAAAGCTCATGAGACAATGCAAGAAAGTTTAGTGGTGAAATGATTGGGTTATGAGAACCTTAACCTAAACAGTGCATTAATCACCTGATAGGGATTAACTGAGTGGTAACTGTAGGCAGGTAGGGTGTGGCTGGAGAAGCTGGGTCATTGCCCTGTGCCTTTGGGATACATATTTTGTACTTGGTGAGAGGATAGGATTCTTTCTGCTTCCTGGTACCATGCCTTGAGCTGCTTTCCTCCACCATACTCTTCTGCTATGTTGCCCTGCTTTACCTTGGGCCCTGAGGAATGGAATTGGCTCTGAAACCATCAGAGCCACATAAACTTTTCCTCCTCTAAAATTGTCCTTGTCTGGTCTTTTTGTCATAGTGATGAAAAAACTGACTAAAAGAACAAAGAAACAACATCAGGTTGTTGGTTGATGGCGATTCTCTTAGATTCACAAGTCAAGAGGTGTTCAAATGAAACCTCATCCAAAAAAATGCAGAGACTTCTCTGTAAAAAAAAAAAAAAAATCCATCAAACCCTGGACTACTGGTAGTCTTTCCATTTGAGTCAAATCAATGTGTTGTTCAAATTAGGAGAGAAGGGAGCATGAAAGAGACTTCTAAGTGTCAGAGACGCACTGGGCTGAGAGTTTTTCACATATCGCCTTTGTTATGGTTTAGATATTAGGTGTTCCCCCAAAAGTTCCTGTTAAGCAATGCAGAAATGTTCAGAGGTGAAATTATTAGATTATGAGATCTATAACCTAAAGAAGGAATTAATCATGTGAGTGGATTACTGGATTGTAACTGTAAGCAGGTGGGGCTGGTGGGAGGAAGTGTCACTAGGGTCATGTGCTTGGGGAATATATTTTGTTCCTGGCTTGCGCTCTCTCTCTCTCTCTCTCTCTCTCTCTCTCTCTCTGTGTCCTGGTTACCATGAGTTGAGCAGTTTTCCTCCACCACACACTTTGGCCATGATATTCCGCCTTTTCTATGGCCCAGAGCAATAGAGCCAGTCAGTCATGGACTAAACCTGTGAAACCATGAGCCCAAATACATTTTTGCTCATCTAACTTGTTCTTGTTAGGTATTTGGTCACAGCCATGAAAAGCTGACTAACACAATCTTATTGGATTCTTAGAATATCCTTCGAAGGAGATGCTATTACAGATGCATGATAACCCGAATTTCAGGAAACCAAATAATGTTCATAGTGTAATGTTTGGATGTGGGAGTTAAGATTCAAACCTAGGCATTGCTGAGCCACTTGGCCAACACCAGTTCTGTAGCAGAGTTCAATAAATGGTCCTTTCCCTTTCAGCAAATAACAAATTTTGATAAAGATGTGGAGAAAGTGAAATGCTTGTGTTCTGTTGGTGGGAACTGTAAAATGGTGCAGCCATTGTGGAAGAGAGTACAGCAGCTACTCAAAAAATTAAAAATACAATTACCATATGATTGAACAATCCTACTCGGGTTTAAAAACCCTAGATAATTGAAAGTGGAATCTTGGAGAGATATTTTGTACACCCATATTTACAGCTACATTAGCCAAAAGATAGAAACAATGCAAGTATCCGTTGACAGACAGATGAGTGGATAAATAGAATATGGCATATTGTAGTCCTTCTGATCCATGGTTTTACTTCCTTCAGTTTCAGTTATCCATGGTCAACCATGGTCCAAAAATATTAAATGAAAAATTCCAGAAAAATATCTTATAAGAATAAATCATGTACTATTCTGAATATCATGATGAAATGTCATGCCATCCTGCTCTGTCCTGACTAGGATCAGATTGTTTCTCTATCCAGCACATCTGCATTGAGTATACTGTATACCCACTGGGCCTACGTAGCTGTCTCAGTTATCAGGTCAGCTGTTGTGGAATTGCAGGGCTTGTGTTCAGGTAACCCTTGTTGCCCTTAACAATGGCTCCAAAGTTCTAGAGTAGTTATGCTTGCTAACAGTTCAGATACCAAAGAGATGCCATAGAATTCTTCCTTTAAGTGAAAAGGTGAAAGTTCTCAACTTAAGGGGAAAATAAGTATGCCAAAATTTTTAAGATTTGAATAAGAAATATCTTTTTTTTTTTTCTGGGAATTGTTGAAGAAGGAAAAATAAATTCATGTTAGAATTGCTGTTGCACTTCAGACTCCAAATGTTCCAGCCAGAATGTGTGATAAGTGCTTTGGTAAGATGGAAAAGGCATTGAGTTTGTGGGCAAAAGACAGAATAGAAAATGCATTCTGATTGATGATGTGTTATACAAGAAGGGCTAAGCCTATATGAAGACTTCAGCCACGGACCTCCTGAAACAAGTGACACTAAGTCATTTACTGCAAGTAAGAGACGGTTACCCAGATTTTAATTCATAAATTAACTTAATCATAGAAAGATATGTATAGAAAAAATATCACATAGGATTTGGTACCATCCATGATTTCAGGCATTCATTACAGTCTTGAAACGTATCCTTGAAAGATTAGGGGTGTCCTCTGTATATTCATTTACCACATGTGGAATTTATTCAGTCTTGAAAGAGAAGGAAATTGCGATACTTGTTATGACACGGATGGATCTTGAAGACATTATGTGAAGTGAAGTAAACTCGTCCCAAAGAAACAAGACTATATGATTCCACTTATATGGGGTATATTTAGAGTAGCAAAATTCATGGAGATGGAAAAGTAAAATGGTGATTGCCAGACGCTGGAAAAGTATAGAGGAATGAGGAGCTGTTGTTTAATGGATGTAGAGGTTCAGTTTTGCAAGATAAAGAGTTCTGGAAATCCATGGTGAATGTTCTTTAATGCCATGGAACTAACTGGACACTTTAAAATGGTTACAATTTTAAGTTTTATGTTATATGTGTTTTACCACTGTCAAAAAACCAAAGCCCAACAAGTTGAGTTTGTTGATCTAATTATTTTTTTCAATATTTTGTTTTAGTTATAGATGCACAGCATGCCTTTATTTAATTAATTTATTTATATATGCTGCTGAGGATTGAACCCAGTGCTTCACATGTGATGGGCAAGCACTCCACCACTGAGCTACAACCCCAGTTGGATCTAATTAGTTTTTATCAGCAATTTGTGAACTGGGTAGCATGCCATTCGTGTAATAGAACAGTGGTCTAATGAATAGGGCAGAGTAAGTTGGCTTTATAGGAAGAGAAAGTCCAAAGAAGTGGAAGCAAAGAACAAAAACTTGATTGGCTATTTCAAGGTTACTTTTTTATTCTGGTTAAAGCAGAAGGGACTACCTTATCATGCCAGTTCAGGTTGACTTGGCCCTTTTGGATTGGTTGTTATAAATCTCCTATTGTTAGGGAAAACTGGTTTTAAAATTTTATTTATTTTATTTATTCTAATTTGTTATATGTGGCAGCAGAATGCATTACAATTCATATTGCACAAATTGAGCAAAACTTTTCATGTCTCTGGTTGTATAAAAGGTAGAGTCACACCATTTGTGTTTTCATACATGTAGTTAGAGCAATGATGTCCATCTCATTCCATGGTCTTTCCTACCCCCCATTCCCCCTCCCTTCACCTCTCTCTCCTTTGCCCTATCTAAAGTTTGTCTGTTCCTCCAATGCTTGCCTCTCCATCCCTATTATGAATCAGCATCCTTATATCAGAGAAGACATTTGGTGTTTGGGTTTTTGGGATTAACTTACTTCACTTAGTATTATATTCTCCAACTCTATCCATTTACCTGCAAATGCCATGATTTTATTCTCTTTTAATGCTGAATAATATTCCATTATGTATACATACCACATTTTCTTTATCCATTCATCTACTGAAGGGCATCTAGGTTGGATCCACAGTTTAGCTATTATGAATTGTGCTGTTATAAACATTGACGTGGTTGTGTCACTGTAGTGCCGCAGTCTGGCTGGGCACAAAATCACGAGCCACTCACACCTTGTAGATTCAAACAGCAACTCTTTATTCTCGAACTGTCACTGGCACTTTACACGCACGTTCTGGGCCAAATCCACGTTCTGAATCCCAAATACTCTCTGAATCCCGCGAGAACTCAACGGGAACTCAAGGAGCGGGCATGCCTGAAGCAGCAGGATACGCCCTATTCCCAGCAGGGTCCACCTTAAACCTGGAACCGCCCTAAACCCAAGGAGCAGGATACTTCCTAAACTCCGATCCGCCCTGGTCCTTGAGCAAGGTCACCTTACTCATGCATACATGCAATGTCACTGCAAATGACCTGGGTCCAAAGGCAAGCCCATTTCCACAATGGAGAGTCCTTCCTCTAAGCAACATGGGGTAGGCTGACAAGAAAATTTCGATGCGTCATTCCTAGTTGGCAATGGCTCTCAGCACTGTAGTGTGCTGATTTTAAGTCTTTTGGGTATAGACTGAGGAGAGGGATAGCTGGGTCAAATGGTGGTTCCATTCCCAGTTTTCCAAGAAGTTCTGCTTGATTACGTGGTACCTAGCCCCAGAGACTCCATTCTAATTTGGTCTGGTCTGGTCTGTTGGAAGCTAGTGCTGGAGCTCAGTCTGAACCAATGGCCTTCCATAAACTTTATTTAACTTCACAATTAAAAAATATTCCTTTCCACTGGGTATAATGGCACATGCCTGTTATCCCAGCAGCTGGGAAGGCTGAGGCAGGAGGATCACACGAGTTCAAAGCCAGCCTCAGCAACTTAATGAGGCTCTAAGTAACTCAGTGAGACCCTGTCTCTAAATAAAATATAAAAAAGGACTAGTAATGTGGCTCCGTGGTTAAGTGCCCCTGGGTTTGATCCCCAGTAACACACCACACACACACACACACACACACACACACACACACACACACACACAAACATTATTGCCTAGAGAGCTAATAGTTCTAGTTCGTGGAGGAAGACAATGAGCAATAAACAGATTAAATATATAAATTATGAAGTGTTAGAAGAAGATGAATGATATAGGGGGAAAAAACCAGTGCAGGTTAAAGAAGATTGTGAATGCAAGGAATAGGTGGAAGAGGTTATTTCTATGGTCTCCTTCAGTTCACGTTAAAATAAATCATCAGTTAAGCAGTTGGCCCTGAAACTGTGATACCTTATGTGGCATACATGTTTTGCCCAGAACTCCCTGGATTTTTGGAGCCTTGAGTGGGAATTTAAAGTCTTTCAGAAATGGCTTCCATGTATCCAGAGCTCTAGAGGAGGGGAGGAGTGCTACCTGGCAGCATCTAGAGGGGTTTATTTTCCAGGTGCGAGGGAGAGAGCCTTAAGGAGCCTGCCTGTTAGGGAATATGAGCGGAAGACAGAGAGATTCAAACAGAGGAGAAACAGCTGGGGCCGAGTGGGGAGCTGGGAGGTAAGGCAGGAGGCGCTAACACTGCTGGGCTAGATGGTGGAAATGCTGTGGTGGGATCTTGAGTGTCCCCTAAGAGCCTGTGTGTTAAAGGCTTCATCCCCAGGATAGTGCTATAGGGAGGCAGTGGGAGCTCTAAGACTGGTGAGGGGTCTTTAGGTCGTTGGGACTTGAAGGGAATGGTTGGACCACAGCTCCCTCTTCTTTTTCCTCTCTTTTGCTCCTCCATGGCTGTGAGGTGAGTGGTTTTGTTCTGCCATGTTCTCCCACCATGGTTTTACTTCCTCTCCAGAGGCCCCCAAACAATAGGGCCAATTGATCATGGATGAGAGACATCAAAACGGTGAGCCAAATAAGCCTTTCCTCTTTATAAGTGGATTATCTCAGGTATTCTGTCATTGTGACAGGAAGCTAACACACCATGTAAGCACAGGGTTTTAATTTTTATTGTTAATTATTTATTTCCTCCGTATTGACTCCCTTAGTCAGTGTTGGGAGGCCAGCTTTGCAGATGCCTGTGGATTAGTTCTGTGGGTTGGGGTAGAGGAGTGGTTTCCCTTAGGGAATGAACGTTATCTAGATGAAAAGTCAAAATATACGCACTGTGTGACTATTTAAATAACAAGGTGTTGTAGTTTATTTATATCCAGATGAGTGATCGCTACAGTTTAGATCTTGTTGAAGCTTAGTTCCCAGCCTGTGGTGCTGTTTGGAGGTGTGGCATGTGGAATACCAAGTGTTACTTATTGTGACTGTCATTCTTGTCTGTAGCATCTATTGTCTCCATCACTGAGTTAGCTTTCTGTCACTGTGACAAAATATCTGAGATAAACAAATTAAAAAGAAGAATTTTTATATAAAATAATCAACAATAAAAATTAAAACCCTATGCTTAGTAGCGTGTTAGCTTCCTGTCACTATGACAAAATACCTGAGATAATCAACTTGTAAAGAGGAAAGGCTTATTTTGGCTCATAGTTTTGGTGTCTCTAATACATAGAGGGAAGTTAGGTCACTGGGGGCATACCCTTAAAGGGCATATTGGGTCCTTAGCTCCTTCCTGTTTCTCTTTCTTTCCTTCCTGGCCACCGTTATGTGAATAGTGCTTCTCCACCACCCACTCTCACCACCATGTACTGCTTTATTATGGACCCTGAGCAATAGAGCCAATTGGCTGTGGACTGAAACCTCTGAAACTGTGAGCCAAAATAAACATTTCTTCTTTTAAATTTGTTTATCTCAGGTATTCTGTCACAGTGACAGAATGCTAACTCAATGATGGAGACAACAGATGCTACAGACAAGGATGAGTCACAGTAAGTAACACTTGATATTGCACAGGCATCAGACTAGATTACCATCAATTCCCGGTGCCATCAGAACACACTTATGGAGTGAACAGGAATATCAGTCTAAGTTTTTTTTTTGTTGTTTTTTTTTTAGTATTTATTTTTTAGTTTTAGGTGAACACATATCTTTATTCTTTATTTTTATGGGGTGTTGAGGATGGAACCCAGCGCCCCGTGCATGCCAGGGGAGAGCACTACCACTTGAGCCACATCCCCAGCCCCTCAGTCTAAGTTTTGAGAAGCAAAATTCCCTGAGGACTGGGGCCATTCTGAGATAGTTCAGGGAGGAGACAGGACTCAAACTGAGAATGAAACGATGTGGGGAGGGAGAGAGGAACAGGAGTAATCAAATCTGTTTCATGATGTAAGTGAGATTCCTGGGAGATTACTCTGATAGCTGTGTGTGGGATGGAGTGGAGTGGGAGAAAGGAAGGAAGAAAATTAGTGAGAAGACTACCTGTTCTAGGAACTGAGGTGTGAGGTGAGGAGAGCGGTGACTACGCACTGGACAGAAAGACTGACCCACAAGAGAGGGAGCTGAGGGTTGAGGAGTAACCACAGCCTACCACCAAGTTCCAAGGCATGTCTTACAGTGGACTGTTCAGATGTGACTGTGAAGAGTAATAAAAGCATAATAAGGTGTGAACTTAAGCTTCTGACACCCCTCCCTCTCCCTACCCTGAAATTCCTCTTTTATGATCCAACGAGAGAGTTGGAAAATAATGTTGTGAAGATGACTTGCAGAACAGGGCTGGATCCCCGACAGGAGCAGCCTCGGTAGCGGGACTTGTTCTAGGGTCTACCGTATTCCAGATCACAGAGGTGGGCAGATCAACCTCAGCTTCTGCCTTGGGTTTGGGAGAATGTTATAAATTTTTTGAAGCCCTCAAACTCTAGAAATTCTGTTCCTGGCAAGTTCCACCTGAGGGGGTTAGGTCATAGGAAGTTTCCTAACCTGCTATTTCAGCAAAGCCCAAGCTTCCCTTCTTGCTGAAACTGGACTTGAACACTTGTTCTTTGGCTCGCCACCTAGTTGAGCTCCATGTAACACTCAGGAGGCTCTCAGAGTTGGAGGGCTTCCCTTCTGCAGTTTTGAGTGCGAAGAAAGAGCTCTCTGGGCAGATGACAATGTTTACATAGATCTCTTCCAAAAGAGGAAGACATATGACTGAATGCATTTCAACTTCCACAAGAAGTGCGTGAAGAGAATGAGAATGAAGTGTAATGGGGATAATCGGTGGTGGAGTGGCAGGCCAGTTGGTGTAGTTTATTCCACAAATAACAGTGAGATAATTGAGTATCCCATTTTCTTTCTTTCCTTTTTTTTTTTTTTTTTTTTTGCAATGCTGGGAATCAAACCCTGGCCCTTGAGTTTTCATTTGTAAACACATACAAATACCACACCTTTACAACCTAACTTGCTGCATCAAATGCATCAGAGATTTAAACATGGTACACTTGAAACTATGTCAGTACTAATTTACCATAGGAAAGTATTTATAAATCTGGCACAAAGCTCTGAAGCTGTTAAAGAGAAGATTAGTGAAATGAACAACATAAAAACAATGGTTTTGACATTAACAATGTCATAACCAAAGTCAAAAGACAAACTGAAAGAAAAATTCGCAACATATGACTCAAACCACTGCTGTTTTGATGTTTTCTTGCATCATGCTTTGAGATATCTGTGTGTTTGAAAATTGTGCTTTTAATTTTGAGACAATTAGAGTTTCACATGCAGTTGTAGAAAATAATATAGAGGTCTGCTGTAAGCCTTACCCAGTTCCCCATGAGAGTGACATCTTGTAAGATTATAGTATGATGTCATAACCATGACATTGACATTGACACAAATCACTGATCTTGTTCAGATTTTCCAGTTTTATTTGTATTCTTTTGTGCATGTATTTAGTTCTGTAGAATATGACTACATGTACAGGTTCATGTATGCACCTCCTAGTGAAGATACACAGATTATTTACCACAAGGATCTTCCATAATCATATCCAGCTACCCCCATTCCATCTCCCCACCTGTAATTCCTAACAATCAATCACTAAAACTGCTCTACATTTCTATAATTTTGTCATTTCCAGAATGTTAAATGTGTGGAATCATATAGGATGAGAACTTTTGAGATTGCCTTTTCTGAAGATTCATTTCACCTGTGTATATCAATTTTTTTTATGTTCCAGTGATTTATTTATGAGGTTATATATGAAGCACGATTGTAATAGCGAAAAATTGGGAATGAACTAAATGTTCTTTGGTAGGGGACTTGTGAGTAATTATGGCACATCCACTCAAGAAAATACTTGAAAAATTATGTGGCCATTACACATATTTAGGTGGATCTTTCTGAAATGAATGGAATAGTTTCCAAGATATATGATTATGTAAAATATGTAAGGCAAGAGTAATGTTGATAGCATGATGTAGTTTTAAATAAATGCTCCATTTATTTAAATACTGGTACATACATATGTATATACTTGTTAAAGAAGGTTATAAATGTTAGAAAGTCACCTCCCATGCTGACTTAATCATTTGTGTGTCACTGATAAGGGGAGGAAGAACATTACTGGGCATAATTGTCCTCCCCAGGCAACATGGGGGATGTTTGGTTGCTTTTTTTGTTGTTGTAACTGGTAAGGAGGGTGCTGCCGGCATCTAGTGTGTATATCCAGGGATGCTTCTATTTAACATCCTACAGGGCACAGGATAGACCCCACAACAAAGACTTTCCAGCCCTAAAAGTCAATAGGGCTGAAGTCGAGAAATTCTGGATTAGAAGGTCTTGATTAAAAGGTTTCAACTGGGCTACTCAGAAGAAGTGAAATGTTGGAGTGTATTTTACTTCATTGTGAGAACTTTATTCTCTTTGGTAGCTTGTGAGCTACAATCTTCACAGATGCCAGTTGTCGGGAAAAGACTGATCAAACAAGAAATTATCATCTGTTTCCTTTGGCCAAATCTGTCACTTTGCTGGTTAGAAAATATTGGCTATCCTTTAGCAAAAGCCTCATCTGTATTGGAATATATGTTTTGATTATAACAAATTATGTTCTTCAACAAATGGAAAACATCTCCTAAATGACAACAGATGTGGTTCTGAGCTTGCTTTAGATGGTGGCATGGACTCCTATAGGACCAGCAGCCCTGCATACTTTCCATTCAGAGCCATCAGACAAAACGCTTGCAAATGAGAAAGTAATGACCATTGCCGGACTTGTTAGAATAAACCAGAAAAACAGGCTTCGGCTCATTCGATCTATTATTGAACCCTAATTAGCTGTGGTGTTTGGGCATTCTAAGGCCTATGGTAAGATAAATAATATTTATGGTTTCTTTAATGTATCAAATCATTGTTTATGAAATGTAGTGTCGTCTGAAATGCTCTCCTCTCTCACAGTGTAGACCACAGAGTGACCGGGCGCTTATTCTGGGGTTGTGATCGAAGCACTGGTGCCCGGCAGGGGTAATCTTCACGTAGTTGCGCTCACCACAGATGTCAGAGCGCTTAGCAACGTCTGGACCCATGCAGACTCCTTGCCGGCTTCTAACCAATGCCCTTAATATGGCCATGTGAGCTTGGTGTGGAATTGAGGAAGGATAGCATTAAATACACTGAGTAATCTGAAAATGAAGGGTGGGGGAATGAAAAGCAGGTTCACTTGAGTCCAAGGAAGAATTCTGAGGATGTCAGCATTTTCCATTTTTTTGGGGGGGAAAAAACGAAATCTTAAAACTTTTCCCTAAGAGAACTTGCTAAAATTTTGTCAGTAAGGAAGCGTACTGAAATGGTGCAGAGGGAAACAGTTTAAACCATCACCAAAATAGTAAAGTCCCAAAGATAAAAACTAAATTATCAGAGACATGCCAACAAAGACAAACTGAAACGGACTCAGTTTCTTTATCGGTACAATAGGGAGAAATCACCCCTTATCCTAAACGCTTGGGAGCCAGCTGAGTTTTGGAATTCAGGATGCTTAATATTTTAGAATGATGAGAAAATGAATATTTAATTGATTATGTAGAACTCTAAGAAGGGTTTGAAGGCAATATCCCCCCAGTGAGACACACTAATAATTCTATACTGAAATGTGCACCAAATGGATAAAAGACAATAAGTAGCCTCCTGTTAGACTGTCAGGTTTTTCTGTCAATGAATTTTTTCCAGGCTTATGAAGAAAACTTTCATTTTTAAGAGCTTTGGATTTCTAAATTGCAAATGAGGAGTTATTTATTCATATCTATCTCAAAAAGGCACACTTAGAATAAAATGCTGTATCAGAGACATTGTGCACAGTACTGGCATGTAGTACCTATGCAATAAAATAGGTACTAGATTAGAT
Source organism: Ictidomys tridecemlineatus (assembly GCF_052094955.1). NCBI lineage: Eukaryota > Metazoa > Chordata > Mammalia > Rodentia > Sciuridae > Ictidomys > Ictidomys tridecemlineatus. Next base: position 163,696,187 of record NC_135482.1, read on the forward strand.
TTTTTTTTAAAGTAAAAATAACCAGATATCTAATATTATTATCAGTCTGGGAATTCTTTGGGCTGGTGTATTTTTTAGCCTCTTTCCCTTTTTTTTTTTTCCCTTTTTTTCTTCTTTTTCTCTTTCTGCCACTCAGGGCTTTGACTTAAAATCTGTGCACATAAAAAGTGATGGGAGTGGTCATCTTTAACCTGGTTTGGTGGCTGAGCGGGCTCTTTAAGCTTTATTTACTTGTGTATGGACAGAAGGCCTTTTCTCAAAAAAGATTAAAAACCCAAACAGAAACAAAAATAGTAAAATGAACAGCCAGCATCTTACTTGTCTTAGATTTCCATGCCCTTCTTTCCCAGGAAGTCCTGAGGGTTCTAACCACGATGATTCTGATGACCAGGAATTCCAGAGCTGCAGTCTGGGCTGAGTCAGAGGGATTTCAGTTGGATCAGCACAGAGTACAGGCCAAAGTCATGGTGAATTGGCATGAAAACAAACAAAACAAAACGAAACAAAACATAGACACACAGAATACCAAGAGGCCAGCGACCAACCTCCTTAGAACTGTACCCCAGGGGACTTGCTGCTCATCCCCACGTCTTGGGCCCCTTTGCTCTGATTCTTTTCTGACTGTAGATGGCTGGGCCTCTCCCTTTGAGTGTTGTAGCTCTGTACTTTCTCCATTTCCTGGTCTTGGTCTCTCTCTCTCTCTCTCTCTCTCTCTCTCTCTCTCTCTCTCTCTCTCTCTTTCTAAGCTTCAAGTGCCCTCCGTCCCCTAATCGTGTTTTGAACCATTCACAGGGTAGAAGTTCATAAGCTCTTGAACAACATTTGATTTCTACAAGTTCATTTTCAAGTCTTATTATGTGTTTATTCGATTAAGAAGCTCTATATCCACAAGAGGACCTTGATAATTGGAAGCTGCTTTTATTTTATTAGTATAGTTAATTACTCCTAATTCTGATAAAAAGAATGAATCTGGGTTTGTCAGATATTTTCATGGTGATGTCTCTGATGAAGTTGAAAGGTCTTAATTAACCAAATGATTTATACTAAGAATCCAGATATAGAAAAGTGAAAGAAATGTCATTGTTGATTTTTCTTTCCTTCCGTGTTGACAGTTTGCTCTGTAGCAGCAATCCTTAAACTGGGTCCTGTGGTTCATTGGTAATAATAGGTGTTTTGGAAAAAGGATCCTGTGCTCAAAGGACTTTGTGAAAATCTGCTTTGAAGAAAATCAAGTAGGTTTCATTAATGTAGAACCCTCACAGCTTTTTTTGTATGTATGTGTGTGTGTGGGGGGGGGCATTGGGGTTTGAACTCAGGGGCACTTAACCACTGAGCCACACCCCAGCCCTATTCTGTATTTTATTTAGAGACAGGGTCTCACTGATTTGCTTAGCACCTTGCCTTTGCTGGGGCTGGCTTTGAACTTGCAATCCTCCTGCCTCATTCTCCCGAGCCGCTGGAATAACAGGTGTGAGCCATGACATACAGCCCCACATAGCTTTTAAGGAAAACTATTCGGTTATCATGCTCACAGGCAGCCATAATTTTACTTTCCTCTCCCCATGGCTGTTGAGAGCAGAAAGTGGTCACCTGATCCCAGGATGGTCAAGGTCCTGGATGGGGCATCCAATTAATAGACATAACCAAGGCCACTGGATCTCTGAATAAATCAGTCAAGTGTAGACGAATCTCACTTCGCATAGGAGGGAAGATAAGCAAAGTGGAGAACAAGGTGGGTGATAGGTTGCTTCAAGAGTGTTAGAAATGTAATTTCCCTTTTCTCTCCCTTTCCCTCCCATCTCATGTCTCTGTTTAATGTTAATCTTTTCTTCCTGCTCTTCCTCCCTGCTCTGTTCTTAGTTGCTCTCATTATATCAAAGAAGACATTTGGTATTTGTTTTTTAGGGATTGGCTAGCTTCACTAAGCATAATCTGCTCTAGTGCCATCCATTTCCCAGCAAATTCCATGATTTTGTCATTTTTAAGTGCTGCGTAATATTCCATGGTATATAAATGCCACATTTTTTTAAATCCATTCATCTATTGAAGGGCATCTGGGTTGGTTCCACAGTCTAGCTATTGTGAATTGTGCTGCTATGAACATCAATGTGGCAGTATCCCTGTAGCATGCTCTTTTAAAGTCTTCAGGGAATAGTCCGAGAAGGGCAATAGCAGGGTCAAATGGTGGTTCCATTCTCAGCTTTCCCAGGAATCTCCATACTGCTTTCCTGTGAGGGGAATGGGAAAATAAACAAGGAGAGAAATGAATTACGGTAGATGGGATAGAGAGAGAAGATGTGAGGGAAGGGGAGGGGGGATAGTAGGGGATAGGAAAGGTAGCAGAATACAACAATTACTAATTGGGCATTATGTAAAATTGTGGATGTGTAACCGATGTGATTCTGCAATCTACATTTGGGCTAAAAATTGGGAGTTCATAACCCACTTCAATCTAATGTATGAAATATGATATGTCAAGAGCTTTGTTATGTTGTGAACAACCAACAAAAAAAATAAAATGTTAAAAAAAAGAGTATTAGAAATGGAGACAGGGAATGGAGTCAGCAGAGGGGCAGCGAGGTAACCTCTCCTTATATTGAACTCTATAGGGGACCCTCCAATTGGCTTTCTGCTGAGCAACTTCCTGGATGCTCCAAGACATTCCTGTTCTTGTTCCCCTGACTTTTTATTGTGACGCCTTATTATCCGGTGCATACATACAATAAATTCCATCATAATTTGAGGTAACCAGACAGCTCTGCCTATTGCAGTTAAAAAAAAGCCTAACGAACACCTCTGGCTTGTTCTCAAGATTTTTTTTTTCTTTAAAAAACAACTTTTTTCTTTCTGCAAAATTAATAACATAACTGGATACAAAGCTGACCATAAAAAATACCTATAATTACTCTCATTCAGATAATCACTTAAATTTTGGCATCTGTCTGTATGGGTTGTATGTTCTCTCTCTTTCTAATTATAAATGTGAGCACATTTTACATGCTGTTTTATATTGTTTTCCATTTAATTATGGTAAATGTATTTTTCTTTTTATTGCAACGTATTTAGTGATTTCACCATAATCTTGTGTGTCAAAAGTAATCAGTTCCCAATAACGGACACTTTGGTTGTTTGTTTATTTATTTTGCTGCTCTCTATAATCAATTCTGTGACAACAACCTTGCAGGTAAGTGTTTGTATACATCTATGATTATTTCTTAGGATAAAGCCCTAGAACTGGAATTATTGGGTCAAAGTGTGATGCACAGTTTTAAGGACTTGGATATTTATAGAAATTTCCCTTTGGAATTTCTGGTCTGTTTTGCACGCAATCCAGTAGTCTCTGCTAATTAAACTTGCTTTGTTTGGCTTCTTTCCAGGAGTCCTCTACTCCCAATACCTGGTAGAACCTTCTGGACTTTAACAGTAGGTTATCATACCCTTTTGATTTTGGAGCACTAGCCTTTTCTCCAAGTTTCTTAGGCTTCCACAGTGAAATCAGTAGTCCTATACTCTTCAGTGCTGGCTCTTGCTGCTTTGCCTCAGAGTACCCCACATTTTTTTTCTGTCTCCATTGAACTGAGCAGTAGAAGAGAAAAGTGAACCCAGTTTTATTTGCACCTATCCAGCTTTGAGATGCCGCAAGAACAGCAAAGTATGTGGAAGCCTCAGATGATTTGCTTCCACTGGGAATTGAAAGATCTCCATTCGTGGCAAATAAATTAAGAACATAAAACCAAAGAATGTCACAGCATGCAGATTGGTATTACATGGTTGCTTAGGATTCAGATAATTTGTCATTGCTAAAATGTGTTAAAGATGATGACAACTCAGATTATATTCCTGATATACTAGCTAGAGCCAACCACTTGTGGCCCTCGTCAAAGATGTCATAGATGTTGTATGAGGCAGTAATAGCTTGGGATGGGATGAAAAATTTCAGTGCAACTTTAATTGTGTACCAATCATCTAACATGTTTAGAAGAACAGGGTATGAAAATCCTATTTGTGGACTATCTGATTCTTTATTTTGCCCTTGGGTGGTCCAAAGGGCATTTGGGCATCTTATGTTAATTGGTAGTTCCAGTGCAGGCCAAAGAGGTGAATCTTAGGCCAGTTATTTATTTATGTATTTGGTACTACGGATTGAATCCAAGGGTGCTCACCCACTGAGCCACATTTCTGACCACTTTTATTTTTTATTTTGAGACAGGGTCTTGCTAAGTTGCTTAGTGCCTTGCTAAGTTGCTGAGGTTGGCCTTTTGCTTTTGATTCTTCTGCTTCAGCCTCCTGAGTTGCTGGGATTATGGGTGTGCACCACCTGGCCTGTAAGGCAGTTATTTTTACTGCCAGTTTGCCCCTGTAGTTATAACTTCTGGAAGAAATTCGAGGCTAGCTACTAAAATGTATAGACTGGGCTTTTGTGAATTATCTAATTTAGTTATTCATGTCCTTCTTAAAAAGTTCTTGTTATTGGGAATAGACTGAAGTTTTCATATATTTAGTCATTTACTTTCCCTTGTTCAAAAACATCAATTTAATATCTATTGTGCACCACGCTCTGCATAGTTAAAAAATATTTCTGTATTTCATTTAAGAATTTAAGGTTCACTAAAAGCAAGGAGTTTAGACTTTTATATATTATTATGCCTGGTTTTGTTACAACCTAATAATCTATCCCCCTGGAAGTCTCCAAATCCTCTAGTTTTATAGGGGGTGGAGTGGGAAGGTTGAAGGATTGCTCTTTAATTAAATGAAAAGGCATGAGTCGTACTCCCATGTTTGGCCAAAGAGCCAGAGCCTCACCCAGGACTTCCACCAGGTTTCTTGGTGGGGGTGCAGGCCTGGGGACTTGTTCTGGCACTGCCTTCTGTGCTGGATTTCTCTTCTTTTCCTTTATTTCCCCAAAGTGCTGCTAATGTCGATGGTGGTGTGAAGCTGACTTTTCTGAGGGTGTGGGGGGTAGTGTGAAGTAATTAAAGAGGAGTTCACCAAACTTCAAGGGCTGAGGGAGCAGCCCCACAGGTTGCTCTCGTTTCTGACACCACACCACGCTCTGGCTTGGTAAGTTGCTAGAAGGAGCCGCAGAATTGACTGAAAGCACCACTCATGGTTTATTACAGAGATGGGATCCAGATTGACAACAGCCGAAGGAAGAGATGCTTAGGGCACAGTCCAGGAGGGGTCCAGTCGAGTAGCTCCAGGTTAGCGACGGCTTGGGTTCTCTCCTCCTGACCACATTGTCAGAGAAGGTTGGTGAGACTTTGGGGTCTAGAATTTTCCTGGAGCTTGATCCCGTTCATGGCTGCCTTGTAGTCTCCAGGACCTTCCTGAGGTTGGGGCTAACTCCTTGCATCTGCAGTTTCTCTGCAGGTGGGAACAGAGGTATCGCCTCCATCCATCCTAACTAGTTAGATTCTAACATCCTAACTAGTTAGTCTCTCGGGTGGCCAAATCCCCCTCAACGTGAGGGGGATTCGTCTTAGTACAACCAAATTGACCCCAGGAGGCCTCCCATTTCTTGTCCTTCAATAGCCAGGAAGGCGTCTTCCTCCATAAATGAACCATCGATTCCTGATTTCAATTACTCTTTTAGGAGACACTGAACAAAAGGAACTATCAGCCAGAGGTTTCTATACCCAGGGAAACTATCTCCATCAAGGAAGGCAAATAAAGATAATTTGAAACACACAGAAGCTGAGAGCCTTTGCTTCCCAGAGTGTTTCAGGAAGGGTATTTCCTGAGAATACACTTTAGGAGGAAGGAGAAGGGTCCCAGAAGGAACATTTGAGAGACAGGAGAAAAATTGAGCAAAGTGAGCAACAAAGAGAATGTAGAAATATGGGCAAATATCTTTTGCAAATGTAGTGCAGTTGGTTTTTGTTTAAAACAGGTTTTCCCCCCTAAAGCACATGCTATTTGTACATTGTCATTTCCGGGAAATTACAATTTAAATTGCGATTGCTGAAATTTTCTTATTGTTGACTCAGAAAGCACATGGAATTTTCCTTTAGAAACATTTTCTAAGAACCCAACCCTTTTACTTTGGTCATAAAATCAGGTGTTTTCTTGGGTAAGCAGCATATCAGTTTTTAATTGATTATTAGGTTAATAAACATTGAAGAGCACTGATTAAAAAATAGTGCCAGTGAGAGATGATTTGTGTTGAACAGAAATGATTGACAAGATCTCTATCTAGCTGGGCATCCCGTTAAAAAATTCTAGTCAATAAATTACTCCTGCTCCCGCTTAACCTGTAAGTTCAAGAGAGCTGGTATGGAAAGTAAAATAAACTGCATAAGCGTGGTTTAGTGAAGGAACAAGAACTCAGATTCTGTGTAATGTTTGGGAGCTGGAGACGTCCCTGGAGCTCTTCCATCCCAGGTAGAGAAATGGATGGAAGAAAGGAAAGCACCACAGAGCACTTGGGGTCTGAGTGGACCGCTGACCAGACCCTCTGGCTGGAGAGGGCTGAGGAACCTTTTGAATAGTAGAGCTGACTTGGGCTTCTCCAACCTGTGCTTCTCACCTCCTGTGAGGCCCTCCTTCTTTTTAATGTGTACCTCTCTTGCTGCTAGTGATAGCCAGATAGCTGTTGATATTCCAGCTAGATCATTTTCTTTCTTCAGATAGCATTGCAATCAGGTCTTCAGAATGTCTGGATGAAAGCATTTGGAGAAACTTGAAGCCAGGGTGCATTTATTCAAAGTTTTTTTTTTTTTCAACAAGTGGATTGCAAGGTTGTGGATTGATCCCCAGAATGTTGCTCTGTGATGCTCTATCTTAACAGGTTAGCAATGGGAAAGGAAAGGGATGAAGTTTGGGAGGAAATGGTAGGTATTTGTGGAGAAAGATGTCCAGGTGTAGGAGAGAAGGGAATAACTTCCATGCTTTTATATTTGGAAGCAATTCCAGAATTTCTATGTGGAGATTTTCTTTTGCTATGCAGAAAAGCTTCGAAAAACATTGATTTTTTCTTAGACCTGCAAATTCCATTTCTTCTAAAAGAATACCTATTTGGTAATGGTGCAGCCCCTAGGCATGTAGAAGTGCATGTCTTTCTTCTCTTCTAAGGGCTAGCACTTAGAACGATCCAATCTCTTGTCTTTCCAAAATTTTCACCTGGCTATGTGTCCTTTACTGTAAATAGCTGATGTCACTCCTTAGCAGTGGAGTATCTACATGTGTGCAAGTTCTCAGACGCTCACCTGTCTGTCAGCATCTGCCTTGTGGGCTTTTCCAGGGTACTTGCCCCATCTCCCCCTCCTGGGTGACAACATTGTGAATTATGTATAGGTTCAACAGAGAGTTTTACTGGCTCAGGGATTTTAATTTGGTCTTTATTTGAAAAGGGGAAATCATGTAGGTGTTTTTCATTGTTTGGTTTTTATAACCATATGTAGAAGAACAGAGGAAAACAGTCCTCAGAATGCAAACAGGGGGGCTGGGGATGTGGCTCAAGCGGTAGCACGCTCGCCTGGCATGCGTACGGCCCGGGTTCGATCCTCAGCACCACATACCAACAAAGATGTTGTGTCTGCCGAAAAACTAATAAATAAATAAAATTCTCTTTAAAAAAAAAAGAATGCAAACAGGGTGTATGAAGTTCTATAATTTCAGATCCGTGCCTCCATCTCTTAAGCCTAGTCTGACCTAGTGAGACATGAACAAAACGCTGGGAAATTCAACTGGAAAATGAGTAAATGAATAAATAAATGGACAAACAATAAAACCTGAACCTAAGAACACTCAGACTTCTGGAATTGAAAAATATCTTCCAAATAGTTTTGTTTGACTCCCTCTCTTGCAGATGAGAACAAAATGAAGGTGTCCTGACACAAATGGCTCGCTGCATAGGTGCAGGCCCATGGCCACTTGGTCGGGGAGAATGGCCTTGACTCGGGGGCCCCTCACTCTAGGAGAGCTGGGGTTTGCACAGGAGGCTCCCCTGTGTGCAGCAACTGAGGGGCATCTCTGTTCTGCGTTATAAGTGATGCGGCCCCTCTCATGGAGAAGCCACTCAGGTTCTTTGCTAGATGACCCTTGAGAGGACCTACCTTTCACTTTCTGTGGCCTTTTGTCCCCTCCCTATCACATCTTACTTTTTATATAATCAAAATGTCTTTGGTGTTGTTTTGCAATAAGAATATTTTAGTTAATAATGACTTGAGTTCCTCTTCATTTTTTTCTTTTGAATCCTTCAGCCTAGTATTATCTTCCTTTTTTTCTCCTTCATGAATCTTTTAGGTTTCTTCTTTTAACTTTTATTTTTACTCAATATCCATTTTATGTGGTGATGATGATGATATGATGATGATGATGACAGTAGTGGAAAAGTTATGTGGCTACCACTGTGTACCAGGTACTGTTCTGAGCACTCACGAGGGTTGAAATATATAGGCCTATTATTAGTTCCCTTTTACAAATGTATGTGTATTTTAACCTTTCTTTTTATAACATTAGATTTTAATTCTGGAAAAAAAACTGTAATGAACAAGTAGATTTTTTTTTTAGTTATTTTTTCTCTAAATGATATAATGAAGTAACTGTTTACATAGCATTTACATTGTATAGAATATTAAAAGTAATTTAGAGCCGGGCACAGTGGCACACACCTGTAATCCCAGCATTCAGAGCCTGAGGCAAGAGGATCTTGAGTTCAAAGCCAGCCTCAGAAACTTAGTGAGGTGCTAAACTCAGTGAGACCCTGTCTCCAAATAAAAATACAAGAAAGGGGCCAGGGATGTGACTCAGTGGTTAAGTGCCCCTGAATTCAATCCCTGGAACAACACCAACAACAACGACAACAACAAAAGTAATCTAGAGGTGATTTAGAGTATATAGGAAGATATAGGGAAGATGTGTGTAGGTTAATGCAAATAGTACACGATTTTATATAAGGGACTGAGCAAACATCTGCAGATTTTGGTATGCCTGATTGGTTCCTGAAACCAATCCTCCACAGACATTGACTTTCAGTTCTTTTTTTTTTTATTATTATTATTTTTGTATTTAACTTGCTTAATAACACATCACAGTTATTTTCTTTTATTATGCCATAGGTTTAATTTTTTTTGGTATATTCTTTAATCTTCTAAAAGTTCTTCCTTTCATACAGGAGATAAAGAAAAGTTAGACAATAGCACAAGGACACATTCAGACAAATCCAGGAAAGAGCCACCATTTGGGGGGAAAATAAAAAGATAGGGGTATGAATGTTCTAAATTAAAAGAGACCACAGGTAATTAACCACAAGTAATTTTGAACCACGTTTAGAGGCTGGTTCTAAAACAGAACAAATCACAACTAGCAAAGATATTCTTAAGACAGTTGTGAAAATTTATATACCGTTGGAATATGTCTTCTTATGTGTGATAATGACATAAAAGTTTTGTAGGAGAGTATCCTTAGGCCATACAAGAGGGTGATGGATAAAATAAATATGGCAAAATATCAACCGTTATTGAGTCTATAGAAAAGAGATATAGGCATTGGCTTTACTATTCTTCAATTTTTCTGTAGGTATACACCATTTCATTACAAAGGTTATCCTTTATCTGTTTTTAACCTTTTTCTTCATATTTTTATTGGTGTACTATAGTTGTACACAATGGTGGGATCTGTTGTTACATACTTGTACATGCACATGATACACGATGAAATTTTGCCAATATTATGCCCCGGTCTTTCCTCTTTCCCTCCCTCCTCCTGGTTGTTTTTAACCTTTTGTTGATTACTTGAGTTCTTTTATTTATATTAGTATCTCTTTTCTGTATTTTTAATGTAACATGTTCCGTTGTTGTGATCTTATTTTACACTTTTCTCAGGGCCTTTTTATGAAGCCAGGTCATGACTTTGGTCTGGAGGGTGGTGGGTGGGAAGAAACAGTGCATTTATCAACCTTGACTTTCAGGTGCAGGTGCTCTCTCTGGTCATCTGACCAGCGTCCTTCTCACTTAACCCACCCCTTCGATTTTGGCTCTCCAAAAAGCTCATATGTAGCTAGGAAAACTGCAGGTTAGCATCTTTCTCAGAAATTACTAAATCACCTAAAATGAAAAGATTCACTTTCCTCTCATCTTTCCATTGAAATAATTGTGAAAATAAAGAACCTGGAAAGAATCATGAAAACAACAATTATAGAAATACAAAGAGCAATGCAAATGGCGGGAAAATTGCAGGAATTTCCGAATCAACACAGGTATGCCATGAAACAGCATGTAAAATGCAAACTCTGGAAGCATAGCAGCCTATGGCCACCTGTGATGGACTTCATGAATTGTGGCTCCTCAAATTCATATGTTGACATCCTGTACCCCAGTACTTCAGAATGGGACTCTATTTGAAGATAAAGACTTTAAAGAGATAATTAAGTTAATTAGGTCACATGGGCAAGTCCTAATCTGATAAGACTGGTGTATTTGTACAGGGAGGAGATTAGGACACAGATACACATAGAGGAAGGACCATGCAAGGACACAGGGAAAGGAGGGCCATCTGCAAGGCAAGCAGAGAGGCCCTGCCAACACCTTGATCTTGGAAGCCCAGCCTCCATAATTGTGAGAAAATACATTTCTGTTGTTTAAAACACCCAGTCTCTGGTACTTGGTTATGGTAGCCCCAGCTAACTAACAGACCACTGGAGTGCTACTCAAGATTATGCAATCCCATTAATTTGTTTCACTGGTTTTCATCATGGTTCTCTATATTTTCACTCACCAACATTATGTTGACTTTCGACTTCCTTATCAGAATGTGAAGGGATAGGGTGAGACAGAAGATATTGGAAACTCAAATGTCTTAAGGCTCAGGCCTGTGGATGTATGAATCAGTGGTGTATGATCAAGGGCTAAGGCCGTTACTGTGACAATGGAAGGGTGTGTTCTCCTCTTGAAGGCATTCATAGTCAAACATTGTAAAACCCTGCTCCAACCAACGGAACATGTCCTTCCCTGGATTGTCTGGAAGTTGCCATCTTGCTCCAGGACA